>NC_042621.1:164339422-164645241 GCF_901001135.1 Rhinatrema bivittatum
TCAACAAATGGAAAGAAAAAGACATTTCTCAGAGCTTTAAAGGGTCTGGGTAACGGGGGAGTGCAGACTATCAAACCAGAGAGATTTGGAGGACCTAGCTGTTAACTGGGCAAACTGATAGATGGACAGGTGAAATTGGCAATGGCGTGCACATGAGCCACTTTTAATATTCCCTGACTTACACAGTAGAAGCGGGATTTATGCACAGAGGTGTGCCGTCTGTGCACCTACTTAACATTGGGCACACATTTGCGCATGGCCAGGCTATTTTATAACATGCACACATATAAGCACACAAGTAATAAAATATCCCCTTATCTGGGCGGGCACCACCGCACACACGCCAAAGAACACCCGCATGCCGGTTTGCAAGTTACTGGTCCTATGAATTCCTTATCATCTAAGAACATTTTGGAATCTGTAGCCATTTTACAACATCTGCTACGTGGTAGCATGAGAATGGAAGGTTGTCTTCTCTGTTCATAACAATCACAGATGGTAACTTTTAAACAGGCACGTGGGCACACAAATGCATACATTTGCGAGCTCGCATCCAGAGACGCGTCCATTTTATAACATACACTGCATTTGTGCGCATGTTATAAAATAGCCTGGACATGCATACATGTGCACACAGTTTTAAATGGACACGCCCAGGTGCGTGTAAATGCCACTTCTACTGCAAAAGTGGGGGAATTTTATAAGGGACGTGCACCAACGCCATTCCCCATTTTCGCAGTTTACTTTCAGTTCGCCCTGCTAAGGGATAGGACTTCCTAATCCTCTTACTTTAATAGCCACCTTTCCCTCCTGATAGCTCTGACCCTTAAAACCCCGCTGACAAGCCTATATTTTTTTGTTTTAATACTTACCCCTGCCATGTAATTTTACTACTGGTATAGACGGCATGTCTATACCAGTAGTAAAATTACATGGCAGGGGATCCCTGTGCGTGCCTGTGCATGTAAGTATTTACGCACACATCTCTTGGCCTTCACCTGACACACACATGCTCTGCCCCGCTCAGACCAAGCCCACTCCCTGCACCTTTTTACAAACTTTTTCCTTGTGCACGCAGCGGGAGTTACGCGTGTCCTGCGGAGGCTTTCAAAATCTGCTAAATGCGCATCAGCCTGACTTACGTGCACATCTCTTTCTTTTGGCACTCACGGCTTTTAAAATTTGCCTGTAGTCTTCTGATGACAAGTAAAAAGTACTGATAGATTGTTTTTCCTGGCTTGTGGTTTGTTCTCAAGCAGTTATTTCAGATAAATTGATTCTTATTTTTGTTACTTGTGAGTTCTCGATTTGAATTCAATTGACATCAACAACAGTGAAATAAGATCAAATCAGAGGGAAAAAGTGCTGTATGAAGAAGTTTTGTTGGCACAGTTTTTCTGTGTATTTTCTCCTTTCCTGGAATTTGAAGAAATTAAATCCTTATGTGCTATTTCAAAGCTGTGCAAATAAACTGACTTGCAGGCTTTCTGCACTTTATTTTGCCCTGTCTTTGCCTAAAACTTAAATCTGGTCTTAGGTGTAGTTCATGCGAGCACAATAATGAGCCCATATGAGTACATTTTCAAAGAGGCTCCATGCGGAAAAATAGCATATAAGCACGTAAGGAGCATACATTCATATACATACTATTTTATAAGCATCTAAAGTACATGTGTATTTTTTATTTCATGCGCACATTATATTGGTGCAAAATAAGGGACTGTCTAAGGGGGTTCCAGGGTGGGGTCAAGAAATATGTATGGTAGTTATTATTTTATAAAACATAGATGTGTATAAATTATTAGGGGTGTGCATTTGTTTCCTACAAATTGGGAATCCGCAACGTATAGGGCCGTATTTGTTGTATTCGTGGGGAAGCGAAACATATCGCGATTCCCCACGAATACAACGAATCTTCGCCAAATTATTCGGCCGCCTAAAGGAGCCAATTTAAACAAATCCCCCACCCTCCTGACCCCCCCCCCCCTAAGACTTACCAAAACTCCCTGGTGGTCCAGCAGGGGGTCCGGGAGCCATCCCCTGCACTCACACCTTCGGCTGCTGGTTTCAAAATGGCGCCGATAGCCTTTGACCTACTATGTCACAGGGGTTACCGGTGCCATTGGTCAGCCCCTGTCACATGGCCATCAGCTCCATCTTGTTCTCCTACCATGTGATAGGGGGCTGACCAATGGCACCGGTAGCCCCTGTGACATAGTAAGGGCAAAGGCTATTGGGGCCATTTTGATTACTGGCAGCCAACGGCCCAAGTGCAGGAGATCGTTCCCAGACCCCCGCTGGACCACCAAGGACTTTTGACAAGTCTTGGGGGATCCTCCTGACCCCCACAAGACTTGCCAAAAGTCCAGCGGGGGTCTGGGAGCGACCTCCTGCAATCTGGCCGTCGGCTGCCAGTATTCAAAATGGTGCTGTTAGCCTTTGCCCTCATATGTCACAGGGGCCAACGGCCGGAGATAACAAGAACTGGATCACCGGTGCTATTCAGGCATTTAAGCACTTCAAGAAGGAAGTCACTCATAACCCATGTCTGCTCCATACAGACCCTTCCAAGCCATTCATCCTGGTGGTAAATGCTTCTACCTTTGGGGTAGGGGGCTGTCCTCCTGCAGCACAACAATGGTACCATAATGACTTGTTCCTACTTCGCAAAATAATTATCTCCCTCAGAGTAAAAGAAACTATACCATCGAAGATAGCTGCTGGTGGTGAAGTTTGCATTCGAGCAATGGTGACATCTGTTGGAAGGGGCCAGATACCTAGTAACTAACTACACAGATCACAAAAAATCTGGAACACCTGGCACAAGCACAAAAACTGAATCCATGGCAAGCCTGCTGGTCGTTTTTCAATTGGTTTGACTCTGAGCTGCAGTATCCCCCAGCAGAGAAAAACTGATGAACTGATGCCCTCTCACATTCCTTTGATACTGAAGGCTTTCTAGAGCCCCCATGACATATCGACCCTGCAAGAATCGTGGTTGCTGCCACAGTGACAGTCCCTCTGGGAATACTTTTGTTCCTCAGCATTTACATCAAAGATCTTCAGTGAGCCCATGATTCCTGGTTGACAAACCACCAGGGCACCACCAGAAACCTGGAGTTAATTTTTCTGCACTATTGGTGGCCTCATATAAAGACAGATGTGAGGAAATAGGTAGAGGCCTGCCCCACAAGTGCATTGAATAAGAGTTCTCAAGCTTGACCTTGGGGGATGTTACAGCCACTGCCAGCCCCTAAGAAACCTTGGACCCATTTTGCCATTGACTTTCCTTTCTCAAGTGGCAACACCACCGTATGGATGGTAGTGGATTGATTTTTGAAGAAGAACATAAGAACATAAAAACATGCCATACTGGGTCAGACCAAGGGTCCATCAAGCTCAGCATCCTGTCTCCAACAGTGGCCAATCCAGGCCATAAGAACCTGGCAAGTACCCAAAACCTAAGTCTATTCCATGTTACCGTTGCTAGTAATAGCAGTGGCTAATTTCTAAGTCAACTTAATTAATAGCAAGTAATGGACTTCTCCTCCAAGAACTTATCCAATTCTTTTTTAAACACAGCTATACTAACTGCACTAACCACATCCTCTGGCAACAAATTCCAGAGTTTAATTGTGCTTTGAGTGAAAAAGAACTTTCTCCGATTAGTTTTAAATGTGCCACATGCTAACTTCATGGAGTGCCCCCTATTCATTCTATTATCCGAAAGGGTAAATAACCGATTCACATCTACCCATTCTAGACCTCTCATGATTTTTTTTTTTTTATAATTTATTCTTTATTATGATTTTCAAATATTACAAGTAAGACAAATCTTACTAAAGGAAAAAATAGGATCCATCCATATCAAATCAATACATAAAACTTAAGAACATTTATAACATAGGTCATCAAAAACTTTGATAGGCATCCTCTAAGAGGAAATATTTGAGGGGAGACAGATTCCAGGAGTGACTTTAAGAGACATTTTCATGTCGCTTAAAGAAATGGCTTAGCATAATTGGCAGCACACATTATTCTTAGATCCCACTTAGTGCTCGCTAGGGGATATTACAGAAATCACCCTAGCATTTACAAACAATTTGAGCTGCTCTGGATAATAAAAAACAAAACATTCATCTTTACGTTTCACAATGCACCTACTCGGATATCTCAAGACATAAGAGTATCCCAAACTTTTGACTTGTGATCTATAGGCTAAGAATTCCCTTCTCCTTTGCTGTGTAACACAAGCAAGGTCAGGGAAAATTCTCACCATAGCTCCACAGAATGGAGTTGACATATTTTTAAAGAAACTCTTCATCACAATTCCCATATCATATTCTGATACAAAAGTAACTAGAAGAGTAGCTCTATCACACAATTCTACTGAGGAATCTTCCAGGTACTGGGTTATATATCTCCATAACCTCAGCCTGATTCCCAGGATGTCGTCTAACCATTTATGGAGATAAAAGAAAAACTTACTTAACTATGCATGGTAAACCATGCTCGTTAAGCTTCAAATTTTCCAGGAAATATTTCTTTAAAGTCACATCAATTGTTTGCCCCACAATTCTAGGAAAGTTTAAGAATCTAAGGCTGAAATGTTTGGAGTAGTTCTCTAAATTTTCAATTTTGCGGGAGGCCAATGTAACGTCTTTAATCAACTTAGTAGTACAATCGTTATTTGTTTTCAAAGTGGCTTCCATCGAATCAATCCTGGATTCACTTTTCTCCACATTTTCTTCTATTTTTTCCACCTTTGTGTTGAGAATTTCGACTTTTGCATTGGTCTCATGCAGAGACTTTCCCAAACCAGCCACTAAGTCCCATAATGCATCAAGAGTCACAATTGCTGGCTTTGTTAGCATTTGAAAGTGGCTTGACTCATCCACTTTCTCATCCAGCCTTCTTTCCACCATCATCAGCTGGTCACTTCTCTCCCTTTCTCCCTGCTTGGTGGTCGATGTCCGGACCACCACCTCAATTCCTCCAACTCTGCACACAGCAGGACCTTCAGGAGATTCGGACAGGCTGCTAAAATCTCCTTCAAGTTCCGCTCCTGCCGACGCCACAGTCGCCCCTTTGACAGGCTGCTCCTCGACAAACGCGAGGGAGCCGGTGAAAGATGTCATCAACGGGCGCTGAGGATCTGGAGGGGTGAGTGTCACTTCCCCCTGTGACGCTGAGGCTCCTTCCTCCAATGCCTGAACGGGGGCATTCTCCTCCAATTTCGCTGTCAATGCCGGTGAGTTTATTAATCGCTGCCCTGATATCGGGAAAGGGTCGGAGGGGTAGACCCGTATTTTTCCCTTTCTTTTTGCAGGCATTTCAAAAGAAATTTCAGAGAAACTTCAGAGCAGCGTTCTCTCAGCAGCTGTACACGGCCATCTTGTCCCCCTCCTCTCATGATTTTAAACACCTCTATCATGTCCCCCTTCAGCCGCCTCTTCTCCAAGCTGAAAAGTCCTAACCTCTTTAGTCTTTCCTCATAGGAAAGCTGTTCCATTCCCCTTATCATTTTGGTAGCCCTTCTCTGTACCTTCTCCATCGCAATTATATCTTTTTTGAGATGTGGTGACCAGTTCCTAGTTAGGTTTAAGGTTGCTATGGGAGTAGAAATGTTTCTAATTAACGTTCTTTAAATGTATTAGTGAATTCACTATATGTCTGGTAGTGGCCTACAGGGGACTGGTCAAATTCTCAATAAGTTTTTGTTGTTGTTGGGTTTTTTTTTTGTGAAAGTGGCACCTGCCTATAAATTAAAGGATGAGCTAGGTGTGGGTGGGCGAAGGGTGGGAGGGTTGGGAAATACAAACAGTCTAACTTCAGTTAGTCAGCCAGAGTGACTCACTGTTCTCTTGATTAACAATTGTTGGTACCTATTCAAACCAAATCACACTACCTCAACACTTTCCAAGGTGAGTAACTGAACTGAACTTTTCAACCTTTTTACTTAGGTATACACTGCTCCTAGCTTATTTCTAGCTTTTAAAAAAGACAATGTCCCAAGCAAAAACTTACTGATTCCTTTCAGCCACCAGCAAGGTGATCCTCTCCTCTCAGTGCTCCCACTGGAATGTGGCTCATTTCACTTCTCTCCCAGGCCTCCCTTCAGCATCCAAACTGGCTAAACTCTTTGTTCAGCATATCTTCCATCTGCATGGGCTTCCCCTTCACATCCTCTCTGAACAGGGAGTACAATTTACAGCCTGCGTTTGCAAAATCTTGTGCATGAAGCTTGGAATTACCTTAGAATTCACTTTGGCTTATCACCCCCAGAACAATGGGATTGGTAAGCCACAATAATCACGTGAGCAGCACCATGGAGTGTTGCAAGAGCCGGCCGCGAAGACCCATAGCCAGACTCTCTCACCTAACCGTGCTGCCAGTCCCGCCTCCTTGGCCCCGGAAGTCTCACCGCTGCCGGCAGCCACGGTCGGTGCACTCCACCACGGCCTTCCTCCTGGGCTGTCACGCCGACGCCGAGTGCAGGATGGCACGCCGTCGGCTCCTGCTCTGGCCTTCCTCCTGACCCCTGGCTTCCCAGGCTCGTGCGCAAGCCACCTGACCCCTTTTCAGGGGTCACCGTGGGAGAGGCCAGGACTCCTCTTCCCAAGCCTGCAACTATTTAAGGCAAGGCCTGCTTCTTGCATTGGAAATATTCACATGTACTTTCAGAGCAGAACTACATGGTATTTTATAAACTGTGCCGCTGCTGTGTCACAGTTTATAAAATACTAAGATAAATCTCCATGCATCCACTTATGCACACAAATGTATTACTGCAAATAGGTTTGAAAGTTTGGCTCATGATGAACTAAGGATTTCAACAATTTAGTCTGAATTGTTTCTCAGATACCATCCTCACAATTAATGCTAAAACAGAATAAATGATATTTTTTTTATCATAGGTTAGATGCTGGTCAGTATTCCCTTCTAAAGCAGTGGTCAAACCTTACTTTCTGACCTTCTGCATACAGTGTCGTCATGGACTCCTTAAGATGGTAACTTTCAAACCGGTGTGTGGGCGCATTTTGGCATATGTGAGTCAGCACACACCCAGATACGTGTCCATTTTATAACTTGCATGCATATATGTGTATGCATGTTATAAAATAGCTTGTCTGTGCATAAGTGTGCCTAATTTTAAGTAGGCATGCTAATCCCAATTCTACCTTTTAAATCAGGCTATTTTATAATGGGTGCAGTTCCACGCCATTGCCTTTTTCACTGGTTTATCCACCAGTTTGGCCAGTTAAGAGCTAGATCCTGCAAACTTTTCCCATTATATAGCCTGCACTTCCCCTAGTTACTGCAGACCCTTTAAACCCCTCCAAAACATCTAATCTTTTTCTTTTTTTTTACCACTTACACCTCCTCCATAGCAGAAGTAAATTTATGCGGCGGTGGACCTGGGTTTGCCATGGGGCATGTAAGTATTTGCATCACATCTCATGGCCATGCAGTGAAACCCCCATGCTCTGCCTATACCTCACCCTTTTATAAAAACAAGTGAGATGTTAGAAGCCGTACATTTGATGGGCATGCATGAGCCTGATGTGCATGTATCTCCAAATTTTGGTATGCCCTGGGCTTTAAAGTTCACCACTTGGCTGAGTCAGAACAATTTGGTTCTCAATTTTTCAACAACAGAAGCACTAGGGGTGAATTGGACTGTTTCACCAGAAACATTTCTGTCTTTTAAAGTACCTGCTTTCTCCTTATATGCTCTTCTGAAGTTTGGGACACTCAGTTGACTTTTAAGCCCCAGATTAGTGCTTTTTAGAATTCCTTGTTTTACAAGTTTAGGATGGTCATAAGGCTTAAATATCTTTTGCCCAAAGAGAACATCCATACATTAGTCAAAGTGTTTATTCTGACCTAAACTGACTATTGTAATGCCCTCTATTATGGGCTTTCTAAGTGCCAGTTAAAAGTATTACAATTACTGCAGATTGCAGAATGCTGCCGCTTGACTCATTAACTCTTGTGCCCCGAGAGAACATATTTCTCCAAAATTGCAAGATCTTTATTGGCTGCTAGTATTATAAATACATTTTAAAATTATTCTAATGTTTAAAGTGCTTAAATAAAAAGTCCTCAATACCTAATTGATTTGCTGTACTACATTCAGCCGATAAGCAGTTTCTAGCAATTTTCTCCACCAAAAGTGTTTATCTTCAAGACATACTTAAGTGAGCTTTCTCCCTCTCTAGGATCCATGTTATGGAATGCTCTTTTTCAGCAAGCTTGTGCTTAGTTCATTGGCTATAAATGAAGTAACTGTTCACCTAGAATCATGTATTTTTGTATTTAATATTTAAAGACTTTTGTTTTCAGTTTTTACTTTATTTTGACTAGAAATTTCAATATTTGAACAAAAAAGAAATCCATGGAAAAATGATTTTTTTCACTCATTTTTCGCCTGTGTGTTATATCATAGTCATTTTACACTGACATTTATTATTATAACATTGACATATCCAAGTAAAATGAAAACTGAAAACAAATATCCCTATTTACATTATATTGTTATATTTGTCTAAAATCCAGACAGCTCTGCAGGGTCAAACACAGAGGTAATCTGTTATTATTTATTATTTTTTTATTCTGCTTTTCACATTTTTTTCAGCAGTTCAAATCTAGAATTCTGGAAAAGGAAACAATAAGCTTTCATTTGCACTCAGGGCCCATTTAAACCAGTGACAAGCTAGGTAGAGAGTACAGTCATATATATAGCTGCACTGGAGAAAATGCAGGGAAGGGCGACCAAAATCATATTGGGCATGGAACGGCTGCGCTATGAGGAAAGACTAAAGAAGTTACGGCTGTTCAGTTTGGAGAAGAGATGGCTGAGGTGGGATATGATAGAAGTCTACAAAATCATGAAAGGACTTGAACAAGTTAATGTAAATCAATTATTTACTCTCTTAGATAATAGAAGGATGAGAGGGCACTCCATGAAGTTAGCAAGTAACTCATTTAAAACAAATCGAAGAAAATTCTTTTTCACTCAGTGTATAGTTAAACTCTGGAATTCATTGCCAGGGGAAGTGGTTTCAGCAGTTAGTATTACTGGGTTTAAAAAAAGTTTGGATAAGTTCCTAGAGGTTAAATCCATAAACTGCTATTATGGTAATTAACAAGCAATAGTAGTTTGTGATCTATCTAATGTTTGAGTAATTGCCAGGTACATGTGACTTGGATTGGCCACTGTTGGAAACAGGATACTGGGCTTGATGGACCCTTGATCTGACCCAGTCTGGCATTTCCTTTGTTCTTATGTTATGTTCAGTTCTGTGTGATGTGAAATAATGTGGTGTTAGGCTTGTGAAATTTATAGCAAAATGATGAATCTAGGCCTTAGTTACTTCTTAATGAGAACAAATGTTGAATTTCAACTTTAATTCAAGAAATCTGATTGTTTGTGTTAACTTGTTATTACAGGCTTTTCAGGGAATTCTGGAATTCTCCAGTAAGTATTAACAATGTTTGTCTTTAACCTATTTTAACTCAATGACTTTGACCTCTTGAATGTCCATGTGTGTTGCACTAGTGCAATTTACCAAAATTGTGTCACACTTCATTGGTGCACACTTATCTTTGTTTGCTGGGTAATAATTTTTTAGAACGATGCTTGTGAATGCTGGGTAGAGAGCGCTGTTCCAGGAATGATATGAAGCTTGTGATTGAGGAATAGATCATACTGCTTGATGGCATAGACTGGACCTGATCTACCACTCTTGACCATGAAGCCTCAGGATACAGTGGTTCACCTACTGTGTTATCTCAAACAAAATCAATAATAAAGACTTACTGCCTCACACCGCCAATATTCTGCAGTCTACAATGTTGCTAGCATGTGTGTCTAAATGAGACTGGAGGGTTCTTGCTAATAGAAATCAAAAGATAATTATTTCAACCCTGTCTAAGGATGCTGGCTTTAAGACAACCCACAAACTAAAGAAAATATTTAATCTCTCTCTCTCTCACACACATTCCATACTTATTTGCCAATAAAGATAGGAACAAGTTGTAGAACTTCTATATTTCAAGTTATTTCAAAGATTTTTTTTCCTTTAAGAAAACAACATAGAGATACTTTTATTTACAGGTAGAGTGTACATAATCTGAAGTCTCTGGGACTTAATGAAAAATGTTTCTCTTTGAGGTAGTATATACTTCAATTAAATCAAGCTCGGACTCAGACTATCATTCATCTATTTTTCTCATATCCACTTATCTATCAAGGGGCCTGATTCATCAAGGCATTTTCCTATAGACACAGAATGGGAGAAATGCCTTAGTGAATCAGCCCCAAAGCTGGCAAAAACACTACAGACCAGCTATAGAAAGTTAGCTTTAATTTTAACTAATTCCTTACCTCAGAAAGGATTAAAATTACAATAAGCATCACTTTCACACCCTGTCACACACACAGCTAACTTTTCCTTGGGTGCCTGGGTACTCTTGCATTTAGTCTAGGCCTTTTTGACAGGAACCTGCAACCGTGCCCCTCCCCTGCTATCTCTAGCACAGCTCTTCCTGCAGCCTCCAATACAGCTCTCTCTGCAGCTTCCATGTGCTTTCTGAAAAATCCTAAAAAGAGACTCCTCTGAAATCTTTTCAAGAAATAGTTCTCATCTGCTTTAAAAATAAAACAAAAACCTTCTTATCCACCAAGAAACCATGTAAAAACACCTTGACTAAGGAATACAGCTTTCAAAATAATTTTTGGGACATTCAAAACATTCTTTTAAGGCAAATTACTTCTCAAATTTTTCTATGCTTTGCCACAACTTGGTGTTGCTACACAGACCTGATCACCTAGCTGCTTTCCATAGACACTGAAGTAGGCTAGCATTACTTTGGCATTACCATGACATTGTCTATGGGATGGGAAAGAGTTTTCTTTTTTTCTTTCTTTCTTTTTTTTTGCTTTCTCTCTCAGAGCTGCATGGAACTTGTTTTTACCACTTTTTAGATTGCCCTTTAAAATGAATGGGAAAATGAAACCATTAAAAAAAAAAAAACTTCACTTGCACAGTTCAAAATCAAACTAAACTTTCAGGTTAGCTTCTAAATAAATGTAACAGTAGTCCTGTGTGTTTTCATGATCATATTAGCTACTTTAACATTTTTACAGCTAATTATATTTTTAAGTTACATAATAAACAATTTTTCCCAAAACCAAGGGTTGAATCCATATTGATATGATCTCACCTGGCGACCACCACCACCAAATCCCAGCTTCTGACAAATTTTAATCACCTTTCAATCACAAGGACCCCCAGGGAAAATGGGTGGGATAACTGAATTAATATTCACTTCTGACCCCAATCTCCAGATGTGGTCAGGTCACAAGCACACCTAATTCATACCAACACTTGCAAAATGTTAATTTTTATTAATAGGCAAAAGTTTATTAAATGTATTGGTGCCAGATTTACCAGATTGCTTCCCAGGGGCTGACACTAAGGTGGGAGCCTCTCAACATGCTCCCCTTTTGAAATATTACCATTTTATACTTTTAAGATCATTAGTTTAAGTTTTATTAATTCTTTTCAACTTTAATTTCCTACAGCTACTGTGTAGGCAGTCTCTTACTGATGTCACTGGCCCAAGTTTGTGAGGAACCCTTGGTTTGCACTGTAATCATGCTGTGGCTTTGATTACAGCCCTGATGCTGTCTGCTGGCTTAAGGTGGCAGCGGCAGCATTCCCAGCACTGCTGTTACAGTGTGGTACCAGCCACACTGAGCGGCATTTATCTATTCTTAAAAAAACTCATTGCAGCACTTCTGTGCTCTCTTTGGCTGCCAGGAGCACCCCAGGTTTTCGTGGACCCAGGAACAATCAGGTAGGTATTTATTTTAATTTTATTTACCCCCAATTACACTTAGTTGCAGTAAGGAGAATTTTTTGCCAGAAACCTGTTGGGACTCCCGTTCCAGGAATGAAGACCAGTGAGTCCATTCATTCCCTGAATGTGGCAAGCACCTGTGACAGGCTTGGCAGCATGAGATAGATATTTGATGGACAGAAGAAACCTATTTTGGAAAGGGACTGTGTTTAAACCCTGTTCTTTTGGGGAGGGTCATCCTCACTGGCCAGATCCAGAGGGCAGGGGCTGAAGATCAGTGAGCCCATTCACCCCATGAATGTAGAAAGCACATGTGACAGCAGAACACAATCTAAGGAAGATTTTAGAATCAAAAAAGATATTTTCTCTTTGGTTGTGAGGAGAGTTTTTTTTAATAACCATCCCTTCTCACTGGGAGCCAGGCTGGTAAAGCAGGTTCCTGATCCTAAAGACTTTTCAACCCAAAAAGACATCATGTAAACCATCTAAGGGAGACAAGTAAGATCTGGAGACCCCCATTTGGATTGCCATCTGTATGGGACCAGGACACAGGGCTGGGTTCTCAAGAATATTCTGGAGGTTCAGGTAGGACTGTTCTTTTCTATGGTACAAGGGGACCTCTGTGATAGGAATCCTGGTAGGCCACTGGGAACATTTTTGTGCACAATTTCATCACTATGGGAAGTTCTGCTCAGATTATTGAAGCAGAGGACACCTACCCAGAGGGAACACCCATGTTTAAATTCATCAGAACATTTGTATGGATAAAATCAACTTTAATTTTGACTTTAACAAATCAGTAAACTTATTATTTAACACCCAGTGCCTTATCCTGCTTGGTTTATCCCAGCATCTCTCTCCAGGGAATGCCGCAGGTATCACAACACACAGGGATCATCACACCACTGTCTGGGCCATAAAGGAGAGTTTCCCTCCCCGCATAAAAAGAATTCACCTCTGGGAGACAGAGTGCAAGTCAAGGGAGAAACACTAGCAAGAGCAGCCTTGAAGATATAAATATGTTTGTGTGCCCTTGGGGTTAATACCCAGCTAAGGGTATTAGAGGATACACTGCCTCCTTTCTTTAATAAATATAGATATGCTCTGAATTGGCTCAACCAATAACCATCTAATAGGAATGGGAGCATAACCAAATGTTGACTCGTTACTTTGTAAAGTGTTATTCATTATATAATGTATGTTTGAACAGCGCTATCTTGGGAACAGTCAATGCGATTATCGGGTTTATAGTAGCTTATGTTACGTTAGATTGTATGCCTTTCTAAACAGCCATGTTTTTAGTTCACACTTGAATTTCTTTCTTTCTGTTATCTGATGTATTGGTTCTGGAAGAGAGTTCCACAGCTTGGGGCCTGCTATTGCGAACATTCGGTCTCTTATATACTGGCTCAAATTGGCCTGTGCTCAATGGATGTAGTAGTGATGTCATAGATTTTAAAAAAAAGGATGCTCTCTGCCTCCATCAGATGGATGAGGACTAAACCCAATTGTTCCTGACTGATGCAGCAGAAAGAAAAGGAATATTACTTATAGCCCTTTATGCCGGCAGTTGATCGATATCATATCACTAACATGTCCTTTGAGGAGTCGGGCCACAGACTTTTTGACTGCAGACATGTGCCTATTAAAAAATTTGGGGTAGATTTTAAAAGGAGCATGCACTGCGTACATTTGTGCGCTACCCGGCGCGCACACATGCACGCCCGATTTTATAACTTGCGCACGCAAGTTATAAAATCAGGGGTCGGCGCGCGAAAGGAGTGCACAATTGTGCACCTTGAGCATGCCAAGCCCATGCCGAGCCCACGCCGAGCCACGCTGCCTTCCCCGTTCCCTCCCCCCACCCCACATTCCCTCCCCCTACCTCCCCCACCCTTTCCTCCCTCCCTGACCCTGCCCCGCCCTTTTTTGCAAGCCCCGGGACTTACATGCATTCCGGGGCTTTATGTGCATCACCGGGCCTTTTTTAAAATAGGCCCGGCACACGTAACCTTTTTAAAATCCAGCCCTGTATGAATAGGTTTACAGCACGTTACATCTGACCTGCTAAAGCAGTTTCTTAATCCCTGGTAAAATGGATCTCCAAGACAAAGAAAGGGAGGAGAAGATTATGTATGTTTTATTTTTGTTAACCATTTTGATTAATCTCCCGATTGTAAAAGCGGTATACAAACATTTTTAAACAAATAAATAAACAATTAAGGAGCTGTGGAAGTGTATATTGTCTTCTGCCATAATCCTTGCTACCAGATTTAAGTTTTGAGCAAGATTGCAAGTCAGCTAGCACAGTTTTAAAATAATACATTTTTGCCTGAGGATTTAATTTTCTGGACTCCTGGGAAGGGCAAACTTTCCACTGAAAAAGTGATGCAAGCAAGCATGCAAAACGTAGCATGGAACCTTTGCCCAGTTCAGAATTTTACTTTCAGATAAGCATTCCACAGAACTCTGTGCAGAAGATTTTGCTTGCATATTTTTTGCTTTCAGTTGTAATGTTAGTGGCATTGGCATTTGAAATTTATTTACCGAGGCAGTATTCTAAGTTATAGTCATTTGCATCAATGAAGCACTCTAATGAAGCATTTGGAATGCACATCACATATGGCATGAGCTTGTCCTAACAGCTTGTAATTTGATGGATCTTTACCTCAAAATCTTAGACATAACTGTGGAATTTTTGTTTCACTCCCAATATGGGGGCAATTATTAAATGTTTCTTTTTTTTTTTTATGTTGGTAAAAGTATGTGTGCTGGAAAAACAGCAGGGACAGGTTGAGGAAGTGAAAGTACAAATGGAGATTTCGTCATGAAACCGCTGTGTGTACTTTCTGGCTTGTACTTTGCACCTGCTCCCAGGCATTTGTAAAATGTAGGTACTTTTGTACCTACATTTTCAAAGTGAAATTCCACAAAGTCTTTCCATCTGAACATGAGCTTTCAGTACAAAGAATCCACGGGGCTGTAGGTCCACTGAACTGGTCTGATAGTGTGTATATATTAAATTAGCACATTATGTACTTCATAGGTAGATTAGGCTTCAATAGGCTAATCTAAAAGAGTAAGTGAGTGTAGTCCCTGCTCAACAGAACCATTTGCTCCATGATGATTTTGAGGACCATTGTTGTTTTGTAGTAATCAGAAGCTCTAATCAACACTTGAATATGTGTGTGCCATATGCCTTTGCATAATTGTTTATGGAAGCTTTTAATGCAGAGGTCCTTGAAAACTATGTCAAGACATCTAGTGTATGGGTTTAAAGATTTCTAGTGCTGGAACTGTAAAGAGAGATCAGGCAGTTCCAGGGAGCAAGGTGCCGAGTGAACATCTCACCAAGCTAGCTCCTGTTCCAGCATGAACATTTCCAGCAGCTCACCCTTCTCCTAGGCAGTGCTTGCTGCTTATTGCACCTGGAAGGCTAATGCTGTACTACCAGTAAAACTTCCTTCTTCCAGAAGTCTCTTCTGATGTTAGAATTTGAGGACTGGTCATAACAATCTTTGCCGTACTGGGTACTGAGATGTATTCAGGACCCTTAAGCTGGAATGCCACAAATATCCACACTCTTTTCTTGGACACCCTTTTTAATGTCCTGATATTGATATTTAATGTGTTTTATTGTACTACTGAAAGTGACTCCAAGACTACTGATGTCTATTTTCTAATGCCATTCTTTTCCAAATGTGCTGCTTTACTGCCAGGAATTTTCTGGTAGAGTCTCTCCAAAAATGCGTACTGTAATTTTCCAGTATCAGTTCTTGGATGTGGCTATTTTCTTCTTCAGTGAAGCAAAACAACCATTGGCATAATCATTCATCTGCCTCTATTGTGCTTGGTCAACCTCCAGTTTCTGCTCCTTCACCAGCTCCTCTGCAAGCTTCCTCCTCTTCTAACTCGTGCTTTTGGGACTTCTTGGCATCTTAGCCCTGGCCTTTGTTATCCTGTTCTCCCTCTGCTGTGCTGCCCTTCTTTCTTTCACCCACTGTCTAATGGACTTGGCTTATGTGGGTTCTTCCTGCACACCTCTGGCTTTACTGTGCTGCCTCTGCTCTTGTCCCACCACCAATATCCCTTGTAAAGCATGTGAAGCATTCTTTCAGTGGCCATGAATGTCACATGTCACACACCAGAATGTACAGGATGCTGCAGGACGGAGCAGCAGAATCCCAGGCCTGCTCTGCACAGACTTGTGGACTAGGGATGTGCATTTGTTTTTCACGAATTAGAAAACGAATGCAATTTTTCTGAAATTTCGGAAAAATTTTGTTTTTCAGGTTAGTGCGCACTAACGGGAGTTAGTGCGTGCTAACTTTAAAATGTTAGTGTGTGCTAATGGGAGTTAGCGTGCACTAACCCGAAAATCGGCGTCCCCCCAAAAGCAAAGCCCGAACCGCGGGAAAAACTAAATTTCCCGCGGCGGGCCGAAAACGAAGCCTATATCGAAGTGCAGTATCACTGCACATCTCTATTGAGGTCCTGCATAAGCAGCAGGCAGGACATACTGGACTATATGTTTTGAAGTTGTTTGTTGTGCTAGCACAGACAAGAAAAGTGGTCAGCAGCTGCAGTAGAGGCTTCCGTCACTCAGCAAGGCAGAGGGGAGCAGATGTTAGGGAAGGGGACAATGGGGAAAGGGTTGAAAGAAATAGTGAGGAGAGGCTGCTGGGGATGGGGACAAGAGACAGGGAGGATGCTGGGGATGATTGCAGTAAGAGGCAGAAGCTGGGGAAGAGGATAATAAGATAGGAGGGATGCTGGAGGAAGGGGATAAGTTGGAGACAGATGCTGGGGAGGGGAGTAAGATGCAGGGACAGATGCTGGGAAAGAAAGGGGAGAGACAGGAGAAGAAGAGAGAGAAGCAGGGGTAGATAGTCTGAGAACAGTGCAGTGGATAAGTAGGTGAGAATGCAAAAGATGTGAGAAAATCTAGGGAAGAGTGAGAAGAGATGGCAATAAAGGGAAGAGTAGTAGAAGCTGAGAAAAGAAAAGGAGAGAGTGAGGAAGAAAGAAGTAGCTTGGGTCACTGGTGGCAGCAGCAGTAAGTGATGGCACTATGACTGAATCAGCATACAGGAGGTGGGGATACAAACAACATAAAATGGGGAGACTCTGCCCCCCATATCCCCCACCCACTTGCAAAGGTTATGCACACAACTGTAGTACAGGCCCAAACATGTCCCAGAAAAAATTAGAAGGAATTATGGTCACCACTATTTCCTACCTCTGCCTCTACCTTGTATCATAGTTAGGCCTTTTTCCGGTGGTCTTCACTTTTACTCTGCTACTACCATCCCTTTCCATCTCTTTCCTGCTACACCTGCACTGACCCCTGTTATACTCTGTCCACACTCAGCCACATACACAGTTGATCATGCCCCTTCTAAGCTTCATCCTCTCACCAACCACGTCTTCTCACTCCACTCTTTCAAGATTGTTACTGACACAGAAGACTGAGGAACAGAAGCATACACTCACTCACCCTTTCATCTACAGGCCTGGAAGAATGGGCAAACAAAAGAAAGGTAATACACAAAAGGAGTACAAGACACACAGACAGCTAGATTTTTCTCTTCTGGAACTCTCTGCTCTTGTTTATCTTCCTCTTCTTCCAATTTTCCCATCAGGACTGACAACCAGGACACTTATGCCCGAATAACCTTTATGTGATTAGTCTGAAGCAAAGAGATAAAGCCATGAAGAATAGAGAACTGAGCATACTCAATTTAGTGTATATATGTATATATATATATGCTATAATTGTAATATCAACAAACTTTTTAATGATCATAACATGTAGATCCTAGACATTTTTGTGATAACAGGCATGCTAACTGCAACATGTTATGGATGCTATGTTTTAGTGTGCATGTTAAAAAATTTAGTGGATTGCCTGTTGAAAGACATTTTAGCATGAGTTTTAGTACTAGGCCACTTAGAGACCAATGTACTAAGCTTCAGTCAAGTTCACAGCAGTGTTAGGGTGTGAGAATATGTACCAATAACACATTATTGGTATATTTTTCATACCACCTTTTTCTCCCACATACTTTGCGAAAAAACATATGCAAAATTGGACTCAAGCTGAAGAATCGTACAAATCAGTTCCTTACCTATGTTGCAAAATTATTATATGCATGTTAAAATGTGCAAACCCCCTCTTCTTGAGAAATTTAACTAAACCTCAAGAACGTGTAGTTAAGTTTCTTTGAATTGAAGACCATGATTTAGTGCAACCGTTAAGGCAAGAAATTCACTGCAAAAATAATTTTCATATTCTATACATGACCCAGTGACACGAGAAAAATCTCTCACTTTGCCAAGCATTCCCATGGAGACATCCGCGGGTTAGTACATTAGCCCCATAGTATATAATGACAAAGGAACTGAGGTACTGATGCTGTTATACTTTTTATTAGGTTTATACATTGCCTGAAGCAGTGGACAGGCGATTAAAAAATGGAAATAAATGTAATCTGTATTCTGGTTTTGTTTTCTTATCTTGAAAAGGATATACCATGTGACCACCATTGGCAAATCATTCTACCTCGTTTATGCATAGAGCCCAGAAGCCATTCATTACAAATGTTTCTTGAACTTAACTTTTTATTTATGAAATTACAATTCTTTAATTGTACACATTGTGCTGACACAGATAAAGGCCTGAGAAGACTCAACCAGGACTAAAGAAACAATACTTTGCTGGGATGATAATGCACTATGGAAATAATTCAGAATTGCAATACAACTCATTCAGAGGGAAATGTGGAGGCAGAGTATGCTATGACACTTTTTAGCAAACAACAATGCAAATACAAGCGAAAGATGCAAAGATAGTAACATACTTATTTAACACCAGCTATAAGCTCTATAAGAGTTATATCATCATTCCCTATAATGCCGTATCAAAGTTGCAACATTTCAATTTCATTGCCAGCTTTTCTGCTTTCAAAACAGATAAAAATATCAATTATTTTAGACAAAGATAATTGAGTGAAAGGGTGGTCTTAGCTACAATTTGCAGGATCAGTGGTGGTTTACTTGATACAGTTTCACTTCCCTGGTTTCACAGTGACTGGATATCATATTATGACTTGTTTTACAGGGTATTACAGAGCTGTTGTCATTATGACTCTATTGGCTTTAAATTTAAAGAAAAATAGTATATACAGTCCACATTTACATTCAGAAGGAACTCAGATTATACAGGTGATACTACTGTGAAAGTAGAAGTGATGAAACATACAACATAAGCTGAGTCAATGAAGAACGAGAACTCAACCTTCATTAAGACACATGTAGAATTTTTGGTACGAAATTCATCCCCAGTGAGAATAAGTTAAAGCAGATTAAAAAATGGGTTAAAAACCCTCAAATGAAATAAAACAATTGCACAGAAAACAATAACTTAAATTTCAGTACTTCATATACTGGATCACAATTGCATTTTCTCTTTTCTTTTTTTTTTTTTTAATATAAATAAATACCCTACAAATGCTTTTCAAAACAATTAATTACTTTTTTTTACTGTCAAAATCTTGATGTTTCTCAGCAAATTCTTAATATTAATTATTTGTGCCAAGTTTTTAAAATGCACATTTCCTTACACTCCATGCTTGCGCTTCTGAATATTTTTGGGAACAGCAGCCCATGCAACCAGCAATGCCTCTATTACATTTTTCCTCTAAAAGCTCTAATCAATAGTGAAAAATTTCAGAGCACGACAGATATGGCTTTACTTATTTATTTAGCAAAAAAAAAAAAATAAAATGCTGTGCCAACTGTAGACGAGTTACTGAATAACTAAGCATAGAATAAATATATTCCTTTCTAGAATTAGAACCATCCCAGGTCTAGTTTGATACATTTTATAAAACAGGTAAAATTCCAATAAAGTTTTCAGTATATGTAAAAGCATTCTATAAACTTGACAAAACAAAGTATATATAAAAAAAATAATTTTGCCAATCTAGAAGTTAGTGTTGGTTTAACTCATTTTTAATGTATAAGATGAAAGCCAATGGACTTTCCAATATTTTTGTATCTTTCATCCCTTCACAAGTTCATTACCTTCTGCAAAGAAAATTTAACTATCAAACTTGTCCATAAATTTTGCCGCTGAGGGTGAAACCATCCAGTTAGCATATATACTATCATTTGCATATCTTGAAAAGACAGAGTTAGTGCCATCGAATCTTGTGAGCGGTACGGGGCTCTCTTCAGGCCAGTTCGGGTATGACATGCCTAAAAATGAAAACAGATAATTTTTTCTGCACTGAAGAACCAAAACTTCATGTGCAGACAGTAAGGCCCTTGGCAAAACTCCCTTACACATTTAACCATTCAAACTGTTGGCTTTTCTCTCACATCTATTTGTTGCATTTCAGAGCACAAAAGAAAATGGCTTATGCTGAAGGTAAGGACACCACCAAAATTGTGCCCTCTATAAAAATAACTCAACAGATTCCATTAATTTCTTTTGAGCTACCAATTACCCAAAGATCCTGTGTCCCATGGCAAGACAACGAGATGGTAAATAGCTAATAGAAAATCTTGTACATGAACGCCCAACTGAAATTAAACTTTTTTTTTTTTTAAATTACTGACGTAGCCATTGGATACCGCTCTTTTTCTCTTCCAAAACTCAAAAGAAGTATGCTGCCGCACCATTTTCAGGTGTCTGGAAAAGACGGTTTTGTTGACTAGTCATGGAATTTGTGAGAGATTAATGGAAAATCACTGGCCCCTTTTTAAAGATTTGCTATCCAAACAAGAAAGGAAAGTAGCCATCTATGAAATGAGAGAGATCCTGGACCTTATACAATAATTAACTGGAGGCAAAAGTAGGAGTTTTGGCAAGAACCATGTTTACTGTCCATCTCACCACCACAATACGAACAAATATGCTTTTTTGATCAAACATTTGCTACAGCTTCCAAGCAGATTACTACTGACATTTTCTTGAGATCACGTAACTGAAAGGATGTGAAAACAGTGGGAATAACGTCGCTTCATTGTAGCCAAGTGTGAGTCAATTCTTTCGCAGGCTCTACAGCTGCACTCACTCACTTTTTTCCTGGCTTCTGCGTATTGCAAGGTGTGCCGACCTTCATCTCACGTGAGAAGGTAGCCAGAGACAAATGCCTGTTCACCTTAAACGTCTGTTCAAGATCACGGCTTCAGCAATCCATCGGGATAATATAAAAATGACTCTTTTGTGGATCAAGCAAACAAAAGCAGTGCTTAAAAAAAACATATGGACGTCTGTTATTGAAATTGTGGGTGTGTAAAATACATATGGGAAGTCTCTTCCAAATACTTCCCTGAGCTTTTTTCATTTTTAATATATATTTATGTATGTGTGTGTCTGTATCCAGGATTACATTTTAGATATATACATATATATCTATAAAGATATACAAATATATATATGTATGTATATCTAAATAGTTTGTAATCTTATTTTCACATCCTTTTTTTTTTTTTTTAATTACAGCTGCAAAATGCCCACAGTAAGAACCTGATGCAATGTTTGACAGTTACAAACAAAGAGAGTTTCCAAGCAATCTTTGATTGGTTTCATTCAGACAGAAAACACTCTTAAGGGTTACAGAGTGTGAGGACAGTGCAGAAGAAAATCATTTTTTTTTCAGTTGCTAGAATCTAGTAAATGCATGTGAAATTCTACCATAAAGTTTGTTTTCAATCCATGTGGAAGGGAGTGTTCGAGGGAGGGGAGCATTATTACAATCCACAAGAGGGGTCTCTTCTTCTGAGAGTCCATCGTCATAAAGTAATGAGTCCGAGGGGGTTGAAGCGGCAAGATCTAAATAATCCTATCAAACACATACAAAAAAAAAAAAAGACAGGTATTGGTTACAAAAGAAAACAAAAAAAAAAAATACAAAAGGGGCTCTGTATCAGTAAACACAACAAGAACTGAGATTTTCAAAGCAATTTCTGATTTCACTAAATTGAATAATCATTCTATTGAGGAGGACTGTTTAAATATATTACATTTTTCTCAAACGTTTATTGAGCCTCATGCTATGACACGATGATATTACGCAGTGACAAGCATAGGAAAATATAATAGTGACACATGAACTTACAGTTACAGGATGAGTATTGCATAACACACAGTGTTACCAACTTTTTCATACACCATGACTGGACCCTTGAGGATAAATTTGCATATATTTGTCCCCTGCTCCTGCCTCCTCTCTTCTCCCTTTTTTCCTTGTGCCTCGACCATCTCTTTCCACTCCCACTGCCCCTCTTCTCTCTCCCTCCTGTCTCCTGTGCCTTCCCTTGTCTCTTTCCCTGTCTCCTACAGGCCCTCTGCCCCAGTTCTCTCCCCTCATCTTCTGTGCCCTCCTGTCTTTTCATCCTTAGCCTCTGTGCTCCTACTCTCTCTTCCTCCAACCTCTCCTGTGCCCTATTGATTCTCTCCCTTCTCCATCCCCTGTGCCATCATCTTTGTCTCTGTTCCTCCAGCCCCCTGGGCTCTGTCTCTCTCTCCCTCCTTCATTCCCTGTTCCCCCTTTCTACCAATCCTTCCTTCCATGTGGCATCTCTGGCTCTGCCATCCAGCAGTTGCACCTCTGTCTCTATTCCTCCCCTCCAGCCTGTACCTCCCCCCTACATCTCCCTTCTTCATTCCCTGTATCCTCCTCTGTCTCTCTCTTTCTCTCCCCTTCCTTCCTTTCATGTGGCATCTCTGGCTCTCCCATCCATCCTGTGCACCTCCCTCTCTATTCCTCCCCTCCAGCCTGTACCTCTCCCCTATATCTCCCTTCTCCATTCCCTGTATCCTCTTATTTTTCTCTCCCACCCCGTCTTTTTTGCAACCTCTGTGCCTCTTTCTCTCCTCTGAGGCATTCCTGAGATGTGGAGGAAGTGCTGCTAGAGCAGCCGAGAGGAGGGAGAGATTGAGCTGTGTTCCCACCCCCACTCCCCACAGCTGCCAATCACAATAGAGAGAGGAGGCGGGGGTGGGGGGGGGGGAAGAGCTGCAGAGCAGCTGCTAAGGAGATTGTGGTCAGGTGAGGTCCCACCCCCACTCCCCACAGCAGCCAATCACAGCATAGAGAGAGGAGACAGGGCAGGGCTGCAGCTCCACTCTCAGGCTGCTTGTTCTGCCTTAGTACCCTCTCCCCTCTGTAAACAGGAAGTGGTGCAGAGCTGTAGGGGCAAGGAGCTGCCTGCCACAGGAGACAGATTTTTAGTGTTCGGTCAATACTGACCAGACACTGTATAGGTGAACAGAAAACTGGACTGTCCAGTTCAAAACCGGTCAGTTGGAAACCCAAATAATGTATTACTTCAGTTTCTGTCAAGCAGAAGAATGACATCCAACTGGACTTCTGAAAGTAACTCGCCGTGACTGCCATCATAAAATATCAGAAATTTAAGTTATTAAAAATCACTATTTATAATGTTATAGGAATATCTTTTAGGTACTCATATCCAATGAGTTTGCAGAAAAACACTATTCATTATAGCTTTTCAAAATATTTGTCAGATTTCTAGCTTATTTTTTTCCAAATGCAGATTCTTTGGGAACCATGGTGCTTGCAGATATACTAAACATAGAATCAAGTATGGTGACTTTTTGTCAAAATATAAGTTTGATCACTGGTGCAATTATGCAAAATGATGGCAAAGCTCAGGTGGAATCTTTTCAAATTCCTGTCAGGAGAGGTCTCTACTTAAGAAATTATATTATTGTTTTTACCTTTAAACCCAAAAGATGTGTCATACAAAAACACAATCATATTCCTAGGAGAAATATACATAAGCAGCAAACTGGCAAAACAAAAAAAAATATTATATATATATATATGCGTGTGTGTGTTCTACAACATATCATTCATTGTCTGTTTACAGTGAGCAAAGTCTAAATAGTGTATAATTAATGTATAACAGTGATAGTAGATGAAAAAGTTAAAAAATGCTTCTTTTTTTAGAATTATGCATCTTCCTATAATTCCCATTCAAGTTATAGCACCAGGACTTTAAGACTGGATACAAAAGATTGCAATGCACAAAATTCCATGTTGTCTGGTACTTTGCTTTGCTTTTATCAAGACTGAAGTAACATATTAACTATTTTGCCAGTACTATATCAAAGAATAATATTGCCATGCAGAGAGAGAGAGATGGAGAAGGAGAGAGAGAACCTCTATAGAAACCACTATGTAACTTTACTATTTATATGACTGTAAGAGGGGGCACTTTTGACTCGGTGTGAGGTAGATTTGGGGGGGGGGGGGGGGAGGGCACAGGTTTACATAGACAGTAGGAGGTGCAAAGTTGACATCAGTGAAGATTTTCTGCTGTTTGAATCAATGAAAGGTACAAGAGGAGAGGATTTGTACAATGCACTCTCTACCTAGCTTTACACAAGCTAGGTAGAGCGTGCATAGTGCTTTGTACAAATCGACTCCTCATGTATCTTTCATCGATTCAAAAAGCAGAAAATCTTCAGTGATGTCAACTTTGCTTTTGTACCTCCTACTGTGTATGTAAAACCGAACCCCCAAACCCCCAGAGCAAAGCAAAAATTAGCAAAGGAGCGACAAATGTATCGAACCTTGCAGAAATTACCTATTTGATGCGGAAGCAGGGAAATTAGCCTAGCCATGCCTACCCCCCCTTTTTGTTTTATTGCGAGCACTATTTCTGCTATAAATATAGCATTTTGATAAATAGATAAATATACTGCAGAATAGGAAGGACTACAGGGATCAGATATTTCAGAACACCAAGAACAATAAATGTAATTGTCATTGGAGAATCCTGAAATACAAAATAATTCAGTAAAAACTGATTATATAACAACTAAAAAATATTTAATATTGTACATTTGACTCTCTCTACTGTAAGACTAGGCCAGATGTATTAAACATTTTTCCTGTACACACAAAATGGAAAAAATGCTTTAGTTCTTACTGTTTTAAAACTTATATCGTTGGCCTCTTGTCTGTAGTCAAACACTTTATACCAATCTTCATGACAACTTAGATCATCTCAGTGAGGTCTGTTAGATGTCTCTTCATTCAAAAATGTTCGCCTCTTTGTAACACGAGAATCTGCCTTCTCGGTAGCAGCTCCTATTCTATGGATCACCTTCCCTGAGGAACTGCGTCTGTGTTTGTATCTTAAAACTTTTAGAGGTTTTCTCAAAACCTTCCTTTTCAAAAAGACTTATTATTGATTAATTTCTGGTCTGTTTTTTTCCCTTCACTGAATAAGGCTTGGTTGCAGGTCTTCTGTATTTTATCTGTTTGTTTATTATGTCTAGCATTTAATGTCTTTTGTACTAGGGAAGATTTTGTAACACATATTTTCTGGATGTTTTAGTTTGTATCCCACTTAGGCTTTGACTGTGTTAAGCGACTAATACATTTTAATAAATGTAAATGTATAAATATCATCCTTCCATGTAACAAACAAAGTACTAATATATTTGGTAGATAGTATCTCTGGATTGAAGGGGTTGAGCCCATAACATGCTTTCTATTCCTGTATTTCTATCCAACTTTTAAACAATGTGGGGTAGATTTTCTAAATCTACTCGCATGCGTACTTTTGTTCGCGCACCAGGCGCAAACAAAAGTATGCCAGATTTTATAAGATACGCGCATAGCCGCACGTATCTTATAAAATCCGGGGTCGGCGCACGCAAGGGGGTGCACATTTGTGCAACTTGCGCGCGCAGAGCCTTGCGCACGCTGCCCGTTCCCTCCAAGGCCGCTCCGAAATCGAAGCGGCCTCAGAGGGAACTTTTCTTCTACCCCACCGCATCTTCCCCTCCCTTCCCCTACCTAACCCACACCCCTCTCCCCCAGCCCTATCTAACCCTTCCCCCTACCTTTGTTGGCAAAGTTACGTTGGCCGGAGGCAGACATAACTTTGCGCGCGCCAGTGGGCTTCTGGGCGCCATCACCTGACCCGGGGGCTGGTTCGGAAGCCTCGACCACGCCCCTGGGCCGGCACCACGCCCCCAACATGACCCCCCCGGAATGCCCCGAAAATCGTGCCACCCACCCGGCATGCTCCCGACACATCCCCCTTTCGAAGCCCCGGGACTTACGCGCATCCCGGGGCTTGCGCGCGCCGCCGAGCCTATGCAAAATAGGCTCAGCACTCGCAGGGGGCTTTTAAAAGGGTTACTCGCATAACTTATGCGCGTAACCCTTTTAAAATCTGACCGTGTAGTTTTGGGGAGGATGGACAAAGGAAGAGGGGAGAAGGGAGAGGATTCTAGAGAGATAAGGGACAGGGAGTCCACGAAAGTCTACAGTAGGGGCTAACCATCCTAAACCTGTGCCTATTGTTTCCAGCTTACCATCTGCACCCCCTAGAAGAGGAAGAGCCTATGCAACTAGGCCGAAGCCATTTGACCTCTAAGGAGAGATGTTATCGCAAGCGCATGGGGTTGTGCATGTACTGTGGCCAATTGGGTCATGCAGTCCAAACCTGTCCCATTTGTCCAGGAAACTGATGGGCCTGGGATCTGCAGGAAGACTTCTCCTGGGCCTCACCTGTCCTACTCCTCCATTATCACTGCCCTGTGGAGGTCTCGAATTTCAGACTCTCGCCCTCATTGACTCCGGTGCTGGAGGTAATTTTATTCTGAAGCGCTTGGTTGAACATCTACAGATTCCTACCACACCAATAGCTAAGCCTCTGCCATTGTCATCTATCCATGGAGAACCACTTCCTGGAGAAGATTCACTGACCACCCAGGCCATTGGCCTGCGCACTGGAGCTCTACACTCTGAATCAATTTCTTTTCTAGTGTTAGAAAAAGCCATGCCTGTTGAATGTACTGGCCCTTCTGGAATCAGAGCCTACCTTCCTGCTTTACCATCTATCTACAAGCAGTACAATAAAGCCTCTATATCAATACTGTGGTTCCCCATGGGGCCCCTCCCCATGGGCAGAGTCATCTCCATTGCAACCAAGGCTCTACAATCACAACATTTGCACTAATACCTATGGAGAGAGAGAGAGGAGAGAGAGAGAGTGAAACTAGTCATAATGCCCTCACGCTAGATAGGTATTTATATCTCTATGGGAGGCCCACCTAGGAACTCAAGGTGAGGTTTAGGTATTAGTGTAGGGGTTAAGGGCCACTTTGACATTCAAAGTGAGACATACGAACAGAACAGTACTCTCATGTGAAGATTTGATGACGTTCAGAGTGAGGAAACTCACCCAAAGATGAGATTTGTGCAATGTTCTCTCAACCTAAACGCCTTTATATAGACAATGTGTGACTGTAAATGGAACTTACTCTGAAGAGAGAGCGGTGTTATGTGGAGTGCCGCAAGGATCTGTGTTGGGACCGGTCCTGTTCAATATCTTTGTGAGCGACATTGCGGACAGGATAGAAGGTAAGGTTTGTCTTTTTGTGGATGACACTAAGATCTGCAACAGAGTGGACACGCAGGAAGGAGTGGAGAGAATGAGACAGGATTTAAGGAAGCTGGAAGAGTGGTCAAAGATATGGCAGCTGAGATTCAATGCCAAGAAGTGCAGAGTCATGCATATGGAGTGTGGAAATCTGAAAGAACAGTATTCGATGGGGGGAGGGGGGGGAGGGCTGGTGTGCACGGAGCAGGAGAGAGACCTTGGGGTGATAGTGTCTAACGATCTGAAGTCGGCAAAACAATGTGACAAGGCAATAGCTAAAGCCAGAAGGTTGCTGGGCTGCATAGAGAGAGGAATATCGAGCAAAAAAATGGCAGTGATTATCCCCTTGTACAGGTCCTTGGTGAGGCCTCACCTAGAGTACTGTGCTCAGTTCTGGAGACCGTATCTCCGAAGGGACAGAGACAGGATGGAAATGGTCCAGAGAAGGGTGACCAAAAAGGTGGAGGGTCTTCACTGAATGACTTATGAGGAGAGATTGAAGAATCTAAATATGTACACCCTGGAGGAAAGGAGGTGATATGATACAGACTTTCAGATACTTGAAAGGTTTTAATGATCTAAAATGATCTGGAAAAAAATCAGCAGAACCAGGGTTCACGATTTGAAACTCCAGGGAGGAAGACTCAGAACCAATGTCAGGAAGTATTTCTTCACGGAGAGGGTGGTAGATACCTGGAACGCCCTTCCGGAGGAAGTGGTGAAGACCAAAACTGTGAAGGACTTCAAAGGGGCATGGGATAAATACTGTGGATCCATAAAGTCTAAAGGATGTGAATGAAGAGAAGAGGCATGGGGGTAGCTTGCGGGAATTACGGCTACTACCTGGAGATTAATACCCCTATT
The DNA here is from genome assembly GCF_901001135.1 of Rhinatrema bivittatum. Lineage (NCBI taxonomy): Eukaryota > Metazoa > Chordata > Amphibia > Gymnophiona > Rhinatrematidae > Rhinatrema > Rhinatrema bivittatum. The sequence continues at coordinate 164,367,593 of NC_042621.1, forward strand.
CAATAAACACACTGTCAATGCAACTCTAGCATTGCTCTATGCTTCAACGGCAAGAGGAAATGTGGAAAAAAAGGATTTGCATTCACAAAAAACCAGAGAGTAGCTTGCTTGTTGTGGCGGTTACTACCCCAAACCAAATAAGTCAGATACTTCACTTCAATGCATATCCAGCAGAGCTCTCTGCTTCAACGGCGGGGGGGGGGGGGGGGGGGGGGGAGAGGAAAAGAGGATTTATTTTCAGGCAACAACCAACAAGGAATGAATTACATTGTCTGGGCAAACAAATAATTATGGGAGTAGCTTGCTTGTTACAGCGGTTACTACCCTGAATCAATTAAGCCGGATACTTCACTGGGAATACATATCCAGCGCAACACACTGCTTCAATGGCAGGGGGAATAAAGAAAAGAGGAATTATAATCAGACAACTAACAAGAACTGAATGGCACAGGCTGGGTAAACAAATAAGCGTGGGAGTAACTTGCTTATTGCAGCAGTTGCTACCCCTGACCAATTGAGCTGGATGCTTCGTTTGGATGCAGCTCCAGCGCTGCTCTTTACATTGATGATGGGGGCCAAGAGTAACAGATAAATATGAGAAAAAAAAGTGTGAAAGCTTGCTGGGCAGACTGGATGGGCCGTTTGGTCTTCTTCTGCCGTCATTTCTATGTTTCTATATTAATGCATGTGAAAACGCCATATAGCGCTTTGATAAATGACCCCCTTAGGCGGATATATGCGAGATTCAGCTAAGTTAGCTGGATAATTCAACCTCTCCCCAGAATGCCCTGGAAAAGCCCCTTTTTTAAATCTGGCTAAATTATAGCCATATAAATAGTTATCTGGCCATAATTTAGCCAGATAAGTGAATGGATATGCCTAGTTTGCCATTTAGATGGCATAACGAGTTATCCATCTAAATGGTTTTTGAATATCTACCCCAACCTTTTTACCTCTCATTCTCTTCATATCCTTGCCTTAATGGAGACCTGGCTTTCTTCTGAGGACATTGCTTCAATAGCTGCTCTCTATCATGGTGATTTTCTCCTCCCACACACCTTGTCCAGTAGGCCGTGGTGATGGTGTTGGACTGCTGCTCACCCCTCCTGTAGATTTCAACCCATTCCCCCACCTTAGCCCCACTCTTTACCTTCCTTTGAAACCCATTCTATCTGCCTATTCACTCTACTATCTCTCCAGGTAGCTGTCATTTATTGACCCCCTCATAAATCTCCCTCTTCTTTTCTCACTGATTTTGATTCCTGGCTTTACTTAACTGAATGGCACAGGCTGGGTAAACAAATAAGCGTGGGAGTAACTTGCTTATTGCAGCAGTTGCTACCCCTGACCAATTGAGCTGGATGCTTCGTTTGGATGCAGCTCCAGCGCTGCTCTCTACATTGATGATGGGGGCCAAGAGTAACAGATAAATATGAGAAAAAAAAGTGTGAAAGCTTGCTGGGCAGACTGGATGGGCCGTTTGGTCTTCTTCTGCCGTCATTTCTATGTTTCTATATTAATGCATGTGAAAACGCCATATAGCGCTTTGATAAATGACCCCCTTAGGCGGATATATGCGAGATTCAGCTAAGTTAGCTGGATAATTCAACCTCTCCCCAGAATGCCCTGGAAAAGCCCCTTTTTTAAATCTGGCTAAATTATAGCCATATAAATAGTTATCTGGCCATAATTTAGCCAGATAAGTGAATGGATATGCCTAGTTTGCCATTTAGACGGCATAACGAGTTATCCGTCTAAATGGTTTTTGAATATCTACCCCGACCTTTTTACCTCTCATTCTCTTCATATCCTTGCCTTAATGGAGACCTGGCTTTCTTCTGAGGACATTGATTCAATAGCTGCTCTCTATCATGGTGATTTTCTCCTCCCACACACCTTGTCCAGTAGGCCGTGGTGATGGTGTTGGACTGCTGCTCACCCCTCCTGTAGATTTCAACCCATTCCCCCACCTTAGCCCCACTCTTTACCTTCCTTTGAAACCCATTCTATCTGCCTATTCACTCTACTATCTCTCCAGGTAGCTGTCATTTATTGACCCCCTCATAAATCTCCCTCTTCTTTTCTCACTGATTTTGATTCCTGGCTTTACTTCTTCATTGACCCATATTCCCCTTCCCTTATCCTTGGTGACTTTAACCTCCATGGTAGTGACCCCTCTAACTCTTATGCCTCAAAACTCCTTACTTTAACCTCTTCATTTGATATCCAACTTTGCTCTACCACCCCTACTCACCAGTATAATCATTGTCTTGATGTAGTCTTTGCTTCCATCTGCTTCTCCATCTCATTTCTTCAGATATCAGATCACCTGATCAATTTTACACTAAACCACTTTCCTCCATAGACTCATCAGTCACCACCTACACCTTTAGGAATCTCCAAACTGTTGACCCTTGTATCTTCTCCACTTCTGTTTCATTTCTCCTTTCCTCTACAACATTGTCTGAATCTGTTGAAGATGCAGTTTCTACTTACAACACTATACTCTCTTTAGCTTTAGACACTTTTGTGCCTCCTCTTACCTATCCTGTAAGGCACATTAAACCCAAACCTTGGCTTACACCTATAATTGTGCTCGCTCTGCCTAATGTCTCTGGTGAAAATTCCTTGCTCATGTAGACTTCATACATTTCAAATTCATGCTGACCACTTTCCATTCTGCTATTGCACTTGTCGAACAAGACTACTATGTCCATCTTTCTTGTATCCAATCCTTGCTGTCTCTTTGCCACACTCAATTCCTCCTCAAACTTTCCTCGCCTCCCTTCTGTTCATTCTCTGCCCAGACAATGGCTAAATACTTCCATGACAAAATTCACAAAATTAGTCGTGAGTTCAAAACCAGGTCACCTTTGCCTGCCTCTCCCCCAATTCTTTCCTCTACCATTTCCCTAGCCTCTGCCACTCTCTCCTCCTTTTCTGAAATCACAATGGAGGAAACAACTTGTCTTCTCTCTTCCTTCAAACTCACTACTTGCTCCTTGACCCCTGTCCCCACCCATTTCCTCAGCTCCATCTCCACCGAAGTCATCCCTTCCATCTGTCACATCCTCAAGTCTATCACACTCCACTGCTAATGTTCCTGCTGCCTTAAAATGTACTGTAATCATACCATTGCTGAAAAAACCCTTATTGAATCCTACCTGTCCTGCCAACTATTGTCCCATCTCCATTCTCCCTACAAACTCCTTGAACAAGCTAGCTGTTTATCACCACTGTCTTGACTTTCTTATATCTCAAGCCATTCTTGATCCACTCCAGTCAGGATTTTGCCCTCTACATTCAACTGAAACAACCCTTGCCAAAGTTTCCAATGACCTGCTTTTGGTTAGAGCTTTACTCTGTCCTTATCCTCTGTTGCGTTCATGGCTGCTATTCACCCTCTCTATCTATGAGGTGACTCCCTCCGGGCCTGATGGATGGCTTGCTGCCGCGGCGTCTCCATGCCACTTCTCCCCGGCGTTCCCAGGCTGGCTCGACGCTGCGGATCCGCCATGTTCCTGATGATGGAGGGCGTGCACATGCACGCTCCGAAGTATGTACCAGCAAGGGCGTAAACCTCAGGGGCGTTCCCCTGTATTGACGTCATCCGCTTCCAACATACAAGGTCTTCACTTTCACTAACAGAATGAGTTAGCAAGGATTGATTGTGGGGATTCATCTGGACCTGCTTCTCTCTACACAACTCTGCCTCCTCGGACTTACCAGGGGTACCCGCTCCTTGGGGGCCTCGCTCTCTTTTTTCTATTTCAGATTGCAGATAGGAACCGGTACTAGCTCCTCAAGGGCCCATGTTCCTAAATGTTCTGAAGATTCTCTACTGTCTAGAAGCTATCGCAGGTACAGAAATTTGTGAGTTACTATTTCAGATGGCATATAGGAACTGGTACTCGTTCCTCGAGGGCCCATGTTCCTGATTACACTGAAGATTCTTTACTGCCTGGAAGCTATTACAGATATAGACATTTGTGAGTTACTATTTCAGATTACAGATAGGAACTGGTACTCGCTCCTCGAGGGCCCATGTTCCTGAACACTCTGAAGATTCTCTACTGCCTGGAAGCTATTACAGATACAGACAATTGTGAGTTACCACCGCTCTCTCAGAGCTTTCCCTGGAACCAGATACTCGCTCCTCGAGGGCCTAACCCTTTCCAGCTACTGAGATTTCTCAAGACCTTATGTGAGTTATCATCTAAGTACTGGCTATGTATACTGCATACCCTGTCTATTCACTATCTACAGTCTCTTTACAGCTCAGCAACCCTGGGATCGCAGTTCCAGTATATGAGGGACTTCAGCCCTGCTGGGCATATCAGCTCACTACTGCCACCTCTGGTGGTTCTATTAACCTGTCTAATAAAAGAACTATCTGGGTCTGTCTCCATACTCAAGCCTAGCCGGTGGTTCCTCTCAAGATATCCTCCTGGGGACACTGTCATCTGCCATTGGCCCAAGGATTCACCTATTTACATTCCTGTCCAGCTGAGCACCCTCTCTAGCACTCCGCTGGTACAGATTGCCAACTCAGCAGTCTATATCATAACAGATTGCTAACTCCTCCCCTCTGGAGGAGTAGATCCTAACAGATTGCTACTCCCATCTGCTTGCTCCTCCCATCAGCATAGCAGATTATAACATCCTCCTTGACCTGCGTTGGAGTCATTTTTTGTTACTTTTGCTGAGCATGAATATAGAGGATAGGCCATATGGATTCAGAGTTTTCCCCCAGACACAGACTAATTTGAAGGCCACAGGCCAGCCTTTGAGTGAACTCCTATTTACTGTCTTGCACTGTGAAATGTTTATGAACAGGTAAGAGTCTGTTTATTTAGTTATTCCACTAGATATATGTTGAGAAAACTAGCAATTAAAGCCTGAGAGAGAATGAAGGCCACACAGCTGTTCCTGAAATTTGATAATAAATCAGAGGGCGGGAAGATCACAGCTTTCACAAACATTTTTAGTGTATAAGGAGAAATAGCAGAAAGAGAAAGGGGAGAGAGCTCTGGATGTGATGATATAGGCTGATCCTTTGGAAACATGTAAGTTTTTTTAATGTCTATGTAGCAATTGTTAGTATCTACCATTACTTCTTCTGTGTAATCTATTTGAGCCATATGAGGATAAAACAAATAAAATCAAACTCACTTTCCTAAATACCTGGAACCATGATGTACTGAATCAAAGTTTGTGTGTTGCTCTTTGTGTTGGGAATTAGCTCCTGGGTTCAAGCCCCTGGGTATAATCCCAGTAATTTTGTGTGTTTATATGGGATAAGCCCCTCAGGTAGCACCCAGTGTAGGCCTTAGTGAGATTAGCCTCCCCCCCCCCCCCCCCCCCAGGTCAGAGCCCCTGGGTAGAATACCAGTGTGCAAGGTCTGAACCTGTAACAACCTGTCTGCTGCTTTTGACACTGTTGAACTACCTACGCCTTGATATTCTGTCCTTACTTGGATTTTGGGACTCTGTCCTGTCTTGGTTCTCTTCTTACCTCTCCCATCACACTTTTAATGATTCCTCTGGTGGTTCCTCCTCTACTGCCATTCCACTATCAGTTCATGTGCTTCAGGGTTCTGTCCTGGATCCTCTTCTCATTGCACTATATACTAATTCCCTTGGTACTCTGATTTCCACATATGGCTTTCAATATCACTTTTATGCTGATGACTCCCAGATGTCCCTTTCTATACCAGAAATTTCACCAGAAATCTAGCCCTGGATCTCCACCTGTTTATCTGATATTGCTGCCTGGATGTCCTGCTGCCATCTTAAAATCAACATAGCAAATACAGAGCTCTTTATCTCCCCCCCCCCCTCCCCCCACCAAGCCTACCTCCTCTTATCCACTCTCTCAACTCCTCCCATTTAGATTACTGCAACCTGCTTCTCCCAGGTGTCCCAGCAAGCCATCTATCTCTACTGCTAACTGTCCTATATTCAGCTGTGTGACTTATCTTTCATCAAAGTCACTACACTCACATAACCTGGTCACTGCATTTGTTCACTATCCACTCCCACATACAGCTCAAGCTCCTATTTCTCACCTGAAAATGCCTTCACTTTGCAGCACCTCACTACCTCTCCTCTCTTATCTCTCTCTACACCCATCCTTGTGCACTCTGCTCATCAGACAAGTCACTCCTATTTTTTGAAGCTGCTTTTAAATCTTAGGCCTGATTATCTGCTTTTAACTGTTGCGGTCCCCACCGCTTCCCTTCTGCTAAGGCCCAGGCCCGCCTACCTCCGCTTCAGGGATCACCGCGTCCTGCCCGCTCCGGGCCCCGGGGGCTTCTCTCACTCCACGTGGCAGCCGCCATTACGTGCCTGTTTCTCGTCAGCCTCGCGCATGCGCGAGGACGTCCCTCTTGAGCGCTCAACTCCTGGAAGCCTGGCCCCACCCGCGCTGCTGACGTCACGCCCAAGTCCCGATATAACCGACACTCAAACTCTCTCTCATCGCCTTGCAACGAGGTTCACAACGCCATAGTTGTTCTTAGTTGCGTTCCTGGTGATCTTCACGTTGTCTGCTTCCGACCCCGGCTTGCTTCTGACTCCGCTTCTGCCTGCTGCCTGCCTCTGACTCCGGTTTGCCTCTGACTCCGCTTCTGCCTGCTGCCTGCCTCTGACTCCGGTTTGCCTCTGACTCCGCTTCTGCCTGCTGCCTGCCTCTGACTCCGGTTTGCCTCTGACTTCCGCTTCAGCCTGCAGCCAGCCACTGACCCCGGCTTGCTTCCGACTCCGCTTCAGCCTACAGCCTGCTACAGACTCCGGTTGCTACAGACTCTGCTTCAGCCTACAGCCTGCTTCAGACTCCGGTTTGCTACAGACTCCACAGCCGCCCACTGCCCTGCCTTCAGCCGTCCCTCGGCCTTGTGCAGCCGGTCCCCTGCCTTCCGGGTACCTTGGACTTCCTGCCCTATCTCAGCTTCTGGACTTTCTGTCTCACTTCGAAGTCCCGAGGACCCGAGACCCTATGGGCTTCTCCCGGGGGGTCCCTGGTTCCTGGGTGAACCCCTCTCACTTGTGGTTCCGCCTCCCGGCCTACTCTGCCTCCCTAGGTAGGTCGGCCCAAGGGTCCACTATCTATCCAGCAGTGTCCAACTGCAACAGTTTGCAAGGCCATGGACTCGGCGGAGGCCCCAGGCCTGCAGGCCATCCCGGGCATGGCACAATGCCTCCAGCAGCAACAACACTGTATCGACAAGCTTGCTGCTACCATGGAACAGCTGGTCTCCCGCCTGGAGGCTTCTCCTCCGGAACCGCCTCCAGCCCCTCCTCCGGCTCCAGCACCCAGCTCAGCCTCAGTGACTCAGCTGCCCACGCCGACCCGGTATGCCGGGAATATCAAGACATGCTGTGGCTTCTTGAATCAGTGCTACGTGCGTTTCGCTCTTCTGCCGGCGCAGTTCCCCTCAGACGCAGTCAAAGTAGCCTATATATTCTCGCTACTGGATGGTAAGGCTCTTGACTGGGCTTCGCCAATGTGGGAGCGTCAGGACCCCTTGTTACAGAATCTGCAGGAATTTGTCCTCAACTTTCGCCTTGCTTTTGATGGTCCTGCACGCCAGACCACCGCGGCCTCCGAGCTCTTGCACCTCAGGCAAGGGACGCGCTCGGTGGCCGATTACACCATAGACTTTCACACGCTAGCCATGGAAGTTGGCTGGCGGGATGATTGCCTTAGGGGAATCTTCCTGGAGGGGCTTGCCAGCCGCATCAAAGATGAGTTAGCAGGCCGGGACCTCCCGGAGGACTTAAATGACTTAATTGACATCGCTGGCAGGGTGGATCGCTGTCTTCAGCAGCGGGATAAGGAGACCCACTCATATCGTAAGACATCATCGCAGTCGTCCACTGCCACCAGAGCCCCGGCCCCTAGGGTCCTTTCAGCCTCTACCAACAATGGAGAACCCATGCAATTGGGTAGATCTCCACTAACGCCCGAAGAATGGAGGAGGCGCCACTCGTCTCTACTGCGGAGGCAAGGGGCACTTCCTCGCCAATTGCCCGTAACGTCCGGGAAACGACCGTGCCTAGGTTATACCGAGCAGCTACACCTAGGCTCTACAGGATCAGCTCCTCTATGTACCTTGCCAGTGACTCTCAAATACCCAGGTGGGGAACTCCAGATCCGGGCTTTCGTCGACTCTGGTGCGGAGGGGAATTTCATTGTGGCCGATCTGGTAAAACAGCTGTCTCTCCCCACGCAACGGATGGTTCCTCCGCTACGGATCTCCTCTATCCGGGGCACGCTGCTCCCGGGTACCATCACCTGCTCCACAGCCCCGTTGACGCTCCAGACAGGACTGCTCCATTCGGAAGAAATCTCCCTGCTAGTCTTGGAGCGAGTCGTGCACCCCCTGGTTCTTGGACTACCGTGGCTGCGACAGCATTCACCCATTTTTCAATTAGATAAGTTTCAGCTAATCCAATGGAGTCCCTTTTGCTTTGAACATTGTTTACGCCTTCCACGCCCAAAGAAAACCTTGCGCCTCTGCTCCTCCCTCCTGCTGCCCGAGCCATATCGAGACTTCACCAACGTCTTCTCCAAAGAAATGGCTGAGATACTACCTCAACACCGGCCTTTTCATTGCCCGATTGACCTGCTGCCGGGCACCATGCCTACCTGTGGCCGGGTGTATCCTTTGTCCTTGCCAGAGACTGCTGCCAAGTCCCAGTACGTGACTGAGAACCTTGCCAAAGGTTTCATCCGTCCCTCTCATTCGCCTGCCGGAGCCGGCTTCTTCTTTGTGGCCAAGAAGGACGGCTCCCTCCGTCCATGTATAGACTATCGTGGCTTGAATGCCATCATGAAGCGAGACCACTATCCGCTTCCCCTGATTCCTGAGCTTTTGGATCGCCTTCAGGGAGCACGCATCTTCACCAAGCTCGACCTCCGAGGGGCCTATAACCTTGTCCGTATTCGCCCCGGGGATGAGTGGAAGACAGCCTTTAATACCAGGGATGGGCATTACGAGTACCTAGTAATGCCCTTTGGACTCTGTAATGCCCCCGCCGTCTTCCAGAATCTCATGAACGAGGTCCTATGCGACATGCTCCACTCTCATGTGATTGTCTATCTTGATGATGTTCTCATCTTCTCCAAAGATCTGGATACTCACCGTCTCCACGTCACTCAGGTTCTGCAGGCCCTCCGAGACAACCACCTCTATGCCAAGCTGGAATAATGTGTTTTCGAAGCTGAGGCCCTGCCCTTCCTGGGGTACATCATCTCCTCCACAGGCTTCCGGATGGACCCCGAAAAGGTGTCTGCCATAACTAGATGGCCTCAACCCAAGGGACTCAAGGCCCTTCAGAGATTCTTGGGCTTCGCTAACTTTTATAGACACTTTATTCCACAGTACTCGCATCGAGTTGCTCCCCTTACCGCCATGACTCGCAAGGGAGCCGACGCCAAGAACTGGCCAGATGCTGCGGTTGCAGCCTTCACCGACCTAAAAGAGGCGTTTCTCACGGACACCTGTCTCCGCCATCCCGATCCAGCCAGACCTTTCATCGTTGAGGTCGACGCCTCTAGCATAGCCGTCGGGGCAGTCCTCAGTCAACACTCTGAGTCCGGACAACTTTTGCCATGTTCCTACTTCTCCAGGAAGTTCTTCCCTGCCGAGACAAATTATTCCATCGGTGACAAGGAGCTGTTGGCGATCAAACTCGCGTTTGAGGAATGGAGACAGTGGCTCGAGGGGGCCAGGCACACGACCACCGTATATACGGATCACAAGAACTTAGAGTTTTTGTCCCAGGCTCAACGATTGAACCCCTGCCAAGCCCGCTGGGCTCTGTTCTTTAGCCGCTTTGATTTTGTCTTACAGTACCGGCTGGTGGCTAAGAATCTCTGAGCTGATGCTCTCTCACGGACTTCCCTGTCCGAAGAGGACCAATAACCTCCACAGTACATTCTGGACCCTAGTAAAGTTCGCTTGTCCGCCCTGACGGTCCTCTCCCAAGATAGGACCGTGGTTCCCCGACGAGACCGTTTGAAGACACTACGCTGGGCTCATGACTCCCTCACTGGAGGACACGCAGGACGCGAGAGGACTTTGGAACTCCTTAACCACTTTTACTGGTGGCCCAACATGCGACAGGATGTTCGCATCTATGTGAGTTCCTGCCCCACCTGCGCTCGTCAAAAGCCCAGTCCAGGACCCCCGTGCAGTCTCCTACAGCCTCTGTCAGTTCCCACAGAGCCCTGGACCCATCTCACTACAGATTTTATGGTGGACTTACCTCCATCTCGCGGCCAAACGGTTATCTGGGTTACCGTCGACCGCTTCTCGAAGATGGTGCACCTTGTTCCGTTGACTAAGTTACCCTCTGCACCCGAACTAGCTCTCCTCTTCGCCCAGCATATTTTTAGGTTACACGGCCTCCCACAAGACATAGTGTCTGACCGCGGGCCCCAGTTTGTCGCACACTACTGGAGGGCCCTCTGCAAATGTTTCAAGGTGAAGCTCAGCTTTTCCACGGCTTTCCACCCACAAAGTAATGGACAGTCCAAAAGAATGAACCGGTCCCTGAAGACCTACCTTCGAGCCTTCACCAATGAAAAACAGGACAACTGGTCAGAACTACTGCCCTGGGCCGAGTTCGCCTATAACAATCAGGCTCATGCTGCCACCGGACTCTCACCATTCCAGCTAGTCTACGGGAAACAGCTGAGACCTCCGCTTCCCATTGCCACTCCCAGCGCCTCTCCAGCCGCCCAGTTAACGGCTCGTTAGCTACAGACCTTGTGGCAAAAAACCCAGAGCAAATTGACCCATTCAGCCTCTTCAGCCAAACAGGCGGCTGATCGCCACCGACGTCCGGCTCCTACCTATCAGCCGGGAGACCGAGTTTGGCTGAGCACTAAAAACATCCGTCTCCACCTCCCCTCACGAAGATTTGCACCCAGGTTCTGTGGGCCATTCCGGATCGCCGAGAGAGTGGGCTCTGTTTCTTATCAACTGAGGTTACCATCCTCACTTCGAGTCCACAATGTTTTCCACGTGTCCCTGCTAAAGCCGTAGTCCTCTCTTGCTTTCAGCGAAAACCTCCGGATCCTTCACCCACTTCCATTGACTATGATCCCATTTACCAAGTACGCGAGGTCCTGGATGTTCGCTTCTTCAACCGGAGGTGGGAGTATCTACTCGCATGGGAGGGTTGCAGTGATGAGGACAACACCTGGGAACCCAGCCTGCAACATCCTGGATAAATCCTTTTTGTAACAGTTCCACCGTGACCACCCGGAGAAACCCGGTCCTCTCAAGAGGGGCCTTAAAGGGGGGGGGGGGGGTACTGTTGCGGTCCCCACCGCTTCCCTTCTGCTAAGGTCCAGGCCCGCCTACCTCCGCTTCAGGGATCACCACGTCCTGCCCGCTCCGGGCCCCGGGGGCTTCTCTCACTCAATGTGGCGGCCGCCATTACGTGCCTGCTTCTCGTCAGCCTCGCGCGTGCGTGAGGACGTCCCTCTTGAGCGCTCAACTCCCGGAAGCCAGGCCCCGCCCACGCTGCTGACGTCACGCCCAAGTCCCGAAATAACCGGCGCTCAAACTCTCTCTTATCGCCTTGCAACGAGGTTCATAACGCCATAGTTGTTCTTAGTTGCGTTCCTGGTGATCTTCACATTGTCTGCTTCCGACCCCGGCTTGCTTCTGACTCCGCTTCTGCCTGCTGCCTGCCTCTGACTCCGGTTTGCCTCTGACTCCGCTTCTGCCTGCTGCCTGCCTCTGACTCCGGTTTGCCTCTGACTTCCGCTTCAGCCTGCAGCCAGCCACTGACCCCGGCCTGCTTCCGACTCCGCTTCAGCCTACAGCCTGCTACAGACTCCGGTTACTACAGACTCCGCTTCAGCCTACAGCCTGCTTCAGACTCTGGTTTGCTACAGACTCCGCAGCTGCCCGCTGCCCTGCCTTCAGCCATCCCTCGGCCCTGTGCAGCCGGTCCCCTGCCTTCCGGGTACCTTGGACTTCCTGCCCTATCTCAGCTTCTGGACTTTCTGTCTCACTTTGAAGTCCCGAGGACCCGAGACCCTACGGGCTTCTCCCGGGGGGTCCCTGGTTCCTGGGTGAACCCATCTGACCTGTGGCTCCGCCTCCCGGCCTACCCTGCCTCCCTAGGTAGGTCGGCCCAAGGGTCCACTATCTCTCCAGCAGTGTCCAACTGCAACATTAGCTTCATTAACCAACTTTATTTTCTATTTTAACCATTGTCTTGCTTTATGAAATGCCCCAAATCTCTTGTCTGTATGTTTGTCTTATTAGAATGTAAGCTCTTGAGCAATTGATGAGAATCACATGACTCAACATATCGAAGTTAGAAGCCAAGTCTAACAAACCAAAAAAATATTTAGTGCCAGAATCAAAATGGTGTAAGATGGTGTCTGAGCTAGACAATAGCAAAATCTCAGTACTGAGGGCAGCTCTGAACTCAAACTGAAAGTCATCTAAATACTTTTCATCTATAAAAAGAGCACATCTGCCTAAGAACAACCTTCTCAATGACTTTGCCAAGAAAGTTGTCTTTTTTGTGTGTTTGTACAACACTGCGTATGTCGTGTAGCACTATAAAAATGTTAATTTGTAGTAGTAGTAGTAGATGCATGTTCCCAAAGTTGACACATTACAACCACTAAACTTTAAATAAAATGCTCATGTCTGCCTTTGTTGTCTGGGCATTTTATTTTTCTAATTGCATTGGTCCCAGTCTCTCTTTTCCACTGTCCAACTTCTTTTCCAGGTTCTCTTTTCCATTTTCTATTAATTTTCTCTTCTTCACTTCCTCCCCTACATCTTTCATGATATTTCTCTCTCATCTGTTTTCTTCTAAGGTAAGATTGCTGATTTCGATATGGCCTTTTGTGAGAATCTCTCTTTTTTCTGACAGGACAAGGTGAATCCGGTCTTTTCTAACTGTCCTCAATTGCTGCCTGCAAATCTACTTATCCTTTTTCTGACAATTCCATGTGGGAAGCTTTTAAGAGTGTTTCCATATTTTAAATTGCTGAGATTGTAGCTAAAATGAATGACAGCCTCTGCTACATGAATTCATGTTTGCTGCTATGAAAGCCACGCAAGCCAATTTATATACATTTATTACTGATTTTGTTAATGCTTCAGATCAGAAGGCCATGTGCCTCTTCCACTCAAAACTGCTGAGGTACTTTCTATCTTTAAAAAAGACATTATGGATACTTTAGATCTCGCTAGTTTCTGGCCGATATCCTCTTTGCCTTTCTTGGCAAAGTCATTGAGAAGGTTGTTCTTAGGCAGATGTGTTCTTTTTATAGATAAAAAGAACTATTTAGATGACTTTCAGTTTGAGTTCAGAGCTGCCCTCAGTACTGAGATTTTGCTATTGTCTAGCTCAGACACCATCTTACACCATTTTGATTCTGTTGCGTTCGTGCCTATTCTCGCCCTTGCTCCACCCTCCCTACCTTTGTGGCGACTCCCTTCGGTTCTGTTGGACAGATGATGCCGTAGCTTCTCTGCCTCTGTGTCCCGGAGTCCCTGGGATGGCTTGACGCTACGGATCCACCATGTTCCTGATGATGTAAAGGTGCGTGTGCCCGCTCCCGACTTGTACCGGTCAGGGCGTGAACCTCGGGGGCGTCCCTCCCGTAGTGACGTCATCTGCTTCCAACATAAAAGGTCTTTGCTTGCAAATATGAATCGAGTTAGCAGGGAGGAATCTTTCTCCACTGCTCTGCCTCTACAAACTTACCTAGGGGTACCCGCTCTCTCTCTTCTTAATTTAGATACAGGACGGGATCCGGTACTCGCTCCATGAGGGCCAAGTTCCTGAAGACTCGGAAGACTCCTATTGCCTGGAAGCGATCGCAGACGTGAACACTGTGAGTTCTATTCAGATAGGAACCGGTACTCACTCGACAAGGGCCTACGCTCCTAATCACAAAGACTCCTTTCTGTCTAAGACGTTATCGCAGGTACGGAGATCGTGAGTTATTGCAAATTGTAGCTACGAACCGGTACTCGCTCCACGAGGGCCCATGTTCCTAAAACCCTTCACAAACTCTCTTCTTTCTCAGAAGATATCCCATACCTATATCTTATGGATTGCTATTACAGATTGCAGATAGGAACCGGTACTCGCTCCATGACGGCCTATGTTCCTCAACTCTCCTAAACTCTCTTCTATTCCAGAAGCCATCTCATACACAGTTATTGTGAGTTACTATCTCAGACTGTTTACAGGAACCAGTACTCGCCCGTGGCTCCTGTTCCTGAATACTGAAGACTCTCTGTTGCATAAGAGGACCTTTCAGACATCTACCATTGTGAGTGTATCATCCACTACTTGTTATGTATCCAGCATACCCTGTCTACTCACTACCTATAGTCTCTACAGCTCAGCAACTCAGAAATCGCTATTCCAGTATCTGAAGGACTTCAGCCCTGCCAAGCACATCAGCTCACTACTGAACTATCTGTGTTTGTCTCAATACTCCAGCCTAGCCGGTGGTTCCTCTCAGAATCTCCTCTTGGGGGCGCTGTCATCTACCATTGGCCCAGGGATTCACCATTTCTACTAAGTGTTCACGCCTTACACTAATAGAGCGGTATTATATCATCTACCACTCTGTGGGAGCCAACCCACATTAGTTCACTAATTCTGCCTACGGAGTATCATCACTGTTACTCCTTCTTCAAGGGAACAGATCCATAACAGATTGCTACTTCAGTTCCGAGATTATATTGAGTACTAACTCCCTAGCGGATCTGTCTCAGATTGCTCAACTCCAAAGCAGAATTACAACAGAGTGCTAACTCTTTCATTCTACAGTAACCAGTGCATACCAGGTTGCCAACTCTGCCCTCCTGGCAGGGTTAGCCATATCAGACTGCCAACTCCTCCCCTTGGAGGAGCTGGTCGATACAGACTGCTAACTCCACCCTCCTGGCAGGTTGAGCCATAACAGTTGCTAACTCCTCCTCCCAAAGGAGCTGGAACCTAATAGATTGCTAACTCCGCCCTCCTGAAGGGGTGAGCAATAACAGATTCTGGCACTAAATATTTTCTTGGTTTGTTAGACTTGGCTTCTAACTTCGATATGTTGAGTCATGTGATTCTCATCAATTGCCTGAAATCATTAGGTATTTCTTCAGTGGTGTATGCATGGTTTGTGTCTTTTTTTGTCTGATCAGTTTTAGAACAGGACAATGGGATACTGCTGTTCAACTTTTGCAGACCTACTTACTGGTGTTCTCCAGGGCTCAATCTTTCCATGATGTTATTTAACATTTCTTTGGCCAAGTTGTAGAACATTTTATACGTTAGGCATATTACAAATTGTATGCTGATGATGTCCAGTTTTTCTTTTCCCCATTGCAACATCTATTAATGTTTCATTGCAGAAAATTGCTCACTTTCTGTCATTAATGCTTGGCTGATTCAAGACAGGCTCGCTCTGAACTTACTGAAACCTAAGATTATCTTACTTTTGTGGCTTCCTATCGCTTATATCCTTAAAGCCCTGCCACTGAATGATCTGCAGATTCCTTTAATTAGCTAAGTGTGTAATTTAGGTATTCAGATAAAAACCTCAGTTTTTCTTCACCCACACATTAAAAATGTTACCATGAGTTCCTTTTTTAAGCTTCGCCTTTTGCGGAAATTCAAACCATCTCTTAATATAAGTGATTTTAAAACTGTTGTGCAATGTGCATGCACTTGTCACTTCTCCATTAGATTATTGCAGTTCTATATAGTTAGGACTTCTGCAATCTATTCTGAGAGCCCTTCATCTTCTTCTAAACTCAGCTGCGAGACTTGTGACTGGAGTTCCTCTGTGGGACCCATACTGTATAGGCTCCATTGGCTTCTAGTTCCATGGCAAATCCAGTTTAACATTTTAATGTTGGTTCATAAGGCAATTAACAGTCTGGCCCCTCCTTGCTTTAATCATGTTTTAAAAATGTATTGTGAATCACTTCACAAAAAAAGAGTAAAAAAAACAAGAATTCAAAGCCAAAAGATCAATGCATTCAAGGTATCATAGAATTTCTTCTACCCACATGGCAATTTTCGAATTAACTTTATTTTATAATGTGGATAAAGGCCATCATACTACTAGTCACAGGGTAATGAAATTTCAGCATCAAGCTGTAATCTTCAAACCTTATTTTGATAGCAACTTTATAAGTGCAACAATTTACTTTCATATCAGCATTTTCAGCCAGTTCATTTTAAAAAGCACTTACTGATTGTACAATTTTTGCACCTTTGATGGCTCTGCTCTGATACGTATGATTTTAAAGTAAAAGTGAAAGATATGGCAAGCAGATTTCTTAGAGAGAATATCATGTATGTTGTTCAAACAAGCCTATCACTGAGTCCTTTTTGCAAATTGGGATCTGTTATTACAATTCTGCTTCTTGTCAAACCTGTGTGTTGAGGCACATTTTGAAAGATTATTAGGAAATATGGGACCATCTTGGCAGAATGTCTTGCATTTAGGGAGTCACCTATGTTTGCTTTTTCTCGCGGGAATAATATTAAGCACACAATGATAAGGTCTGTGTTGTTAGAAATCTCTTCCACTGTACAACAGGAATCTCTATATCTATATTCCCCTTTGGCAGGTGCTTTATGTGTTCCTTAATTTGGGAAGAACCCAGTATATGTTTTATCAGGTTGGCATTTTGTCTCTAAACAACGTGACCTGTATGTACACACATGTGGTATATTTGATTGTTTGCCTGTGTATGATATTTTATGTGGGTAAAACATAACGTATGATTTGTACCAGACTCATCATTGAACAGAAGAGTTGCTTGAACACAAGGAAAATGGAAGCACCTCTTCTGGAACATTGTTTTGCAGTATAATAATAAGTTTGAAGACATTTGATAGACTGTACTCGCAGGTTCAAATTGATCACTAGGGAGGGGGCAAATTGTTCACATTGGTTGGTACAGTGTAAACAACACTGGATTTTTTTTTAATCTTCATACTGTGTTCCTCGTGCTTAACTGTGAAATTGAATGGAGTGAGTGGTTTTAGATGCTTCACCATCATATGATGTTTACTTTCAACAGCTGTTTTAATTTGTATTTGTGGAATCTAATTGATGTGGAAGATTGTTTTTATCTGATGAAAATTTAAAAACCTTTTGTTTTTGTCTTCTCGTGATTGTGAAATAAGATGGAGACCTGAAAATGTGGCAGCAATGGTTGGCAGCAGTTTGTGAAAGTTGTGCCCCTGAAACAATGTAAATGCAGAGCACAAAAAGTGATCACATTAAGCTTTCAATTAGTATGGACTGTGGCTCAGGCTGTCAATAGAGTGGACTGTCTGTGAAATGCTGGGAAGGAAAAGTAGTGTTTCTTTTTATGTACATTTAGAAAAAGATAAAAATGAAAAAAATGCTAGATTAATGTGCAAACCATTGATGTTTTCAATACAGTATTGCGAACCTATGATTATACAGTTGCTAGCAAAATAAGGCTTGAAGGGGAATTAGATTAAGATGACAGCCAACACAGGGAACGGATATGAAGACATTAGGGGAAAAGCACAGGACTGCTTCTACAGCCAATTCCAAAAGCAAAGCCCATTCAAGCAGCATTGTCTGAATTATCATGAAGGCTGCTCACCCCATAAAAATGTTGCTAGCAATAATTTTGCTATGAGTATGAAAGTTACTTGTTTTTTTATTGTAAATATTACTACCTTTAACATAAGGCTTGGGAGTCAATGGCACGGAGTGACAATTACTACCCTTACCAGAAACATGTGGGTAACCTGCATGGAGCAGCAGTTACTATAATGTTGGACACTCTGGATGGACCATTTGGTCTTTTTCTGCTGACATTACCATCTATGTTAGTATGTTAGCTTGATGCTTAAATTTCATTAGCCTGTAACTTGCATGATGCTCCTTATCTACATTATATAGTAAAGTGCATTTGAAAATCTCCATAAGTGTGTAGGAGAAATTCTATGATATCTTCAACGTTTTAGATTGTTGGTTAAAAATGTATTGCCCATGTCGGTTGCTCTTATTGGAAACTACTATTCCTTCTTTTAAGCTTATTAGGCTTTATGAGTCAAGTGAACATATGTTCAGTGTTGCAGATCCAACCCTCTGGAATGAACTTCCCAAGGAATTGATGAATGAAACATCCTTTGGACAATTTAGGAAGCAACTTAAAACTCATTTATTTATTCAGGTTTTTATTGATCAAACTTGTTAACAGCATTACTGATTTTTTTAGGGTCTTCATTTAGTCGGGATATCTGGCAGTGACAATCAGCTTACCAAGGTGGTTTCTCCATAGAGCAATATACTTATCTGATGTTGAATTTCTCTATAGCATGTTAGGACTGGCCTCAGAAGGATAATGTCAGCTGGCTGTTTCTATGTCTTTCTCATTTTTCAGCTTTTGTTTTGTGTGTTATGCCTATCACAGTGCTCAAACTGTTTTATGTTTGTATTATTTTATATATTTTTATTTAATTTATGATTGTAACTATGTAATCTGCCTAGAGTTGGCAATAATGTGGATGATAAATATTTAAAATAAATAAATGTTTCCTTTTTTGCATTTATTCATTCATAGCTGAATTTCACTCCTTCTTCCCCTCTCATTCTCCAATCTCCCTCTTTTGACCTCTCGCCAGCTTTCCTTTTCTCTCTCCTTTCTCAGCTAATCTCCCCACTCCCACCTCCTCCCCAGTTCTTCCATTCTCCCCTCTATTCTCACCCCTATCTCAGCCTATTCCCAATTTCTTCAACCAACTCCCCATTCCCCCTGTTTCTACCCTCTAATCTCACCCCTTCCCCAGCACTCAACAACTGTTCTCCGCTTCACATTCCCCCACGAGCCCCAATTCCTCGTTTCTCCCCCTCCTGCTTCCAGACTGTTTCCTCTCTCTCTCTTATCCCCATCCCTAGCCTCTCATTTGTCCTCTTTCACCTCCTCCCCAGTACCATTTCTTCCACCCTGACTCACCCAGTTGACAGACCCATTCTTTTCCTGTTTCTCATCCCTCCCCATCCTTTTCCATTGTCTCGCACCTATTTGCCAGCTCTCCAGGTCATTCACATCATATCTTGTCCCTTTCCCACTGTCTATTCCCCATCTCGTTCCTCCCAACTCATCTAAATACACCCTTACTCATATTCCCACTCAATTTGCTGAGTCCCTGCTATCCCCCCAATCCCTGCTCAATCTCTAAATCCTCACTTTCCGCCCATCCAATCTCTGAGTCCCTGCATTCATCCTAATCCCCAAATCCCTGCTCTTGCACTCCATTCTGACACAGTCTCTGAATGCCTGCTATTCCCAGCCAACTCATGTCCCCCATTCAGTCTGGGAATCCCCACTCTCTTCTCCCCCTACTTACCAATCTAAATGTCCCTGCTGTCTCCTCCCTACCTGTCCACCCACATTCATCCACCCATCCCTGGGTCCTCTGCTCAGTCTAGGAGTTCCCGCTCTTCTCCCCCCTCCCCATGAATCTGGGTGCTCCTGCTGTCTCCTCCCTGTCTGCCTATCCACCTTCACCCATCCCTGAGCCGTCTGGGAGCAGACCTGGTAACTTTGTGGATTTGGCCCAAAAACCCAGGAATTCCAAGGGAATTGCTTGGTCTCCAGGCTAACACTGAAAAACTCCAGATGTGGTAGTAGGAGCAGGTCCCAGAAGAAAGAGTCAGCAGGGTGCATGGATGGACAGGGTAGAGAAGGTGTCTGGCTATCGCAGATGAAAAAGAGAGGCAGCATCAGGCCTGCACCAGGGAAGGAAGGAGGAGGAATTCTGTCAGCCGTCCAGCTGGAAGAAGGAAGAGCCTTGGCCCCATGCAACACAAAGGAGGAGGAGGGAGCCTGGTCTCACAGCAGCAGCAGCAGGAAGTAAGAAAGTCATTGGGTCAGAAAGAGGAGGAGCTTGGGCCCCCACGGTAGTAGGGAGGAGGAGATTATTCATATCGCAGGCCTGGAGGAGTCGGGGCTGCCTCTGGTGGGTGCTAGATAATGAGTGTGTGGATGGGAATGGTTGTGAAACAGAGAGACGTGAGTGTGTGTGTGGGGGCATGCATGTGAATTTGTATGTGTGTGGAAGAGGGCAAAAAGTGAATGAGAGAGTGTATGTGGGGGAGAATGAGAGGGGTGTGACGTTGAGAATGAGCATGTATGTGTGTGAGAGTATGAGAGTGAATATTTGAGTGTGTATGTTTGTGTGTGTGTAAAAGAGAAAGTCTGTGCACATGCTGCTGTTGCCATCACCCCTCCCCCCCCCCCCCCCCCCCCGCCTAATCCATGTCAGTCTCAGGATGGGTGGAAATCAAAAGTTCCCAGATACATCTGAGAGTCCCTGCTCTTCTCTCCCTACCACTAATCTGGGTGTGTCTACTGTCCCCTCCATGCTTGCCCACCCATCTCTAAGTCCCCCACCCAATCTGGGAGTCCCTGCTGTCTCCTCCTCCCACACAACTCACCTCCCCCAAATCAGTGTTCCAACAGAGGATTTCTCAGAACAATAAGCTTTCTTCTGCTCCTTGCCCTAGCCTGCCTTTCTCCCACTCACTCCCCAGTCCATGTCCTGGCTGCTGCTTGTAAACACATGCTTCTTCCTGTGGTACACCTCTCTTCCTCACTTTCTTTCATGCCTTCATGGTGACTACAGCTGCTGTTTGAACGATGCAGTGCTCTCTATGGGGGCCCCACACATCATTGCTGTATGAACTGCAGAAGCGGGAGAGGAAGTTGAAAAGAACCAGTGTGTTGCAGGAAGAAGCTCAGATTTACAAGCGCCAGCCAGGACAAGTACTGGGAGAGAACAGAAACAGGAGGAGTTTATCACTCCAGGAGAGGGAAGCTGGAATTTGGAGCACCTCCCAACAGACTTGGGGCACGGGCCCCATGCATCCGCAGATAACAATACTCTTGGGTCCTACTCAGCAATCAGCATATAGAGAGAAAGCTGAAGGACTCCTATGGCCTGATCCAGTGTGACAGATGCTAGGGAGAAATGATGGGAGTGAGGTCAATCTTTCACTAAAGAGCTGCCAAGTTATCCAGTTCCAGGAGGGAGACTTTTTGGCCAGTCCTGGTTTTGAACTTACATCCCAATGTGTGTTGATATTTATTGTCCCTGATTCTACCCATTGAAATCAGTGCTACAGGTCCCATAATGTATCAGGAAAGGGCTGTCAGGAATACAGGACTATCCTAAAATCTCCTCCTGGAAAGAGGTAACCTGGAAGCTCTGCTTTATTTATTCACACATGTCTACTAAGGAGATTCTTTGAAAGCTGAGTATTATGTGACTCATGAATATGGCTCCGTTGCATCTGCTTGTCAGCAGAGAAAGCTAAGTCATATATATTTTTATGTGCAAACTTCAATCAAATTTCCAGTCCTGTTTTCCAAGAAATGAGTGAATCAACATGGTTTGTCCCAGATTTTGGTTTGGGAGGGAAGGGAAAATGACAGCTCACCAATTTTATGTTCTAAAGAAATGCTGAACATTTTATCTTAGCTAAGTAGTACAATATTAAGTAAGAGGATAATGACTTTAATTTTATACTGCAAAGGTCTGTTATAAAAGAACTTTCTTATATGGAAGGGCCATTGTACAGAAAGTCCGCTGACTTAGACATGATTGGTTCGTGAAAACTACATCTTTTTAAAACTTTGTATTTATAATTTCCAATTATGCAAGCATACACTTGAAACAGAAATAGAACACATATCTTCAATACAAATAAACAAGAAAACAATGTACATCTTCCGTTAGCCCACAAATAAGGGGAGGGGGGATGTTGCCATTGAGGGTATGCAACAGAGAAATGGCAGAGGCAAAATTACATATACAAGCCAGAACCCATGTTAAATTAAACACCCAAATTGACAGCATTTCACTGGTATCTACATTCCTTCCTCCCACCAATTGTTTAGAATCCCGAAAAAATGAAGCTGTGAGGGTTCATAAAAAAAGGTATAGGCAGCTTGTTGAAATCGAACAAAGCACTTCAAGGCAAGCGAATCGCAAAAAAAATATGCCTAGCAGTAATACCTCCTGGCACATTTCCAAAAATGTTTCCGTCGCTCTTGTGTTTAGTTTTACAAACATTAGGATATATCTTCATTTGAACACCCAAAAAAACCAGCACCCTCATTATGAAAATATAGTAGCAAAATAGAGTCCCTGTCCTGTCCTGTCAAACACAAATGAGACCAAAAGTGAGGCTCTAGATATTTCCTCCTCCCCCGTTCCTTCCAAAAATGATGTTAGATTCAAGGAGTTCAAAACAGGTTCACCAGAAAGAAGATCAGTGCCTTGTGACAACCTCCCAGTAGGCAAATACATTTTATTAACCGGAGGAACAGCATTTTCAGGCATTTTGAGCACCTCAGTCAAATGATGTTTAAACAAAATCAAGAGGAAACACAGTACACATCTGAAAACTACATCTTAATTTGAAATATTCTAACTCAAAATGAATTGTCCCATAAAAGCAATGTTATAAATGGGAGATTGACTCCAGACTCATAGCCTATTTTGACTAAAGTAATCCAAAATTTAGTAATAGAAGGGGTTATTTTCCAAAGCGATCGCATGCGAAAAGTCCCTTTTCGCGTGCGATTACTAAACGGGGGCGGCGTCAAGACCGGAACAGGAGGGGTTGGGGCAGCAACGGGGAGGACGCCGCAAAGACATCGTGGACAGCGAAAAGGTAAGAACCCTTTTCGCTGCCCAATTCGCGCCCAATAGCACCACCTTTTATGATGGCGCTATTGGGTGTGAAAGCCGACCCCCCGCTTCGCCCCCCCCCCTCGCCCCCATTAGCACGCGATTCAGGGAGCCCTGTGACATAAGAAAATCTAGCCCAAAGTCCTCTAAAAAGCATAGGCACTTGTTAGTTAATGTATTAAAGGTGAATTTTCAAATCTTGCATGTGTAAAAATTAGCATTTGTGTGCATAAAATAGCATACCAATGAAATAAATCACTGGTCTACTGGTCATATATTTCAAAAATTATTACAATTTGTATTATCTATTATTTATTTATTATTATTCTTTATTTATTTATTTACTTTGTAGGGCCGATACTGAATCAGCTTCTCAAATTGAAAAGCCACTCTTGGTTTAAAGTCCACTTTACTTTTTTAATGTATTAATAACTAAAAAACTTCTTTTGAAAACTTTTATACCAGTCTCATACGAGGTGAATACCCCAAAGTCAGATTTATTTCATCTCAAAGTGAGCAAATCCAAAGCAAATAGTACTTATCTTGCCAGACATAAACCCCTA
This sequence comes from Rhinatrema bivittatum, assembly GCF_901001135.1. Classification (NCBI taxonomy): domain Eukaryota; kingdom Metazoa; phylum Chordata; class Amphibia; order Gymnophiona; family Rhinatrematidae; genus Rhinatrema; species Rhinatrema bivittatum. The sequence continues at coordinate 164,390,902 of NC_042621.1, forward strand.
TTTTAAAAAACGCAACATACTCTCACCAATCAGGGTCCATGAGCAAATGTACATGTGTAAAAAAAGGGGTGGACCAGGGGCGTTCTGGGGAGGGGCCAACATTAATGCAAGTAAATTCCTATTTTGCAACCTGCCAAACGGGCCGATTCAGTAAAGTCCGCAGGAGAGCGGACGAACGCCCACTCTCCCGGCGCGCGCACAGGCCACTCGCCTGTGTGCGCGATTCTGTATTTAAATTAGGTGGTGCGGTAGAAATGGGCAAAAGGAGGTGCTAGGGACACTAGCGCATCCCTAGCGCCTCCTTTTGACCCGGAGCGGCGGCTGTCAGCGGGTTTGACAGCTGACACTCAATTTTGCCGGCGTCGGTTCTCGAGCCCGCTGACAACCACGGGCTCGGAAACTGGACGCCGGCAAAATTGAGTGCCCGGTTTTTGGCCCGACAGCCGCAGGCCCATTTAAAATTGTTTTTCTTTTTTTTTTCTTTTTTACCTTTTGGGACCTCCGACTTAATATCGCCATGATAGTAAGTCGGAGGGTGCACAGAAAAGCAGTTTTTACTGCTTTTCTGTGCACTTTCCCGGTGCCGGCAGAAACTAGCGCCTACCTTTGGGTAGGCGCTAATTTCTGAAAGCAAAAATGTGCGGCTTGGCTGCACATTTTACTTTCTCTATCGCGCAGGGATACCTAATAGGGCCATCAACATGCATTTGCATGTTGAGGGCCCTATTAGGTGCCTCGGGTTGGACGCACGTTTTCCGCCCCTTACTGAATAAGGGGTAAGGGAAAACGCGTGTCCAAGGGCAGGTTAACAGTGCGCTCCATCGGAGCGCACTGTACTGTATCGGCCTGAAAGTGATGTGTGTAAGTCTTTTACTTGCATATGTTTACTCCTGATCAATATCAAGAGTAAATGATTGTAAACATCTTAAAAGTGAAAACAATGACTGAGTAGGGTTCTGGGTGAAATGGGGGGACTTCAGGCTGAAGAGCCAGGAAGGTCTTCATGAGCTGCAGATGGACTGGGCAAACTGGTAGAATAATTAGTAAACCTGGTTAATTCATTGCCTCACCCGCTATAAAATCCCCTGACTTGCGTGTACAAAAGCTGACTTACCAGGGATAAAAGCATCTAATTAACAGAAATAAAACTATTTGTATATCCTTTTAAAATTTGAAGTATAAATATGCGAGTATGTCATTTGCACACACCTATCTGCCTAAGTTCCAACTTATCTTGCTAAGTAGCACCTTTTCCATTAATTAGACAAATTTGAACTTATCCAGATAAGTAGCAGCATTTATCCAGCTATATTCTCATTTACCCCGCTAAGTAGCAGCAGGCGCTACTTAGTCAGATAAGTCTGAAAAGTGCTACTTGCCTAGCTAATCAGCGCTTTTCGGATTTATCTGGATAAGTGCTGCTATTTACCAGGATAAATCAGCATTTCTCCTGAAGTCCAAACTTGCGTGGCTCATGGTTTTTACATGTGTGAGCATTTGTATGCACATTCATACATATATTTTATAACCTCAGCATATCCTTTCTGCACAGCTTATAAAATACAGTAGCAACTTTGCATGCACCAAAATATAAACATAAATGGGTGCACGTGAGCAGTTTTGAAAGTAACCCTTTAAATTTTTTAATGTATGACAAGGAAATTGCCGATGCATGCATACAGGACAATGCTCTGAGGAGAAGTCATCCATGGTATTCTTTTAGCTAATGTCACCTCACTGGGCCTCTCAGTCATCAGTGTGCCAATGCACACCTGTTGGGAGGCACTCATGTGTTGTAAGTCGAAACAAATTTTGCAAAGTTAAATAATGGATAGCAATGTAAAAGCAGAACTTCAGGATGTTGCAACTCAGAATTCCTCTACCTTTAATGCTAATTATCAGAAATTGTTTTATCTGCATTTATTTGAGATTGTGAGTTAACAGGTTTCCTGTAGTGGTTTAGATTCTGCTGCAAATATTTGAGAATCTGTGGCACAAATGTTTCGATTTTGCAGCTATTATGAAGTAGAATTAAATAAAGGAGCATGTTGGTGATTGGGTGATATGCATAAAAAAGTCAATTTTAATAGAATATCTAAATTCTGAAACAGGAGGCAGAGATGGCAGCAAGGGAAGCAGGGAGGAGATAACAGGAATGGAGGAAGAGGCTGTTGAGAGCAGGGATTCATTAGTGGCTGCAAGTAGCTTCCGGAAAGGGTAGCACTAGCAGGGGCTGATAGCTGTGATGTTGTGACAGAAGGCAGATTCTGTGGCAACATGGTTTATTGGGCTCCCTGAATACAGGTTTCAAGAATTGTGCGTATTGGTTGTTCATCAATGATATACATGGACATTTCAGCCCAGTGAGACTTACCCTACTCTTCACCATCAGTTTTTCCAGTTCTTTGCTGATCTCACCAAATGTTGGTCTCTTATCGGGCTCCTGTTTCCAACAGCGCAGCATCAAATTGTACCTTTAAATCAAGGAAAAGAAAATAGGTTAGCAAGTTGTTTTACTTTATTTCTTTACTACATCTTCTAATGAGAATGTTTCTGCCAGAAAAACATGCATTTTGGACCTGATTTACTAAGCTTTTCCCCATAGGCAAACAATGGGAAAAATTTTGTGGAGGAGAACTTGGCCTGCGGAAGAATACGTGGCCTTGTGGTTAGCACAATGGGCTGAGAACCAGCACAGGTAGAGTCCAAATCCTGCTTCTGCCACACCTTATGACACTTTGGTGGTCATATTCAGTAACTGGCCAGATTGCAAAAGGTATATTCACTGGTACAGCCACAATATTGAATATAACTGGATATCTAGATAGCTAGATAACTTTACCCAGCTAACTTTAGAACTACTCTTTGGCACGACCATAATTAGTTGGATAGGTTTTCCTGCTAACTTAGTTCCACCCTGGAACACTCCCGATATATCCCTACATTATCCATCTAAATTTTAGATAGATGAGTTATCGAACTGTTTTGTGCGCCATTGTAGACTCTGGTATATAAGAAATCTTAAATAAATAAATAAATAAATAAATAAATAAATAAATCAATCAATAAATAAATCTGTCCATATTTTTACTGGATAAGTGCCCAAAATATTCAAAATCTGGTACTTAGTCAGATAATTTGTGACTTACCTAGCTAAAATTTTACCTCTTGTTGCCTCAGGTACTCAGATTTTAATTTTTGGGGGGCATGGACTTATTGTACCGGAATACTTATCACAATTTTATAGAATTGCATATGCCTTGTGTTTTAAATTGATAAGCAATATGGTTGGTGAATCTGACCCTTTGAACTTATTTTACTTCCTCTGTCATATAATTCTAAGCAATTTTATTGCTATTATAAATATCTTCCTCCAGAACTCCTTTCAACTCAATATTTGTTTTTTAATTTTAGCTTTTAAATTACATAAACAAGAACAAGCTAGTCAAGAAACAAAGAAACATTTACATAGGAAAAAAAACAAGATAAATCAGATAACTTCACATACTTTAGTCCCCAATAAGGGGGTACAGAATTGTATATATGCATGGAAACTACATAGAAAAATTGTAATGAAGGCTTAGCAAAAAGAATCCAGTGTTATAAATTAAGCATCAATAACGATTCAACAGGTGTGCTCACAGTCACTTGCTTTTGGTCAAAAAAGAAACATAACTGATCAGTGATCTGAATTCATCACAACAAACCAGAGTATATTTTCTATTCTTGGGAGGTGGGGTAAGAGGGACCTTATTTCTAAAGGATTTTTTTTTTTTGTATTTAAGAAAACTTTCTTCCTGCTACTGAAGCAAATTCTGACCCTTAGTAATTATTTGTCTGCTAAAGCACAGATGCATTGAACACACAATGGATTCCTTTATACTGAAGGCAGCCACCCACCATACCTTACATCCCAAGAATGTTTGAGATTTCAGTTATCTAAGTATATATTATTATGTTCTTACTTAACTGAGATACAGTGTTTGAAAGGATATCTTGTATGTTTGTTTTAATTCTGGGGAACTCTAGCCGGTTTTCATTTTCAGATCACATCTGAATAATTTTATGTATTCCAGTATTACCATGCCTCACTTCTTCCAAAACAAGTCAGCACACAATCATTTCATTTTCAGTCGTAGAGTTCTATTATAGCCTGTCTGCTATGCATAATCTGTAGAGCTCAGAGAGATATCAACATAAACATAAGCGCAACTTACATTTCTTCACTGCAGTTCTCTGGCCTCTCCATTCGATAGCCTGTTTTTAGGAGGTTAAAGAGTCTTTCGGGCGCAATACCTGGGTAAGGGTTACCTCCCAGAGTTACAATCTCCCATAGGAGAACTCCAAATGACCATCTAAGACAAAAGAAATCCAAAGTCTTCAATTTAATCAATCGATGTTTAACCTTTCCCTCCCCCTCCCCCTACTTGCGATAAACACTCAATTTGCCACTTGATGCAGGTCAGCCATATCAGGCTGGCCCAGTTCTGATTCTACCTGCCCATTTAATCTATAAACTTGTAGACCTGCTTTACTTAGCGGAAGTGATGCTATAAGTTCATAGATTCAGTGGGGCTAACCCAGGACTGGGTTAGTTAGTTCGGGCTGATTGGGGCAAAGTGCAACCCTTCTGTACACCAATTTACTATGCATGTGTTTCATTCAATATTTACAACAGGCAAATCTACGCATCTCATCATTGTTTTAGGAAGTCCTCATCTTGTCAGAGGAGATGCTCACAGGGAGAACAATATTCAAAGCCATTTCCTGTTTTACTCATAAAAACAGGCTTTTTGAAAATTGACTTTTGTGTGGGTAAAAATGCATGTGTTATGCTTCGACATACTTTTACCTCCATGCTGTTGTGGCATCCCCGGGGGGGGGGGGGGGGAGGGATTAGATCAGGGGAGGCAACACATGTAGTTTTGGTTTTTAAAAATTATGTGCAATGTTTTGCCTGGGAAATTACCCACAGAAAGTTAGGTACAAATAACTGCAGCACCTGAATTGTAACTCACCTTGAGCTCAGATTTGGAAAAGGCAATTAAATCTAAAATCCAAATCCAAATCTCCGCAGGTACTTCCCCCCCCCCCACCCAGCAATAATCAAAGCAAAACTAAACATGTGTTTTTTGCTTTGGTTATTGGTGCAAATGCCATGAATAAAACTACTCACGGGGTTTGCACCAATGTAAGCTGTTTAATTATTGCTCTGTTAGAACACAGTCTGCTCTCTCTTCTCCAATTCAGACACACAGACAAGCTAGTACTAGATTTCTGCAAGGAATCTGCAGACAGTCTTAGGAAATGGGATTGTTTTTATATAGAGCTGACCGTAGATATCTGGAAATCTAGAATGTGGTAATGGTGTGTACTGCATTCTTGCACAGAGATTTATTATTTTGTAGCAGTGACTGAAGCAATGCTTTGCTTTCCCTCAACTCTTACAGCAAAAGATGCCCAAAATGTAGCTGTTCAAAGATTGTATTTATTTTATTTCTCATCTTCTGTTTGCAAGTAGTGTTCATTCCAGTCTTTTGCAAAAGACATAAACATAAATTACAGGAAAAGAAGCAAATAGACATTGTGACATATTTACAGATTTTGGCACTAAATATGCTGAGCCTAGCACAGAATAGCACTGCAATGCACCCAGGCACAACATTTAGAACTGGGGATATATGCAGGGCAGATACACATTCAGTAAAAGCTATGCATTTTAAAAAGAAATGGGTCAGATATCATTGCTATAAATAATTTTGTCAGCAGTCTCAGCCATTCAGGTTTGAGATTGGTAGAAAAATGGCTTTATCCCTATCCATTTCTAACAAGATTGTTGCGGGAATGCTAGGGATGATGTGTGCCCATGGACCACGACGTGACTGCAGCACAGGCGGACAGGCAGAAGACCAGGAACTCGGGCCTCCACCGAACCTGACGCATCAGTAGAGAACAACGCAATGCTGGTCTCTGGTGTAGCCCTCCGGCCACTCGATAGCCCTTTTGGACCTGCCATATCAGAACGAAAAATGTGCCAGGATGGAGAGAGGTCGAGGACAGGCGATGATACTGGAACAAGACGAAGACCCAAGACATGGTCAGACGACAATACTGAAGACATAGTCAGACAAGGATGCTAGAAGACATGGTCAGACGATTCTTGAAGACATGGTCGGACTAAGGTACTTGGAGACATGGTCAGGCGAAACATCAGGCAAGAAGGCAAGGCTGGGTCATTGTTACCAGATATGGTTACATCAAGATCAAGGCAAGAGTATGTAAGAGTTCAGACATGGCAACGTCAGAGTTCAAACAAGGCAATGCCAAAGTTCAGACATGGCTTCATCAAAAGTCCAGTCATGGCTATACCAAGGATCAAACATGGCTATGTCAAAGTGCGGGCAGGACTACATCAAGGTCAAGACAAGGCGAAGACAAGGCTAAGGCAGGGCTGAGGCAAGGCAAGGACTCTTGAAGAATGGACAGACGATGAAAGGCAGAACATCAGGAGATTAGACAGCATGGTCATCTGGAGACAAGGATGTTGAGGTCGACAAAGACGAGACATCTGAAAGCAGGTTCAACTGGGGCATCCAAAACAGGGACATCAGAACTTATGACCCCAAAGACACTCAATCAAGAGCAACGAGGAGGCACAGGAAGATAAGACATCCGAATGCCAGGCTTTCCGGACTTCGGACCTGCCAGACACTCAACCAAGAGCATCACGAGGGCCCTAATGGACAGGACATCTGGATGTCTATTGGCAAGATCTACTTCAGAGAAAGACTTCTGCGAACAGGGCATCTGAGATTGACATCAGGGAAGACAGGTCATCTGGAAGTGAGGTTGTCTGAAGATTAAGACATCTGTGGATGAAGACATCGGACAGAGGCATCAGTGGACAGGACACGGGATCCGACGAGAGACCAGAACATGGAACAAAGATGAGACAAAGGATCAGGAACCATAGAGGAAGACAAGGGAATTCCCACAAAGAACAGAGTGCCTTGAAGAAGCAGAGCTGGATGTCAGGAACTGCTGGACCGAAGAGCTGGAATGGAGGATCCAGGAGCAGTCCAGCTCCATGACTGACTCCTTGCAAACGTGAAGAGGAATTGAAGACTGAGCCCTTTTGTAGGGCTGAAGAGGAACACCCAGGATGACATCACGAGGAGGAGCCAGAGGATTGGCCCTTTAAATCTAGAGAGGAGGCATAGCCCCATGCCTAAGGAGGCAGGACCAGGGACAGCAGCCAAGCTGTACAGGAGAAGCAGACCCGAGGTGGCTCCTGCCACAGGAGAAGGCTGGGGCAGTTCCAGCCACTGAAGAAAGAGCTGAGGGTGGCTCCAGCTGCATGAAGCACTGATGGCGGCCTCTGGGCCGTGAAGAGGAGCTCCAGGATGGCCTCCTGGCTGCAGAAGAGGAGGAAGACGTCAGCGGCCCCTGTCGCGAAGACTAAGGGCTTCAGGGCGGCCTCCAGGCCACAAGGAACGGCGATGGCAGCCTCCTGGCCACAAGGGAGCATTGCAGCAGTGGTTCCAGGTCCCAGGTCCCAACAGTGCTGTGGCATCGGCGGCTCCTGCTGCAAAGGCAGGAAGCTTCAGAGCAGCCTCTAGGCTGCATGGAGATGACGTCTGCGGCCTCCTGGCTGCCAGATGAATAGGCGAAGGCGGCGAGCCCACCGCGGAGCACGGTAGCAATTCCAGGCCACGACAATGGAAGGAGAACGTCGGCAGCCTCCAGGCCGCATGGAGTCACGGAGGACAGCGTCGGGGAGCCAGGACGCTGACAAAAGGGTGAGAGGCTGCTTATGGGCTTGTCCCACAAGCAGAATCGTAACAAAGATGGGAAGCTACAAATCTGTCCTGTTGTGGAAAACTTTGTGTGGAATTTCTCCAACCTCTTCCAAAGTTGAGGGCATTTTGTTTTTAAACAATGAGACCAAATCATTCTATAATTTTCAGCCACTTAAATTTGGAGTGCAGTGTAGCTTGTGAAGGGCACTTATTTTCATGCCACTCTCATTGACATAAGTGGGGAGATTTGTCTTCCTCTTGCAATTAATTTTCTTATCATTACAATATTCTGCTCCTAGCATTCAGGTGGTAAAGCAACACTGTTAGCCTTCCTTTAAAATAGGCAGTGCTGTGTTCAATACTTTGTGCTACTTAGTAAATACGATGAAAGTGTCAGACTTGCGAATTTTAAAAAAATGTTATTTATTCCAGTTTTTATTTTGTTGGTCCTTTAAAAAGGTATCCCTCTCTACAAAGACGTCAGTTTTTATGACGGGAAATATAGCCCTGGTATAAGCACAGCATTTGCCAGATTAGATTGCATGTCATATAAATGGATTTTGACAGTTTGCTTACAACATCCCTTCAATGACTATAAATGTTACATTAGGATGAGCCAAAAATTACAATTTATTTTGTGTTCCCTGTAGTGTTCAGTATATGTGTTAAATGTGCATGTTTGCACACAACATAAAGGAAAGATTGTGGCCTGGTATTTAGCACAGAACTGGTATGCTTTTGAATTCTAACATATGAACCAAAGAGAGTATTCATTGAAGAAAGTGTGAAAAATCACAGCCTGATAACTCACATAATTTAGTGATCCACCACTGACTCTCTAGAAGTAGGAACACTTTGGTAAAATGGAAGGTGTATGGGGATGGCCCCATGATTCAGGCTACATTGCTGTGTCCTGTGGAGCAGGAGACTCAAGTTCAAGTCTCCTGTCTTACAGAGCCAGTAGGGTTTGGGTCTGTTGCAGAGATGATCTTGGGGAGAGAAGATGGCTTCCAGTATTATGGTGAGCTTTCTCAGCTGAAAGAGCAACTCTGAGGTAAGTCTCAGAGGGAACTTTCCTCCAGTCTTCTTAAAGGATATAATAAATAGGGAAGTGTATTTGTTTCATTATGTTTTCAAAATGGAACAAAAGGGAAAAAAAGCAACAAAATGTTATTGGTTTTACTTTTGTTTCATTTTGCAAATAAAAGCTGCAAAAAAAAAAAAAAAAATCCCTCTGTCAGTTCAGGTCTCATGGAGCTGACCTGAGGCCTCCCCTGGGCTTTCCTGGGGCTAAACTGAGACACTCCTGGGGCCTATTCAGGGATGACCTGGGGCTTCCCCAGGGCCTCTCCAGGGGTCCTCAAGACTTCCCCATATCTCCCAGGGGTCCTTGAGGCTTTTACAAGAATCTCCATGTCCTTCCCAGGTGTAGCTCCAAAACAACTTGCTGGCCACCCCCCCCCCCCCCCAAAAAAAAAATAAAAAGTGGCTTGGGGCCTCTAACTTCCCATAAAACACTGCTGGGTCTTGGACCCCCTCTGACCCCCCCTCCTGAAAGATACTGGGGGCCAGGAAACTGTTCCGTAAAATGGGCAGTGACTCATCGCCTTTTGGGGTAGATTTACAAACAGCGCGAATTGGCGTACTTTTGCTGGCGCATCAGGCACAAGCAAAAGTACGCGGGATTTTAGTAGATACGCGCGTAGCCGCGCGTATCCGCTAAAATCCTGGATCGGCGCGCGCAAGGCTATCGATTCTGTATAGCCGGCGCGCGCCGAGCCGCGCAGCCTACCCCCGTTCCCTCCGAGGCCGCTCCGAAATCGGAGCGGCCTCGGAGGGAACTTTCTTTTGCCCTCCCCTCACCTTCCCCTCCCTTCCCCTACCTAACCCACCCGCCCGGCCCTGTCTAAACCCCCCCTTACCTTTGTCGGGGGATTTACGCCTCCCGGAGGGAGACGTAAATCCCCGCACGCCAGCGGGCCGCTAGTACGCCGGGACGCGACCTGGGGGCGGGTCCGGAGGGCGCGGCCACGCCCCCGGACCGCCCCGGGCCGTAACCACGCCCCGGGCCCGCCCCCAAAACGCTGCTAACACGCCCCCAAAACGCCGCGCCGACCGGGCCCGACACGCGCCCCTCGCCAAACCCCGGGACTTACGCGAGTCCCGGGGTCTGCGCGCGCTGGTAGGCCTATTGAACATAGGCGCACCGGCGCGCAGGGCCCTGTTCGCCTAAATCCGCCCGGATTTGGGCGGATTTAGGCGAGCAGGGCTCTTAAAACCCGCCCCTTGAAGTGGTGTTGGTCGGTGCTAAGATCAGCACCATAGTGACTTCAAATTGTTGCCAATCTCAGGGCCAGCCAGTGCCATTTTGTTGAAGGGCTGTACAAACATATGGCTGTACAACAAAATGGTGCCCACCAGCCCCAAGACCAGTACCATTTTGAAGTCACTATAGCGCGCTGGTCGTAAGGTCATCCAATGCCATGACCGAAGGGCAGGAAGCGAGTGGGCATTTCTTATACTGCACATGATCCCTATGGATGGGGTAACCGGGGGTTGTGATGATTCCAGGCCGTGGTACTTTTTTTTGGGATGGACAGGAAGGGAGTGAAGGGGCTCAGGAAGGCCCAGTTTTTTTTTTTTTTTTGAGGGAGTTTACTGTTTATTTCATTTCAGCAAAAGGAAAGAAAAAAAAACATTAAGCAAAACAATACATGGAACTCTCCCCCTCCCCCCAAAAATGATTAAAATAAAGAAACAAAATATTAGGGGCTTCAGACCCTTAATAATAAAGGGGGAAAAAAAGGAAAGGTGTAAGGACCTTAGGAGAAAATACATAAAAAATGGTTGATAATCTGACCTTAAACATTTAAAATCTATAACATTTGATTTATATCAGAACGGTGATATGTAGCCTCTAAAACGACATACAATATTTTTTTTAGTATGTTACAAAAACAAAGTTGCTTACCTGTAATGAATGTTTTCTGAAAACTTCAGTTCATCAGTCATGCAAGTTGTCATGTAATCATACTTGTTGCTGGGCATGATCTTCCAGAGCTTTCTAGAAAAGGCTAAAGCCTTTTACTGCACATGTGTGGTAGCTCCTGTGTTGTAGAAGCCCTGAAGCTCCAGTTCAGTTCCAGTAATTTAGCTTTGACTTGGGAAAGAACAACTGAAGGGGAAGTGATTGGGTTTGTGGAGCTAGGGAACAGGTTTCACTGCCCTGATCTATAAAAGGGAAGAGATTTCCAATCTGAGTAAGTTCTGGTGTTGAATAACCTTTAATGTTTTTGGGGGTAGACAATTTGGAGGGATGCTTGATAGAGTAATCTGTAACTGTGCTTTATAATCCACTGGATCCAGTTGCCTGAGGTTACAATGGGCTAATAGTTTATGCAAAAAAAAAAAAAATCTCTTTCCCACAGAAAGGTCTTCTGCATGGTTTCTGGCTATTTCAATGGGACAAAGTCAAAACTCCATCTTTTTTTCAAATGGGTGGCAATATAGGACTTAGAACTTCTTTGCTCTCAATGGCAAGGCCTTGCTCCCTGTTATCTGGGATCTTTAGGCTCTGGGATATGTCTCTTTCGAAGAAAAATCTTTTTCTTAGGTGGACCATTGTAAAAGCTTTCACATGACAAGCTGAGAATATGACAGACTGACTGAAACCATTACTAACAATACAAGACTGTTTTACAAACACTAATATTCTCAAACTTAGATTACTGCAACTCCCTATTACTAGGCCCCCCCTCAGGAATATTAAAACCGCTATAGTTACTTCAAACTCCCTCTGCTAGACTCTTAAGGAGGGACAAGGAAATTTGACAACATCACCCCCTGTTGTGCAGGAGGTGGACCCTTGGGCCGAGGTAGGGTTGACACTACCCGTAGGCGAGGTCCTACGGGTCCCCACCATCGGCAGGTGGAGTGGGCTGACTGACGGAGGCCAGCTGGAGCTTCGCCAATACCAGCCCTCATTTCCCATGGGTTGAGCCTTTGGGTACCGGGGCCAGCTGGAGTCAGGTGGGCCTCCATGTGTCGTCATTGATGAGAAGATGGTGAGGTCAGCCCAGAGGCAGCAACAGCGGAGCTGAAGAGTCTGTACTGGATGAGGTGGAGTCCCAGAGACCCGGCGCCAATAGGAATTAAAGGCAGTGGCAAGGCAAGGCTGAAGTCAATTCCAGGACCTCTGCATTGTCAGGCAAAGCAGAGGTCTGGACTAGGAAATGATCAGTAGCGTGGTCAGGCAAAGCAGAGGTCTGGACTAGGAGATGATCAATAGCGTAGTCAGGCAAAGTTCAGTGGTCAGGTCCAGGAGAAGATCAATGGCGTAGTCAGGCAAAGCAGTGATCGGGTCCAGAAGATCAGTCCATAAGGATAAGCTGGGTAGCACAAAACACAGGAACGGAGAAGACAAACCAGGAACAGGAACTTGAAGGGATCAGGAAGCAGGAACATGAAGGAATCACCAGGAGACAATGAAGTGCACGTCCAGCGTGGAGACCTGTTGCAAAGGCGACTAACAGAAGCTGAGCCCGGCCTTATATACCGGAGCTTCAATGATGTCATCATCTGGGGCCACGGCCAAGTTCCAGCCGTGGGCCCTTTATAAGAAGCTGAGATGTGTGCACACGCGGGACGGCAGTGTCTCTCCACAGGCCTCATGGAGAGGCCCACCGCGGAGCACAGGAGTCTGTTGTAGAACCAGGAGCGCTGGAACGGCCCGGGGATGGAGACAGCAGCCCACAGCCACAAGGGAAGTGGAACCAGTCACTGGAGTAGGCAGCAAAGGGTAAGAGGGCCTGGACGGTGGCCTGCCGCAGCCGGCACACGCAACACCCCCTGGCTGATAGCACTGCATTGGCTTCCTGTACAATCCATAATTCATTATAAATGACTCTTGTCTTTAATATCATCAACAACATTGACCCATGCTTAATAGAAGCGACACTGCAACCTTACACGCAGCAAAGAACCCTAAGATCGCAAAGCAAAGGACTTCTAAAGGTACCTGTAACACAGAACATACACCTAACACAAATAAGAGACCGAATGTTCTCTTAGCTGACCCAGAGTTGTGGAACTCTCTTCCAGAGTCATTACGTCTGATAACAGAAAGAAAAAGTTTCAAGCGCAAATTGAAAACATGGCTCTTTAGAAAAACATATGATTTAATGTAAAATACCAAAATACTGATAACTACACTGTCAGTCCCAGAGATAATGATAGCAGAGTGAGCAGTAAGGACTGAGCTAGGTAAAGTGTAATGTCAGTAGAATCAGAATTTGTATTTGATGTTGTGTTGACCTAGAAAATGTATAAATATGGATTAGATTATGTATTTACTGTTATATTGATCTAGAATATATATGAATATGAACTAGAATATATATATTTGCTATTGTATTGACCTAGAGTATGAATGCTGACTCATTATGTGAATGTTGACCAAGAATAAGAATACTGAATTTGTAAACTATTGTGATCTTCTTTTGGAATGACGGTATATAAAATGCCCAAATAAATAAATACATAAATAAATAAATGACAAAGATGGTTCAGAGGTGGCAGAGTAATAAGGTTTGAAATGTATTTTATAAGTTCCACCTATTGCTTTATGGCACATAAAGCCTTTCATGAACATCCTTATGAAGGCCTGAGGCCACAGTTAGGAGAATCTGCAGACATAAATAGTCCTGGCAGAGGATGCACTTTTAAAAACATCATAAGCTATACACAGTAGATGCTTTCACACTTCTCATTTGTTTCCATAAGGTGATGGAATCCTGCCTTCTTGTCTTGAGATAGAAACCTGGTGTTCTTGGGAATCTTCCAGAATTGTATGCAAGTATTGCATCATGTAGATTTGGTACAAAGCTATGTGGGACTGCAGCATAGTGTTCTGCTGATGTTTCTTCCCCAAAAGGTCTAGAATCTGAATTCATGTCCAAAAGATAGCAAGGCATAGATACTAGACATTTTAGCTATTGTAGGGCAGATTTGACTTCCTCACTTTGGTATGGAAATTAGAGCTGGTCAAATACCTCAGCTGCCTCATGTCCATCTTCTTGCCAATAAGTATATAGTGTCTCTCTAAAACTCTTCAATACATCCTGAAAGAGGAGTTGGATGGGCATTGCCAATAGCTCCTTAGAGGCATTCAGGTATTTCAGGAGGCTAAGAAGCAGTGTCCTAGGATCACCATTACCCTATAAATCAAAATGGATAGCCTTAAGCATCTTCAGTACAAATTCAGGAAGGCAGGCCTTCAGATGGAGACTTATTCCCAGTCTGTAGTCATAAAGGCCCTGATGGGATCTTGAATATTCATCTTCAAAACAGTATTCTCTAACAGCTAGCTATGGCTCCAAAGTTTCTCAGACCATGATGCCTCTAACAAGTCTAAGTCAAAAAAATAACGTGCACTACCTCTGATTTACATATAGATAATACAATCAACTCAGAGGGACTCGGCACAATGTTATGCCCTCATTTTATTATTCACATAATTTTTTAATTATTTTACCTAAAAAATATTGCATAGTTCCCACTATGTGACCGCAACACCTATTAATATCTAAAACCAACATCACACATTTGTTACCCTACACTCATACCACTCATACCACCTAAAAACAAATCACAGCTCTTCAGGTCTATGCAACCTCAGTGAAAATTCCTATATAACATATTTCATCTGCAATTACATAATTAATCCCTTCATACATCACACACATAAGTTCCAATACATATTTAAACTATGCACATTACCTATGTCTCTCTTCAGTTAATATAATTCACAAACAAAAGACAAGTCACATGTGTTAATGGTTAATCAATTAATACACATTAATGATTAATCAAGTACTCCCTACCTATGTCTCTCCCCTTAATTGCCGCATACCCCAGCCATCCCACATACTATCTCTCCTCTTTAATGCCATGTCAATATACATTACAATTAATAATATTAACTCCAGTACTTACTCGGGCATGGCATTAAAGAGGTGAGGTAGTATGTGGGACGGCTGGGGTATGCGGCAATTAAGGGGAGAGATTGATTAAAGTGGGGATGTATGTAAGTTTGGTAGAGTCGGCTTAGGTAGCTTTAATGTGTGTATTAGGTAAATGTGGTAAGACGTCCGGGTTTTTAAAACCGTTGGATAGATATTTCAAGGTTAATTTCATATTGTTTATTTGTTGTAGATATGCAAGCGCCCAAGGTTTACTATTTTCTGGCGTCATTACAGTTTGAATAAAATCAAGCCATTTTGAGTTTGGAACAGCTCAACGTTTCTATAAATTGGTGTGGATAATAGTTTGAGACGGGTCAACAAGTGTGAGATGGATTGAAGAAAGATCAGGCTGGTATTGCTTGGTTTACTGGTGGTGGTTGATAAGGAGTAAATGTTTTATTATAGGTAGATTAGATAACAGGGTGTGTAATGGATGTTACTGCATTTATTGTTGTTTATAGAGTCCAGCGCTATGTTTCAGACCACATGCAATGTAAATATGCATCAATGAAGATTTATCCCTGATCTGCGATTAATATGAGGAAGTATACCTATCCATGAGAAGTCATCTGCAAATGTTTCAACATTGTAACATATCTGATTTGAGAGGATTATAATTCCCTGAAGAAGCCCTTTTGTAAGGGCGAAACGAGAGCCTCGTCGGGAGTATTTGATTAATTATTAATGCGTATTAATTGATTAACCATTAACATATGTGAATTGTCATCTGTTTGTGAATTATATTAACTGAAGAGAGACATAGGTAGGGAGTACTTGATTAATCATTAATGTGTATTAATTGATTAACCATTAACACATGTGAATTGTCTTCTGTTTGTGAATTATATTAAGTGAAGAGAGACACAGGTAATGTGCATAGTTTAAATATGTATTGGAAGTTATGTGTGTGATGTATGAAGGGATTAATTATGAAATTGTAGATGAAATAATATGTTATGTAGGAATTTTCACCGAGGTTGCATAGACCTGAAGAGCTGTGATTTGTTTTTAGGTGGTATGAGTGGTATGAGTGTAGGGTAACAAATGTGTGATGTTGTTTTTAGATATTAATAGGTGTTGTGATCACATAGTGGGAACTATGCAATATTTGTTAGATAAAATAATTTAAAAATTATGTGAATAATAAAATGTGGGCATAACATTGTGCAGAGTCCCTCTGAGTTGATTGTATTATCTAACAAGTCTAGAGCATTGTTCCTGAAACCTAAGCACCGACTGAGACTGAAGTCAAGAAGAGTTTCCTGTTTGAATCATATATAGCATAGATGGCAGTGGGATGTGGATAGCTCAATATATCAAGCAGAGATTAGATTCTTGATGGCTAATCTTGACATAGCTGATATGCTGAATGAAGTCCTCAAAGATTCTCCTATCCTGCACTGCTTCAAAAATTGCCAATCAGAGCACTGAAGTTAGTAGTAGAAAATTTTCTTCTGCTCTATGGAATATGCAGTTGAAATCCTGTGACTGGACCTCTGTAGACTGGACATTATGAGGTACAACATTTCTTTTTGATATGAATCAATCTAAAGACAAGAAAAAATTTGGCCAGGCAAACAGCTGGCATGACCACATTGAAGAAAAAAATGCAAGACAACTCAGTATAAGTAATAAAAAAGAAATAAAACCAAAAAGTGTCAAAAAAATGAATTAAGATAATGTTTTGGCAGAATATAGTACCATAGTAATGATGGTAGAAAAAGACTCAATGGCTCATCCAGTATGCCCAGCAAGTTTCTTATGGTAGTAACTGCCTCTTCGTGCAGGTTACCCCCATGTTGCTGTTAAGGGGATAACTGCCACTCAATGCTAGTTACCCACAAGCCTTATATTAAGGGTAGAAATATTTACAATCAAAACCAAGCAACTGTCAAACCCATAACAAAATTACTGCTAGCAATGATTTTATGAAGTAAGCAGCCTTCTTGATCATTCAGATAATGCTGGTTGAACATGCTTTGCCTTTGGACTTGGCCATACAAGCAGTCCTGAAGAAACAATTAAAGAAGACACATTTCCCTGCCTAGAAAGAAAGTGCATCCAGTGGTCTCAACAGATACAAAAGAAGTGAAGGATGCCATGGGGCTGCTGCAGCTTGGGCAATGCCATGCATGAAAGTGAAAATCTTTTGCTTTCTCCTTCAAACTCTGGAAGTTTACATCTGTTTGGCACCAAGTATGGACATGTAACTCACTTGTATAATTCTCTGAAGACTATGCTGTTTGTCTTCAGAGAATAGCACATCTCATAGCTCATAGTTTTAATTGCTGTTTTGAATTAGAGTTTAAAAACTATGAGGTCCATACTATTATGATTCCTCCCGTAGCTGTGCCACGGGAGGCCTCTCATCTTCTCTGGAGGCTGGGGTCTCGCCTGAGTAATCCTTCGGATCTTGCTCCACAGCCTGGGAGGCCTTTGGTGTTAGCAGGGCCTACCTGAGGCCTACTCCACTGCAGCCTGGATGCTCTGGTGTGGGCCACACCCTTCTCCTAAGGGGCGGGCCCGCGGCTCTTCTCCACTCTTGTAGGGCCAGAGAGGTGTGGCCCATCTGGACTCTTCCCATGCAGTTTCCTGCTCCTGGGGTATAAAAGCTCTTTCTCCAGCACTCATGGATTGCCTTGCATTGGAGTTACTCATCTCTGGATGTCTCCTCTTCCAGCGCTCCGTCAGGCCTTCATTCTTTGTTCCAGCTGGGTGTCCGGTGTCTTGCACATTCCTGATGTTTCCTGATGCTCCTTGATGTTGGTTCCTGTTGCTCCTGTCCCAATCCTCGCTCCTGACTGCCGGTGTGCAGTACCTCGCTCCTGACTGCCGGTGTGCAGTACCTTTCTCCTGACTGCCGTGTGCAGTACCTTGCTTTGGACTGCCGGTGTGCAGCATTTTGTTCCTGATTCCTTGTCTTTAGTGCCTCATTCCCTTCCTGCGCTGGTCCCACTCCCGCGGATGTAGGACAGGGTGGTCAGTGACCAGACCAGTGGTACTGGCTGTGTAGGGCACCCTGAGGGACTGTGCCAACGTCTGAACCTTCGAAGTTCCTGAGTCTATGTCTACATTCTACAGTTCCCGAGTCTGTCTTCTGTGCCTGAACCTCCGTCTGCCCACACCCTGAGTCTGGCCTGCTGCCTTTTGCCATCCCAGCGGCAGGTCGGAAAGGACCGGGAACGATCGGAGGACTGTTCATTACCAACATTCCATAGTTGGTTCCAGAGGCATGTAGGTCTGGCTGGGGGGGTCAGGCCGTCTCTCGCCACCCATGCTGTCACACGCTACACCTACCCTTGACGCGGTCCTGATCTACCTGGGATTGTGCCAGGAGCCCAAGGGCACACTCCCTCTAAGGGGGACCGCTCTCCGAGCACTCCCCATAACACATACTCAAACTATTTTTTATTTGAAGATACATTTGAAGATCAGGGGTATAGCTATGGGCGCCACAATGGTGCCAGATGTTGCCAATATTTTTGTGGTGGATTTTGATTCTACATACATTTATCATTGCTCATGGAGCCAATACTTAACATGCTGGAAGTGTTACATCGACGAAATTTTTATTATATGGGAAGGTCCAGTATCTGCCCTAATGGAATTTCATACATGGTTGAACTCTTAAGGAACATGCCTTAGATTCACTATTAACTACCATTATCAGCAGATAGCTTATTTGGATATACTTATTTTTAAACAGGAGAATACCTTTCAAACTAGTATATATCGCAAGCCCAACGAACGATAGTTTCCCTCCAATCAATTTTAAAACCAATTTGCCTGTTGGTCAAATATTTAGTTTTTGCTTAAGGCTACCCTCAATTGTTTAATGATGTAATGTGTGGGGATCTGCTGAGGAAGAGGGTGAGATGCTAATGTTTTAGAGACCACTGCAATTGCTTGATCTTGTGGAATTATTGTATACAAGGACCCTATGTTCATTATGACCAGCAAACAATCTGGTTTAATAGTTCTGGACTCCAAGAATTATAACATGATGGAGCTGTCTTTAATGAAGGAAGCCGCAGATGATACAAAGGGTTGTAAAATCTTATCCAGGAATATGGATAGAGGTTCGAGGACCTAATCATTGGATGACATAATCCCGGTGGATCCTATAATGTTTTATGTATTTTGGGAACTATATATAGGACTGGTATCCTTGGATGTTTATTAATAAGAAATTCTTTTTCTGAATTAGTCAGATATTCTTGTTCATAACCAGATTCAACAAAATCAGAGACTTCAGCCATAATGTCCAAATATCCATAATGTCCAAAGTAGGGTCCATCGCTAGTTCCTGGTTGGCGATATATTTCTTGACGATATTGTGGGCAGCTCAGAACTACTACAGCTCCTCCCTTGTCCGCCGGCTTAATTACAATATCCTCCCTTGTCTTAAGTTGATTAAGTGCAAGAGATTCAGCATGTGTCATAATTAAAGAAGGCATGTCGATCCTTTTGTTCAATATTTTGTACATCATGCAGTACAAGTTCTTGAAAGGTAGAAATGGCAGCATCTCCAGGTGGAGGGGGATTCCAATTAGATTTATGTTTGACCAAAGGCACGTCAAAAGATATAGGAGGAGACTTGGTGAAAAAAATGTGACGTTGTAATTGTCTAATAAACTCATGAAAATCGCACTGGAACTGGAACGTGCATAAATGAAAAGATCAGAAAAAGAGGCAGGGTGTGGGTACGGTCTGGGTGGGGCATGTGCATTCCTGGATTTTAATTTGAAATTAGTGCATAGATATTTACATGCACAGGTGTGCACTGGGGTCCCCTGTGACGTAACTTTACTTCTGCTATGGATGACATATAAGTTATAAAATAAAGAGAAATAGATAGATTGGCAGGGTTTTAAGGGTTGGGGCTAAAAGGGGAGAAAGGAGGCTATTAAACTGGAGGGGTTGGAAGCCCTATCTCTTAGTTGGGCGAAGTGAGAACACTGGTAATGATGTCAACATGCATGTCTATTAAAATTCCCCCACTTACATGGTAGAAGTGGCATTTGTGCACATACCGCAGGCACGCATCCACTTAAAATTTCATACACATATGCACATGTTCAGGCTATTTTATAACATGTGCTCCCACACATGCGCATGTTGTAAAATAGCCACATCCTTGGGTGCTGGCCCACGAATGTGCGCACATGTGCTCCTGCATGCCTGTTAAAATGACTGTCTAAGCACTTAACTTAGTTCCCCTGCCCTGACCAGGCTTACTTTTTAAGGGCCTATTTATTAAAAATAGGCATCTAAATGCTGGTGCTCAGCAGTGGGAAATTTTCATTTATACAGTTCTAGGCACCAATATCCTTTAAATATTTACCGCCCCCTATAGCTATAAAAAGTATACTTTTATTTAGACTGCTTGTTTTAATTTGCATGCTTTTGATTATTGTTGTTCCGTGCCCCAAGATTTGAAATTGAATCTGAGCATGTAATAAATGTGAATAAACTCTGTACAAAGTATAAACTTACACATCACTTTGCGTTGTGTAGATGTGGTCAAATAGAGATTCTATTGCCATCCATTTCACTGGTATTCGACCCTACACACAAGAAGATAAATACAATCTTAGAACACACATTGCTACAATATGCTGCTTTTTCCATACCTGGTAAGATCTATTGGATGTTAGTGAACAATTTGACTACTAGCCATATCCATAAGAAAGCAAGTGCATTCCAGCCTAATTTTACACACTTTTAGAGCATGAAAAGTAGCACTGTTGAGTTTTAGATAATTTATTTGATAGTTAACATTCCTTTTTTCCAATCTGCTTTTGAATTTATTTCTGAGATTAGTGATTAAAGGTTTTTGAAAGCTCCTAATATTTAGCCACTTGCTCTATTATAGTTGTAAGTAAGATGGGGCACTACTGTGCCCCACATCTCAGTACTACTGTGCTTTGCACAGTAGTACTGAGATGTTTCTGAAGAATGGACATAGGCATAGTAAGCACTGTACACCTTTTATTACAAATGAATGTGAAAAAGGGGGAATTTTCAAACTGTGCATTTTGGGACAAGTACCCCCTGACTTTGCCCCAATTTTGTAAAGCAAAAGTTATGCACATACTGCTTTGAAACTTGCCACGATTAGATTATACATGCAGATATTTGACCTGCTATACAACATAATGCAGGGGTGGCCACCTCTGGTCTTGAGAGCCACAAATCAACTTGGTTTTCAGGATATCCACAATGAATATGCATGAGACAGATTTGCATTCACTGCCTCCATTGTATGCAAATCTATCTCCTCATTGAAATCTGGGCCTGCTTGTGGCTCTCGAGGACTAGAGGTAGTCACTCCTGACATAATGGCTCCGGCATCGGATTGATCTGCAGCTATTTTGAAAACCTGGAGCTGCAGGGCAGGAGCAAGAGGGAAGAATCACTCATGTCCCTGGAAAACCCACGGATGGGATAAGAAGGGCTTAGAAGGGTGGGAGGAGGTCAGGGTCTGAGAAATCAGAGGGGAGCTTTTGATATTTGCAGTTTTGGATAAATAAAACAGAATGAAATAAATGCAAAGAAAAATATTGAAAAGCAAAAGAATATTTTTACTATGTACAGCCCTAAGGTATATTATGAATGCACTTTTTCATCAAGGTGAGCTTTGGAAAGACATTATGAAGAACAAGAGAAGATTTCATTCCTGCTGAGAACGGTGGATCTCCTAAGTTTTATTTTACCTGCTAAACTTTTTTTCCCCTTTATCTCGATGGGGAAAAGGAAAGTGAAAGCACCTACCTTCCCTGAGACCTCCTGCTAGCCCAATCAACAAGTTTGTTGTTGCCAGCAGTGGGGGGAATGACTCAGCATATTGAATCTGAAGATAAAGTCCTTGGAGGGTGCCAAGCATGACAGCTCGAGGCGTTGCTCCTCCCGGACTTCAATGTATCCCTCTCTCCAGATTGTCATTCTCCCCCTGAGCAGCCCGCTCCATGCGCTGGTATAGAGAGCACATTCCATGCTGCACTGGATCCTAGTCCAGAAGGACGTTTGGGACCTACAGTGAATGTGCCAGCTGGGCTGTTGCTGCCTGCGGAGGTGGGAGCTGAAGTGCCAAGAGCAGTGCCCACTGGACAAGACGGTGTACCCTCTATTTCATCGGTGGATTTGTTGGGGAATTCACCCTTGACTCAGGTAACAACTAAAGGGATATGAGAATTTACTCTTTTTAAACCGATTGTTATTACTCTTGATTCTATTTGGGAAGCATTGAATCGCTACAAACTTCAAAAAAAGGATCTGGAAAAACTATCTGCCCAAGTTTCAGAATTTCAACCTCAGATTTCTTCACTTAAAGATAATGTTGGGAATATATCAAAAGGCCATAGAAAATGTGGTGAGATCTAGGAACATCACATTAATATATTTTCCCAAGCAGAAAACTGTACCACCATCTCAGATGTTAAGAAGATATTTTGTGGAGGTCTTGGAAATTCAAGAGAACATATTACCACCTATGGCTAAGGTGTATTACTTGCTATTAGAGAAGAAAACTTCTCAACAGGATTTAGAATTACAGCCTTTCTTGGATGTCCTGAATATTACTGTTTTGGTTTTTTTTTTAACTCTGGTACTGCTGAGACTATTGCTACAATGTTAATAGCTACTTTTGTGGTAGACTCAGATTGGGACTTGGTGATGAGATTTTTCTTTCGCAATAGGCTTTTCTCTTTTTTGAATTTTCGTGTTAACATATTTCCTGATATGGCAAAAGCAGCCCAGCTTAGAAGAAAAAGGTTTCTTATGTTGCATCCTGGGGTGCTACAATTTAGGGCATTGTTTTGGTTAAATTTCCCCTGTAAATGTGTGACCAAGTTGCAAGAGTCAAAATATGTCTTTTATGACCCTAACAACTGTTTAATTTTATAACTTAGAGGCAATCTTCCATCTCTCCACAGAGTGTTTCTTCTCCTATGTTATCTGTCCCTCATACTGATGGCTAAATATGTAGTTTGCTGAGTTTAACTAGGAATCAGCCTCTTTTTTTTCTCCTAAAAACAATTCTTCACATTTTTTCTGTAAAGAATTGGGGGCTAACAATAGGAAAATATTTCTTATGTGACTGGAATTACCTGGATTTGTTTTTCTTTGCATCCGTACAAGGATAATTTCTTGGAATTCTTGTAAAAGCAATATATATAAAAAAGCCGGTTTCAAGTTCTCATTTTGTTTACTCCATCAGGAGTGTCCGACTTGTTGCAAATCTTAGTATCATCTACAAACACTTCTTCCTAAGAAATGTGATTTATCAGAATATTGAATGGAATAAGTCCAAGGATTGATCCCTGAAACATTCCACTGATAACTCCCTTTTTCCTTAGAGTGAATTCTATTTACCATTAGTCTCTGTTGTCTATCATGCAGTTAATCATGTGCATCTCCCTGTGTGGGACAGTGTTAAAAACATTACCAAAACCTTAGTATACCACATCTAGAGCTAGTCCTAATCTAATTCTTTGATCAATCAGTCAAAAAAAGTTGATTAGCTATCTTTGTCATCATCTTCATCTGGTGAAACGCCATGTTGCCTTGGATCCTGCAACCAGATGGATTCAAGATACTCCTCTAACTCCACTATTCATTTCTATAATTTATTCATCACGGAGGTCAGACTGACTGACCTATAGTTACCAACCTCCTCCCTATTTCCAGTTTTATGAAATGGGATGACAATGGCAATGAAAATGCCGGAGAAAGTACATGGGGTGAGTACAAAATGAAATCACTGTGCATGGCTTGCCCCCTTGACCTAACAGCAACTCCTTTTTCCTGTAGGTGGAAGTAAGCACATTGTGAAGGGAGGGTGGGGGAATTTTCCAAAGCCATTTTGTTGCAGGGCCAGGTAAACGCACATTTAACATGTAGAAACCTTTCAAAATTGTCCTCATTATTTTAATGGAGTAGACTGGTTTCATTTCAACATCTCTTGAAAGCGAGCCATTTCCTGGGAGTGACTATTTAGAAATGCTGAGGATGGTCTTCGGCAGGCTGGTGAGCAGGAAGGTTACCCAGGTTACTTTACCTGGATATACAGTGGAACAGACCTGGCTAAAGATAGCCCAGTAACTTTAGGACAGGTATTTTTCCAACCAGACTCACTAGCACTCTCAGGTTAAATGCAACCAAAGCCCTGGAATGCTTCTGTTTATCCAGGAAAATTTTACCAAGTAATCAATTGCCCAGATGAAATTTAGCTGGGGAGCAATTCCTGGGGGATGGGGGTTGGGGAAAATGTTCAATCTTGCCTTTTGCCTGGCTTGCCCAGACATATCCTTTGACTATTGACTTCACTGTGCCTTAAATATTCATTAACCTTGCTTCTCTTGACGTAGGAATCTTCTTCATAGACATCTCTGGAAAGGCCAAAATCAGAAATTTTCATTTTCCGCCCTTCTGCCACGAGCACATTTCTGGCTGCCAAGTCACGATGAACAAGCTTGGAGACAAGAAAAGGAACAAAAATGAATTGGTGCTGTCCTAAGGTGAAAATATGATTTGAAACTTAGTAGTGGACATTTCCAGGAAATCAGGATGACATACCTTCATTTCGGCAAGGTACTGCATGCCTCGAGATATCTGCCAGGCAAAGGATATTAGGTCTCCCATTGTTAATGCCCTCTCGTCTGGGTTGTCCAGGTAGCTTGAGTTTCGATTGGTATCACTTCCCACATAGCTGGGGCCCACCTTACGGCTCTCTCTTAAGAAACTGCGCAAGGAGCCATACTTAGCATACTCCACAATTAAATACAGAGGCCCTAGGGTAAAATATAAAATGAGGTTTGTTAGAAAATTAAATCACAGTTCTTCATGGTTATTTTTTGATGGACATTACAAAATGACTAGAGCTACTGTATATAAGGAAAAATATAATTAAGGGGAATATGATATGATGAGACCTTTGTTCATTGATTAGCTGAAAACACTGTTGTCTTTTTTTGTAGGATTAAATAAAAGAAGAAACAGAAATATACATTGTCACTGTATTAACCCCACACTTTCCTTCTCTTCTCTGCTGACTTAAACATTTAAAAAAGTCAAATAAAATCCTAAAAGGAAAGTATATTCAAGCAGTATTGTCTGAATTATCAAGAAAGCTGCTCACCCTGTAAAAGCGTTGCTAGCAGTACATTTTGTTATGGGTTTAATGGTTGCCTTAACATAAGGCTTGGGGATAACCTACATAGAACAGCAGTTACTACCATAAGAAAATTGCTGGGCAGACTGGATGGACCATTTGGTCTTTTTCTGCTGTCGTTACTATGTTGCTATGTCACTGAACAAGATGCAGCATTTTGGTTTTTTTTAAATAGTAAATTTAAGAACATAAGATGAGACAACAATGGCCAATTTGGATCTCTAGGGAGTACCTGGCAGATCTCAAGGAGCAGATCCATTCCTTGTTTCTCACTTCAAGGGATATGCAGTAGCTTTCCCCAAGTCTGCCTGGCTAATAAGTTCTAGGAACTTGTCCAAACCCTTTTTAAACTCTATGTTAGCTGCCTTGATCACATCCTCCACCAACAAATTCCATTGCATGATGAGTGAAAAAATACACACTTTTTCCAATTTGTTTTAAGCCTGTTACCAGTTAATATCATGAAGTGTCTCCTAGTCCTTCTACTATTTGAAAAAGTAAATAACCATTTCCTATTTATTCCACTTATGACACCATCATCATAACCCTCTCAGTTACCTCTTCTCTAAGTTTAAGAGCCATAACCTGGTTAGCCTTTTTTCATAAAGGAGCTGTTGCATCTCCTTTATCATTTCTGTTGGCCTTCTTTGTACTTTTTCTACTTCCACGACATCTTTTTTGAGATGAGCTGACCAGAACTGCATACAGTACTAAGCTGCAGTTGCACCTTAAAATATTTTTTGTTTTATTTTCCATTCCTTTCTGAATAATTCCTAAAATTCTATTTCTTTTTTTATTGCGACAGCACACTGAGCTGAGGACTGCAACGTATTGTCTAAGGTGACACTAAGGTGATACCAAGGTCAGTTTTGTTAGGTGGTAAATCCTATTACGGAGCCCAGCATTATGTATCTGTAATTATGATTATTTTTCCCTATGTGCATCACTTTGCACTTGTACGTATTAAATTTCATCTACCATTTAGATGCCCAGTTCCCTAGTCTGGCACAGTCCTTCTGCAGCTCATCATAGTCTGTTTATGTTTTAAATACTTATGAGTCATTTGCAGATTTGATCACCACATTCAATGCTCCATTTTCTAAACTATTAATGAATAAGTTAAACAATACTGTTCCAGTTACAGATTCTGTTGCACTCCTCTATTTACCACTTTCCATTGTAAAAATTGACCTTTTAGTCCTACTCTTTATTTCCTATCCTTTAACCAGTTACTTATCCACAGGAAGACCTTACCCTATCCCATAACTTTTTATTTCCCTAAGTAGTTTCTCATGGGTGATTTTATCAAATGCCTTCTGAAAAACAAATACATTATGTCAACTGACTTACCTTTATACACATTTTCTTAACACCTTCAAAGAATTTGAATTGATTAGTAAAGCATAACCTCCCCTTTATTTAATCCATTCTGGCACTTCCCCATTCAATCATGTTTTTTGATCTGCTTAGTAATTTTATTCTTAATAGCTTCCATTATTCTACCCAGCACTTCTGTTAGGCATATGAGTCTGTAGCTTCTTGGGTCACCCCTAGAGCCCTTTTTGAAAACTGGCATAACATTGGCTTCCCTCCAATCCTTAGGTATAGAGATAAATTGGAATGATAAATTACATATTACCAGTAGCAGATTTGCAATTTCATATTTGAGTTTCTTTAGAACCTTGGTGTGAATACCATCAGGTCCCAGTGATTTGCTGCTATTTACTTTGTTAAATTGCTCTAATACCTCTTCAAATTGACATTGAATTGTTTCAGTTCCTCCAAATCATCATCTATAAAAAATGGTTCCAGTGTGGGTATGTTCCCATCACTTCCACAATAAAGACTGAAGCAAAGGATTCATTTTTGCTATGGCCTTATCCTCCCTAAATGACTCTTTTATTCCCTGTTCATATAGAAGTCCATATTCAGAAGCATTTAACCAGATAACTCAGAAGTTATCTAGCTAAATGAATATTTGAGCACTTATCTTGCTAAATTCCAATTGGATAACTTATTATCCAGCTAACATTTGGCTGGATTAGTCAGGGGCATAACTGGGAAGAGATAAGTTAGCTGGATAAGTAATCCAGCTAACTCTGATATTTAGTCTGGTTAACCTGTAGATCTCTCCTAATGTTAGCCAGATAAATTTATCTGGCTAACTTTAGGTAGCTAGATATATTAGGTGCTGCTGAATATGTAGGCTAAGTTATCTGGATAAGTTTATATGGCTAACTTGCTGAGCTACACAGCAGCTGAATACAGCTCTCATAATGGCCTAACTGATTACTTACTGTTTTTAATGTACTTGAAGAAGCTTTTATTATTGATTTTTGCCTCCCTGATAAGTCTCTCCTCAAGTTTTCTCTTGGCCTGCTTTAATAGCATTTTACATCTAACTTGCTAGTGACTATTTTGCTCATTGGGTCTTGCTTTCCTTTTTAAAAAAAATGCCTTTTGGGCTTTAATAGCCTCTTTCACAACACCATCTAGCCAGTGAGATAGATGTTTTCTCTTATTTTGACCTTTTTAAATTTCTGTAATACATTTTATCTTGTCTTTCAAGATAATACTTTTAAACAGTATCCATACCGCATGCAAACTTAACCCCTGTAACTGTTACAGAGAAACATAGAAATGACGGCAGAAGAAGAAGACCAAAAGGCCCATCCAGTCTGCCCAGCAAGTTTCACACTTTTTTTTTTCTCATACTTATCTGTTGCTCTTGGCTCTAAGTAACCTTTTGGATCTATTTCCCTTCCACCCCCACCATTAATGTAGAGAGCAGTGTTGGAACTGCATCTAAGTGAAATATCTAGCTTAATTAGTTAGGGGTAGTAACCGCCACAATAAGCAAGCTACACCCATGCTTATTTGTTTACCCAGACTATGTAATTCAGTCCTTGTTGGTTGTCTGTATATAGATCCACTTTTCTTCATTCCCCCTTCCGTTGAAGCAGAGAGCTATGCTGAATATGCATTGAAAGTGAAGTATCAGACTTTCTCCCCTGCCGTTGAAGCAGAGAGCTATGCTGGATATGCGTGAAGTATCAGTCTTTCTCCCCTGCCATTGAAGCAGAGAGCTATGCTAGAAATGCATTGAAAGTGAAGTATCAGACTTTCTCCCCTGCCGTTGAAACAGATAGCTGTGCTGGATATGTGTGAAGTATCAGTCTTTCTCCCCTGCCATTGAAGCAGAGATCTATGCTGGATAGTTTCCTTCTAACAAATCTCCTCATTTTATCATTGTCACCCTTTTTAATGTTACCACAGTAGTTTTATTTATTTATCTCAAATTTGACAGCATTGTGGTTACTATTACCAAGCAACTCCACTACTATTACCCTTGGCATCAAATCCTGCATTCCACTTAGAACTAGATCTAAAGTAGCATCCCCCACTTATTGCTTCTACAACCAATGTCTCCATGAAATAATCTTTTATGGCATCTAGGAACTTAATATGGCCTGATAAAACATTCATCCAGATATACTTAGGTAATTGAAATCTCCCATTATTATTGAGGTTGATATTCAGCACTACTTTGCCCTAGGTAGTGAGAGCTGCTGCTTTAGGAGTCTTTGCCTTCAGCCTTGCCATGCCTTATCTTCAGCTTTGCCCAGCCTGGTCTTGCTTTTTGTCTTCAACCTTGCCTCTTTGTCCTCAGCCTGCCTTTCCCTCTTCATCTCCAGCTTTGCCTTACTTTCCCCCTCAGATTAATCTTTGACCATCTTGTTTGCTGCCTGCCTTGACTATAGCGTGTGACCTGACCTTCCTTGCTTGCTGCCAGCCCCAATCCCAGCCTGACTATGGAACCTCTCTTCATCTTTCTTCAGAAACTATCTCCAAAGACCTGCTGACCCCCAGAACCCGAAGACTCAACCTGCCATCCAGTGCTCCTACCATGTGACAGGGGCCGGCCAATGGCACAGATACCCTGTCACATGGTAAGGGCAAAGGGCCATCGGCCCTGGTGGTCCAGCGGGGTCCCGCAAGCGATTTCTCCCTCCGGCAATGGATGGCCGGCGCCATCTTGTGCTCCTACTATGTGACAGGGGCTGACCAATGGCACTGGTAGCCCCTGTGACATAGTGAGGGCAAAGGCTATTGGCGCCATTTTGATGCAAGGCAGGCCCAACAGCCCGACATCACGGAGGGAGAAATCGCTCACGGGACCCCGCTGGACCACCAGGGATGTTAGTAAGTCTTGGGGAGGGATTGGGATGGTTGGGGGGGGGGGTTGTATTTAATGTATTATAGTAAATTTTAATGCTTGGGGTGGGTTTTTTTGAGCTTCGTTTTCCCGCATTGTTTTTTGGGTCCGTTTCGTTTTTCCCCGCTTAGTTTTTGTTTGTTTTTCCAAAAAACTAACCGAGGAAAAATGAACTTTACCCCGAAGCGTCCGACTCAAAAAACAACACAGTAGAAACAAACAAAGCTCATCTCTACTGACAAGTGACCAATTGGTAATAAGTGAAGGAGTGAATAAATTAATATTAAGTGACCTACACTTTACTATTGATTTATATACTCCGGTGCTGGTAGTCAGGTTGGGAGAATGGATGCTGAATTTATCAGCTTCCATTTTCCTAACCTGTGCATGTGCGCTGGTTAAGAAAACAAATGCTGATAAATTCAGCATCCGTTTTCTTAACCGGTGGACAGCCGCCGACAGTGGACCTCTCTCGGGCGCACGCTGTCAAGGAGGCGCTAAGGGCGCTCGATTGCCCCTAGCGCCTCCTCGACAGCACAAACCCTAATTTAAATATTGCATCGCTCCCCCAGGAGAGGTGCCTGGGGGCGCATTAGGAAAGTGTGTGCTGAACACTGAGCACCCGCTTTCAGTCCAACCTTTTTTGCATCGGCCCCATAGGTATGCAGCCTTAGATGACTTTATGCAATTTAAAGCCAGTGTAACTGCAGTTTCCTCACTGAACTGATGAAAAAAAGATCAGTCTCAAAAGCTAGTCACAGATGTATTAAGTTAGTTCAATAAAAAGTATCACCCATTCCTTCTTTATTCACACTTAATTCTGTTTACATCCAAGTGGAGTAACATGGCAACCACAGTCTTTGTTTGTCTTTGTGTTGTTTTAGACTGGAAATTACACAAAATGAAACATCAAATGTTGGTGTTTTTTTCAATACCTTTTTAAATGGCTGAATATCCCTAGTGTGTCCCCTACCATGTGCTGTCCTCAATTGTAACTAAAATCAGTTCAAAAGGCCTCCAGGGTCTGATATAAAAAGCATTCTTGCCATGGAACAAACTGGGAGAAAACCTTTAGTATATCTGGACCTTAAATTTTCTTATGCAAAAACTCATTGACCCCCAGATGATTTGTGAATCACAAGCATAAGCTAGGACTGTGAAATTAAAGATAAGTGGTAGATCCCTAGTCAGTGGATTCACAGATCAATTCCAGGCACAATCCTCTCCATGGGAGAATGCTTATTCTCTTCCATGCATTTCTGCACTACAGATTGAACAGGCATTCCTTTTTCCAATTGCCATGACATTATAAACGTAACTGTTTTATGTACTGACCTAATGTTTTAACGAGCTAGCGAAACTTACCATCCTGACTGCAGGCTCCATAAAGTTTGATGACATGGGGATGGTTGACCTGTTTCAGGAGGTTGAACTCTGAAAGAAGATCCCGTAGTTCGCTCTGGGCTGCATTTTCTGTAGAAAATATTTGAAAAAAGAAAAGAAACCTGGGTAAAAGATTCCATATGACCCCTGTAATGTAAAATGCAATCAACTAAGCATCTCTTTTAGAGGAAAGAGCCTATTTTTAAAAGTGGCTCAGTGAATGGAAATTTTCAAACATTTTCAGTATTCATATATCATGGATGCATATCATGATTCCACGTTATAAAGCACTTCACTACACTTGGCCTGAAATATTAAATTGCTCATCTAATAGCATGTTTTGCGATAGCATACAATTAAATAACTTTGCATACCGCCCAACCTGCTGATGAATTTTCAAAACATTGTACACTGTGCACAAAAGTAACCAATACTCACATATTCAATATTTTATACAAATTACAAATATATGCATATGTTCACTTTTGTATACACATATATATATGTGTATGTAAAAAAGGGTTTTTTTTTAGGGCGGGGCTAACATTTACTATTTTAAAAGACATTTACATGCATATATTTTCTAACAATGTATTTTTGCATCTGCTAATTATCTGGTATAAGTGATATTAAACATGTTTATTGTGTAGTACTGACAGGTGAGATGTCTGGGTGGATTGGGGGGAGCTCAGGCTGAAGAATCAGGAAGGTCTCAATGCCCTGGAGAAGAACTGGGCAAACTGGTTGACTGATTGTTAAACTGGTTTATTTCCTCAACATGTACATGTTTCAAAATTGGCCGACTTACACATGTAAATTGGGACTTATGTAATAAGTCCTAGTTTAATTTTGTGCAGAAAATATATGCATGTATATACTTAAAATAGGCGGATAAAGTACGTGTGTTTAATCCATCAATACGTGGTTTCAATATATTGCATGTATATTGTGCGTATGCCTACATGCGGGTAATTGTTGCATGATATAATTCTATCTATTTTATAAAACATGTACATATTTATTTATTTATTTATTTAGACATTTTATATGCTGTCGTACCATTTATAGATCACAACGATTTACAAAGTGACATTCATAGTTGAAAACTTGTAACTCAAGAAACAAACAATGATTGGTTACAGTGGTACTATTCCTATAAGGCATTAATATCTAACTAGTGATTTTTCTATTACATATCATATGTTTGTATTATAAAATACTATAGCAAATATGCATGCGACCACATACATGTATAGATGTTGCTGCGTGCAGATGTTTGCAAGTTATCCTTCCTATTAGTAAGGATGTGCTATTGTCTGAAGCAAACAAAAAAGGTCAATCCATACCAACTGTCTGCAATAATTATTCCTAGTTAGCTAAAATTGTGCCTACTAGAGCCAATGAACATTAATGAATAAGCCAGAAAAAAAATGTACGGTGACCATAAGTATCCAAACAGAGTTTCAGATTTCCATATAAAAAATAATGGGATTGCGACTGAAGTTATGCAACTGAATTTCATGTTACAAGGAGCATGATTTGAGAACTGTGTTTTTGAGTTTAAGGTTGCAGCAAAGTACTGATATGCAACTGTCTTTAAGATAAACCTTCTTTTGTTTCACATATATACCATATATATACGTAATATATGTAATTTAATGGGATTGATGATTGATATTCTTTATATAGAAGTCTGAGACTCCATTTGGACACTGAAAGTCCCCATACTACATTATTTATTTGTGTTACAATAATGCAGCTTGCTTTTTATGAGGCAAGCAACATTATGCTGATGATATTCAGATTGGGGTACATTTTCAAAAACAGCGCACCACGCGCGAACAAATGTAAGCTGCATTTTATAAGATACGCGCGTAGCCGTGCGTATCTTATAAAATCCAGGGTCGGCGCGCGCAAGGGGGTGCACATTTATGCAACCTGCGAGCACCGAGCCCGGCGCGCGCTGCCTGTTCCCTCCGAGGCCACTCCCAAAACGCCCCCGGGCTGGCACTACACCCCCGACATGCCCCCTGGAACGCCCCAAATGTCGCGTCGGCCCCGACACAACCTCTGACATGCCCCCCCCCACAGAAAGCAACGGGACTATGCGTGTCCCGGGGCTTGCGCGTGCCGCCGAGCCTATGCAAAATAGGCTCGGCGCGCGCAGGGGGGGTTTTAAAGGATTACGCGCATAACTTATGCGCGTACCCCTTTTAAAATCTACCCCTAGGTGTGGGCTTGATCATTAGAAAGCCATGAGCAAATTAAATTTTGATTACAGTATAATAAACCTCCCATTCCAAAATAGCGCTAACTGCAAACATTTCACCAGGTTCTAAAACACCAGTACACCTTTAATTAAGAAAACAGAACAAGCCAAGCTACCATAGATCCCTACATAGAAATGACATTTTAGCAAAATACTTAACCTCAGTCACAAATGCGGAACTAAGACAGACCCTCACCAAATACAAAATAAAGTGACTATAATGGAAACATGCGGACAAAAACTGAACTAGAAATCACAAGACGTCAGACTCAGTATATAGTGCACCAATGGAAAAATAGAAACATTATCATTCCTTAGAAAACACATCAAACAATAAAATCAAGAAATATAAAGTATCAATCATAATAATAAAACCATACTAATAATTATATTTCAAAACAGCTGATGAACAGAACATCCAATAATTAAAAACTCATATATATATATATATATGTTTTTTTATTTCCCAAACACCAATAAAATATTTCAATACATCATCAAGAATAAACACCCAATTAATTAAAATAAAAAAGGATAATAAAAAAAATCACTCACTCTCCATGCCTGGGAATTTTTAACTTCCAGTCACTCTGAGATTGTTATGGATTAGGGAAGGGAGGTGCCAAAACTTTCTCCTATCTCATATACAGTCACACACCTTCATCCTCATGCTCACTCAGATATAGACAAACGCTCTTTCAAAACTCACACATACTCAAAAACACTTACATGCTGGCTCTCTCCATTTCTCTCAGGCATAAACACTCCCACTCACCCATACCATAGATAGGCTCCCTCTCTCTCAGGCACACATGCTTACCCACATTAGGGGTGTGCATTCGTTTTGAACGCATATGTAAAATGCAACTTACCGTATTTTCCGGCGTATAAGACGACTGGGCGTATAAGACGACCCCCCCCCCCTTTTTTATACATATTTTAAGAAAAAAAATAATTTTACACTCAAACAGGAGCAACCCTATCTATGAAAAGGCAACACTACAAATACCGTATATCAGGCCCTAAAAACCAATATACCTCTTATTAGGAAAACAGAACTAGCAAGCAGCTATAGATCCCCACACATAAATAATTGTAAAACTATACTAATAAGCAGAATAAATGTTTCAAAACAGCTATGAACAGAATAACATCCAACAATTAAAAACTCATAAAAACTATTAAACATTCTCCAAACACCAATAAAATATTTCAAAAAAGCAGATACATCACATAATATTAAATAATTAAAATGGCAGTCAATCAAGAAAAATAAACTTAAAAAGCCACCTTTCCTTACCCCCTCCAGCAGCTCTCCTATTCCTCTTCCTCTTCCTTAGGGCCCATGTCTCTCACACACACACACCATACTAGTCATGCCCCCATGACCAGTTTCTGTCTCTCACACACCAATCATTTCCCAAACAGTCTTTGACACACACACCAGATACCTTCCTGAACAGTTTCTCTCATGCCATACACACACACACAGGCTTCCCACTCCCGTGTTCTGCTTACCGTACATATACGGGCTTCTCACTCTCATAATCACTTTCTCTGTCTCACACACACACACCAGTCTCTCTCTCATTTCCATGCTCACTCTCCACGTGCACAGGCTTCTCATTCCCTGAATCACATTCTTTCTCTCACATTCACACACACCAGTCTCTTTCTCTCACACACACCGTCACCTTATCAACCAGTCTCTCTCTCATGCACGCGCACACACACACACACAGCCAGCCCTCCCGCTCCCATGCTCTCTCTCACATAATCAGGCTTCTTACTCCCATGCTTTCTCACATACCCAGATTTCTCACTTCCATGCTTTTTCTCTCTCTCACACTCACATACACATCAGTCATCTCTCTGAGCAGTCACTTTTATTGTCTCTCACACACGAGCTCGCTGACCAGTTTCTCTCAATCACACACATGCTCTCAATCAAATGCATTCTCTCACTTACACACAGGCTGGCTGCTTCTCTCTCTCTCACTTCCACTCCCCCCCCCCCCCCCAAATAGTAGCTGCAGCAGCCTCCTCCTCCAGCCCCCGCAGGCCAAGAAAGAAGAAACCCATCGGCCGCGGGAGGCTCATGCTGCTGTCTCCTTTCCCGATTACCAGCTCCTTCGACTGCTCGGGGCCGTTCCTGCTGTCACCACTGCTATTTTTTCACGCGGCACGGCTCTTTCTTCCCGCGCATCACTTCCTGTTCCGGTTCAAAGGGGGGGGGGGGCGGGAAGAAGAAAAGGCCAGCCGCGGATGCCACAGCTTTTTTTTTTTTTTTTTTGCACCGCTGCCGTTCCCGCTGGGCTTGAACGTGCTGATAGCCCAGCGGCAACGGCAGTGCGGTGCACGGGAAGGAGAAAGCCGTGCCAAATGAAAAAATTGCAGCGGCGATAGCAGGAACGGCCCCGAGCAGTCGAAGGAGCTGGTAATCGGGAAAGGAGACAGCAGCATGAGCCTCCCGCGGCCGATGGGTTTCTTCTTTCTTGGCCTGCGGGGGCTGGAGGAGGAAGCTGCTGCAGCTACTATTTGTGCTCGGGGGGGGGGGGGGGTGAGGGGGTGAGAGAGAGAGAGAGAGACAGCCAGCCAGCCAGCCTGTGTGTAAGTGAGAGAATGCATTTGATTGAGAGCATGTGTGTGTGATTGAGAGAAACTGGTAAGAGAGCAGGTGTGCCCTATAAGACGATACCCGGCGTATAAGACGACCCCCGACTTTTGAGAAGATTTTCTTGGGTTAAAAAGTCGTCTTATACGCCGGAAAATACGGTATATTTTTAAAAGAGAAAAAAAAGGTTTGAGGAGAAACGCATCGCGTTGAACCTAAATAAACACTTAAACCCCCCACCCTCCTGACCCCCCCAAGACTTACCAAAACTCTCTGGTGGTCCAGCGGGGAGTCAGGAAGCCATCCCTGTATTCCTTTGCGAGGAGCACGTGACGTCGGCGTCACGTCGGAGTGACGCGGACGTCACGTGCTCCTCCGCGCCTCCGCTCCCGGACCCCCGTTGGACCCAACCGGAAATTTTGGCCAGCTTGGGGGGGTCAGGAGGCC
The DNA here is from genome assembly GCF_901001135.1 of Rhinatrema bivittatum. Taxonomy (NCBI): domain Eukaryota; kingdom Metazoa; phylum Chordata; class Amphibia; order Gymnophiona; family Rhinatrematidae; genus Rhinatrema; species Rhinatrema bivittatum. The sequence goes on from NC_042621.1 coordinate 164,426,823, forward strand.
CCCCCAAGCTGGCCAAAAGTTCCGGTTGGGTCCAACAGGGGTCCCGGAGCGACCTCCTGCCACATGACCTACCTGTCACGTGGTAGGAGTACAAGATGGCGCCGGTGACCATGTGACAGGGGCTGACCAATGGCACGGCAGCCCCTGTGACACAGGCTATCGGCGCCATGAGGAAATCGCAGACGAGTGCAGGGATGGCTTCCTAACTCCCCGCTGGACCACCATGGAGTTTTGGTAAGTCTTGGGGGGGGATTAAGGTGGGTGAGGGGTTTAAATGTTTATTTAGGGAACCGGTGAACGTATGGATAGACCCTCAACTTATGGAATTATCCATATGTCCATATTGAATGAAATCGACCCTCAACTTCAACTTATCAACTTATCAACGAAAACTTTTTGTCTGCACATCCCTAACCCACATACACACTCATGTATACATTTCCTCTCTCTTAGCACACATGTCAGACATTACAATATTACTTACACATGCTGATACACTCCCTTTCTCTCTCAGAGGCACACATGCTTATACATACACACATGCTTACACATATACACGCTTCCTCTCTATCAGCACACATATTTAGACACTTGCTTCCTCTCTCTTAGGCACACATGCTTATATATCACAAACACATACTCCCTCTCTAGCAGCAGGATAGGACTGATACCTTGCTAAAGTGGGGCCTCCTTTAGTTGGGCTGCCAGGCAGGATGCACTCCTTCGACAACTGTGGTGCCTCCTCCATTTTGGCTGCCTGGCAAACTTCCTCTATTTGGGCTGCCAGGCAGGATACGATCCCCCAGAGATTGCGGGCCTCTTCTTGCCTTTGACTGCAGTGAGATGAGCTCCACCATGGCCCTGCTGGTCTTACTGCACACCGGGGGGGGGGGGGGGGAGGGGAGCAAGCTATGCACAGCAGCACACGGACAATTTGCTGGCAGCCATGAGTCTACTTCAGTTGGGTCACCTGGTGGAATGGGATTCCCCAGCGGCCATGAGCTAATGATTGTAATACAAAATAAAGATCCCTGGGTGCCCCCTAAAGCCTGGTGCTCTGGGACCTTGGCCCCCCTGATAGCCCGCCTCGGTATGCTACTGTGAATTGGAACTGGAATTGGTCCCGATTCCGGGTTCGGGGACTATCGGGAAATTTTTTGCGTGCAGTCCGATTGGTTTATTTTTTATTGGCTGCGCCCAAGCTGATAAACACAAAACCCACCCCGACCCTTTAAAACACATCCTTTAGCTTCCCCCACCTTCCCAAACCCCCCCAAACTTTTTAAAAGTACCTGGTGGTCCAGTGGGGGTCCCGGGAGCGATCTCCCGCTTTCGGACCATCGGCTGCCACTAATCAAAATGGCGCCGATGGCCCTTTGCCCTTACCATGTCACAGGGGCTATTGGTGCCATTGGCCGGCCCCTGTCACATGGTAGGAGCATTGGATGGCCCGAGATCGCTCCCGGGACCCTTACTGGACCACCAGGTACTTTAAAAAAAGTTTTTGGGGGGTCGGGAGGGTGGGGGATGCTAAAAGATGTGTTTTAAAGGGTCGGGGTGGGTTTAGGGGTTGTTTTTGTGTGCCATTTTCCCGCCCTCCCCCAAAACGATAAGAGAACCCCATGAACAATTTCGTGGGGTTTTCCTATCGGTTTCAGGGAGCCCCCAATTTCTGACGAGTTTGAAAATATTGTACAATATTTTCAATCTTCAGAAAAACGATTCACATCCTATTTCTACTGGTTCCACCCCCTTTATCATTTTGGTCACCCTTCTCTGTATCTTCACCAGTGCATCTGTATGTCTTCTGAGATGCGGCAATCAGAACTGAACACAGTACTCAAGGTGTGGTCTCACTATGGAGTGATACAGAAGCATTATGACATTATCCATTTTATTCACTATTCCCTTCCTAATAATTCCTAACATCTTTCTCACTGATGCAATCCAAAGACATGCAACTTAAAGCAACAGGACTGGCACATTCTGCTTAGCTTCACTGGCACTCTAAAGGGCGGATTTTAAAAGAGTTGCGCGCGTAACACTTAAAAAAAAAAACCTGTGCACGCCGAGCGGGGCCGCGGGCATGGCCAAGTGCCCCGACACAGCAGCCTGTGTCGGGGCCTGCCAAGCCGGTTGACAGCGGGCGCACACAAGTTACGCCAGCCAGAGGTAGGGCAGGGGGGTGGGGGTGGGGGTGGGAACAAAAAAAAGTTCACTCCAAGGCCGCTCCGATTTCTGAACAGCCTTGGAGGGAATGGGGAAAGCCATCGGGCCTCCCCTAGGGCTCGGCGCACGCAAGGTGCACATGTGTGCACCCCCTTGTGCACACTGACCCCAGCTTTTATAACATGTGCGTGGCAGCATGCGCACGTTATAATATCGGGTGTACATTTGTGCGCGCCAGGTAGAAAGCACAAATGTACCCCCCCCCCCGTGCGTAAGTTTTAAAATATGCCCCTAAATTTATCATAAAAATGTCAGACATTACAATATTTCTTACCAATACCCTTCCTTGCAATTCATAACAAAATCAAGGTAAAACCCAGGACTGAAAGCTAAAACATGCTAGGTACTGTTAAAATAATGTAAAAATGAGAACCTGATATCTTTCTTTGTTAATATTTCTTTTTTCCATTATGCTGACCCATTATAGTCCCATCAGATAAAGGGCCAAGGAGGTTATAAATAGCTTTAGTCACCTTGGTCGGGCAAATTTGCAAGCCTGAAAAAAATGTTGTGAAAAAATAGACATATGTAGGGAATTACCTTTGAGCATTTTTACTGCTACTGTAGTATAGCCTGCTTTCCCCTTAAGTCTGAAAGCCGTTGCTTTGACAACCTTTCCAAACTCCCCTTCTCCTAGAGTTTTGCCAAGAACTAGGTTCTTTCGAGGGAATTCCCACTTGGGGTCCTCCTATTCAACAACAGAAAAACAAGTAGTCCAATCAGCTGTAATAACAAGAAATAGGCCTGTTAGAATTCGACAAATCATTACTATTATTTACAGCGATAGTCTGTCAGGGAAGGGCTCAATATCACAAGGACACTCTCCCACACCCCCGTCATATTTGAACCGTCCCATGATAAAGTATCGTGGCTTATTAAATCTCCCTGTCAGCCGGATATTTCTGAACTCTTTTTTTTTTTTTAAATCAAAAGTATGCACATAAATCCAAACTTCCCCTCCCCCCCCCGAAATGTCTTAAAAAGTATTCGTGAATTGGTTTTGTGCATACTTTTATAATCACAAACCCCTGGCAATTTTATATCAAGCCATTTATATCAAGCCATTTATGCACCTAAAACTGTGTTTTATGCATGTAAATGGCTTTGAAAATACCCCCCATTATTAAAAGAATGGAGAAATCCATCGGCATGATATCATTTTACACAAGCAAATTACAACTGATAAAATGTATCAGGTTACCAGAGGATCAGCCATGCTTCCCCTTAATCATGTTCATTCACACCCTGCATTACCACCTTTAATCACATTTATATCACCATCTGACATAAAGACAAAACATGTTCTGTGACAAGGCAAAATCAAATTTGGCTAGAAGTATATTTCTAATCTGTAGACAACGATATACCCGCTACCTCATGTTTTAATAAACGTATTAAAGGCTTGAGTTAATTTCAGCCCAGAATGACACTTTTGATTTGAAGATTTTTTTAATACTAATTCTCTCCACAGTGTTACATTTGGAGGCATTTCTTTCCATTTAGCGGCTAATATTAAAATATATCCGGCTATGTAAGTTAGCCGGATAAGTCTTATACGACTAACTTACTTGGAATATTCAGTGGCACGGCAATGCTGCTGAGCTGAATATATCTGGATAAGTATTAAAAGGTAGCCAAATAAGCTTATCCAGCTAACTTTAGATCTGCTAAGGGCCAGGTCTAACTTATCTGGTTAATTTAACTTGATAAGGCTCAATATCGATACTTATCCAGCTAACAACCATATAGGTAGTGTTGCCCAGTTATGCCCACTCCCCGTCTATTGACTATACGGCTGTATATTCAGCAGCAGCCACTTAGCCAGATAAGTCCAATTGATCTGGTTAAGTAGCGTTTGAATATCTACCCCTTAATGAACAGACTTTTCCTTGCAGTGAATAGGGAATTATTGATAATTGAAACACATCTGTTTATCTTCTCCTTAATGTATTATATCCCTAATGTATCTTTATTTCCATCTGGTGAAATCTAAAATTTGCTCCAAGTGTTTGAATACTTGTTTCCATAAGGTTTGAATTATACTATAGTAATACAAGTTATAAATATTCCTGCATTTGTAAGATTTCGATTTAATACCAATGTCTGAATGAGTAATACCCTTTTTAAATGCTAACTTTGTATTTTTATATTCTATATGCATAATTTTCAATTGGATTTCTTTCATACGTGTATCCTTGGGTATTTGATATACTTTATTAAAGAATAATGTAAGAACTTCTCTGATTCCTCAATTTTTAAGTTTTATTTAGAATATTTAGAATATTTTCCTCCCATTTTCCACAATAAAAGTTATATAGGGATGATATCACAATCTTGGTCTTTGGCATCTACTCAAAGGAAAAAGCAAAGGTCTGATTTATAATAATAACAGGAGACTTGGAAAACAAGAGGTCCATATTCAGTCACTGCGTGTCTCTGCTAGTTAGCCAGTCATACTTAACTGTTTAACTAATGCTGTATATTCAGCAGTGCAGCCATATCGCTGAATGTACTTGGCCATCTTAAAGTTAGCCAGTTATGTAGAACCAACTAACTTTAGGACAGCTCTTTGGCCTGACCAGAGTTGGCCAGATAAATCAGTCAGCTAACTCTGAATATCAAGTTAGCCAGTTAATTTATCTGGCCAACTCGACTCCTCCCCAATCTGCCCATTCCCCACCCCTGTCTCGGCTGGCTGAAAACGTAGCCAGCTAAAACAGAGGTGGTGCCCGCTGACTGTAGCTGGATATTCAGCAGTGCCATTTAGCCAGCTAAGTGCCATTTTGACTATTGGGCTCCCTATTTGACACATCAGAGCCTATGCAATAAATTTGACATGCATGGTAAGGCTTTCTGGGCATGCTGAAAATAGCATGCTATGCAGGAAGTACTTAGTGCTTTCTCACTGGATATGGGACATGTGGAAACAGATTTACTGTGATAGTGCAGCAACCATCATAGTGCACTGGGTTCCAGGAAATCTCTGCACATGTGATTATATCTCTCTGCACATAGAAGCTTTTTTGCTCTAACGGGTTATCAGATACATTTTCTGGAACCCAGTGCACTATGATGGTTGCTGTAAATCTGTTTCCACATGTCCCCATATCCAGTGAGAAATCAGTATGCGTGTATATGATTTTGTCTTTTCTCACTTCAAGAGATTTTTTTTCCAAATTTAGGAAGTACTTAGTGAGCATGAAAAAATGGTCCTAAAAGATGTTTGCGTGGGCATGCAAAAAATAGCAAAAAAGACTGCACATGACAATTAAGGAACCTAAAATGCAAATGAGGGCTATGTACACTCTTGTTAAACAAATTGGTATTCTCATACTCCATGCTATTTAACAACAGCTCACTAAATTAGGACCTGATGTTAATTAGTTACCATGCAAAGTAAGGCTTGAAATCCCACCTGCTGCAAGGCCTGAAGTGAATAGCCACTCAGCAGGAGGGATTTCTCCTTTCTAACCTTCATCCCATGACAAGACTAAGCCCTTTCTGGATCATCCCTCTTCCTTCCTCCCTGCCTCCCGTGGCCCCATCCAGGCCCCATCAGGACATCCTTCTCACTCCCTGCCTCCCATGGCAGAGGAAGGAATTCACTTGAGTCAGGTATCTCCAGATACACAACAATGGATGATAGGGCCCCCCAGGTCAAGCATCCCCTGCTTGAAAAAATAAATCTCTCCTCCAAGGTCCCTTCCTTGAGTCTAGCATCCTCTGCTCTGAAATGACCCCCCCCCCCAACCTGAGGCCCCAGGCATCACCCCACCCTGTGACCCCATAGCGTCCCTCTGGAAAGTGCACATTCTCCTCTGGAGGGTCCGGGGTATCTATGGGGAAGAAGAAAAGCAAAGTTCTCCTGCCTGTAGCACTGTTCTTTGCTGACAGGTGCATCTAGAGTTGCTTCACCATTTTTTACTATCAATAAAGAATGTAAATTTGAGTTATCTTAGTCAGTTCAAACCTGTGGAGGACATTAATGTAAATATCTTACTGGTATTTTAAATGTGTCTACTGAAACTTGGTTCTCCATCGAGTCTAACGAGGGTCGACGGACATTAGTTGAAGAGTAGCTGATGGGGTAGGACTGAGCTGGGCGTCGGAAAGTCATCTCTGCAGAAGCAATTGGGGGCTTTGGTGAATTCTTGTGGTATCGGTGGATAAAGTAGGAGGAAAGTAGCACTGAGATAATAAATGACAAAAGGACTGCCCCTGCAATTACTGTTTTGCAGACATCATCACATAGTGGCTCTGTGGGAGAAAAAGCAGGTATTTGTCAAATTTTATATATTTAAAGTACATTTTCCCTCTTTTAAATCATGCATGCAAGTGATTTATTCCCACATTTGAAAGGTCCCAGATCTGTCAGCGTTGTTTTGTAATGACAGATCTCCCCTAGTCCATCCCCATCCTTTCTGCTTTTCACAACCAAATTGTTGGCTGACGCTGAAATTCATCAGAGTTTCTTTCCAGCATTTCCTATCATTACAGAATCACTTCTCTGGACAATAAGAGTCCATTGTTTCCTCCTTGTTGTCCCCAAACTCTTCTCTTAGAGACTAATGTACTTGTATGACCAATCTCACAAAGTCAAGTTTGCATGCTAAAATTGCTTGTAGTGCATGATAAATGGGATAGTGCACACTATTTGTTCTATTAGCATGCAAAATTTAGCTAGCAGTTTCAAAAATAGTTGTTTTTCCTATGCAGTTAAGCTTTTACAAAATGTAATTCAAGTATGTAGTTGAGTGACAGTGATGCAAACGTATGCAAAGTAGCTTATTAGCTGCACACGAAAAATGCTTCACAATCTCCATTTCACAAAACAATTAATTTACTACACCTTGATGAGGCAAAAAATTCTACAAAAAATCTATGAACACTATTTTTCTAGTGGACTTATAATATTTGCATACATGAGCTCAGAATGTACTCTTATTAAAGAAATTATATTTTAATATTACAGATTTTTTTACTATCTCTATTGGAAGGTGCCTAAATTTGTATACTGTGCCATAAAAATAAGGAATGTTGTAAGTTTTATTAAAAAATATAATAGCCAGGATCCTATGCAAAATAAACTATTATATAGAACTTACCCTCAATGTCATGCTTTTCACAGTAACAGTTCTTCTTTGGGTGGCAGTAACATGTCCCATATCCTGCCCTAATTCCCATAAGTGGGCCTTTCTCATGACCTCCAATGACATCGCCCTCTAATCAAACACATATACAAATACTCAAATACATGTAGCTAATTGCTGCGAGTTTATGATTCCAGTCATTGACTGATTTCATAGAGCTCCATCAATCCATTCATGAAAACAGGGATTAAAAGAGAGAGAGAGAGAGTGGTTGGGGGAAGGGGGGGGAGGTAGGGAGTATTGGAAGAGAAACTGTTGATATGTGCAACCCCTCCCCACCTCCCACTAATACACTCCATTCTCAGGTTTAACCAGAACTTCCCATGTATAAGATTTATAACCATATAGCTTTACATCTGCATCACTTTAGGGTCTATATACTAAACTGTGCTAAAATCAGCTGTTAACACAAGTTAATGTGCCAATTTTAACACAAGTGTTAAAGCTTCATATACGGTCCTGATAAAAAGTTTGTAAAACCCCTAGGATGCTCTGTAATTTAATACAATTTGTACTCATTGAATAAATAACTCAGACAAAAGAGAGATATTTTGGCCCCATGCTGGATTTCCTTTTTATTGCTGCTGCTGCTGCTACAATCGCAGAGGCTTGAAACAGCCATAAAAGGGGAAGGGGGAGAAACTGGGAATGGATTTGATGCTACAGATGAAAAAAGATAGGAAGGGGCCATTGGGGGAGAGGAGAGAAGCCAAGAAGGATCCTGAAAAGAGAGGAACTGAGAAGGCCAGGAAGGGGCCATAGGGAGTGGAGCACTAAGAAAGAAAGAAACCTGGAAACAGGTATGGGAGACATATACATTAATGGCATATGGGTAGGGCAGCATAAAAAGGAGAGAGGAGTCATATGGGGTGGAGGGAGGGAGGCATAGGAGGAAGAGGAGACATATAGGGTGGCTGCAACACAATCAGTCCCTAGGCAGTGACACTGCCGGGGAGGGGATTGCTCTGCTCTGCTCCTACCCTGACCTGGTTTGATGATGAAGCTCTGGAGATTGGAGATTCATGAGAGACTGCGGCCCTGAGGAATGAGGGGATCATGGGTCATGCATTTGGGGAGTGGCTCCGCAGGATGGGTCATGTGTTTAGGGGTAGTTGGTTGTAGAAACGTGAGGGGCAGGAGAGGGACAGGTGGTGGGATTTTCTCTTTTAAAATGTTGGCACCCCTAGGAACAAGTGTCAGTCTAGGAGGCCTCCCTGCTGCTATGGTTCAGTGATCTCCTGTTTGATTCACATGGGACTCCATACCTACAGAGCCCCACATGCTTCAAACAGAAGATAACCAAACTGTGCAGGAAGGGAGGAAGCAACACCAGAGGCAGGAGGAGCTTCAGAGAGCCGCACTGAGTCCTGCTGACACTGGAACAGTGAGGGGGAAAAGAGGCACAATCTCTGAAAGGTGAGGGGAGAATGAGGTCTGAAGGAAAGGGGGAGAGGAGAGTGTATGATGGGGAAGACAGTGCCCACTAGAGGGGGAAGGAGGGGAGACCTGATTGAGAAGGAGGAATGGAGGGGAGAATGGGGTGTTTGATGGGGAAGGATAAGAGAGGAGGGGGTCTGTGATGAGGGAGCATGAGAAAGGGTATACATGATGGGGAAAGGGAGAATGGAGAAGTGGGTGACCAATGGGGGATGGGTGGAAGAAGAGGGGTCCATGATCAGGGAGATGGAGAAGGGTTAACCTGATGGTGAAGGGGGCTAGAAAGGGAAAAAGAAGAAGAGGGTATTTGATAAGAAGGGAGAGGAGCATAAAGGGGCGCCTGATGGGGGAGGATCATCAGAAAAATGTAACAGTCTTCTACATCATGGTGTCATGTTTTGGGTACAGCAATTCTTTTCCTAAGTCAGTCCTGGAGTACTCCTTAGCCAATCTGGTTTTCAGGATATCTACAATGAATATGCATGAGATAAATGTACATGCTATGGGGGAAATACATACAAGTCTATCTCATGCATATTCATTGTGGATAGATTGTCTAGGGTGTACTCCAGGACTGGCTTGAGAAACACTGGTGAACAGGGTGAGGGTGCACTTTTGTATTTGGTCATAGGTGCCATTGCCTGGCTACAGCTCTGAAGTAAAACCTTTAGGGGTAGATTTTAAAAGAAGCGCGATCAGCCTACTTTTGCTTGCGCATCAGACTCAAGCAAAAGTACGCTGGATTTTACTAGATACGCGCGGAGCCGCGCGTATCCACTAAAATCCTGGATCGGCGCGCGCAAGGCTATCGATTTTGTATAGCCTGCGCGCGCCGAGCCGCGCTGCCTCCCCCCGTTCCCTCCGAGGCCGCTCCGAAATCGGAGCGGCCTCGGAGGGAACTTTCCTTTGCCCTCCCCTCACCTTACCCTCCCTTCCCCTACCTAACCACCCGGCCCTGTCTACACCCACCCCCTTACCTTTGTCGGGGGATTTACGCCTCCCGGAGGGAGACGTAAATCCCCGCGCGCCAGCGGGCCTGCTGCGCGCCGGGCCCGCGACCTGGGGGCGGGTACGGAGGGCGCGGCCACGCCCCCGGGCCATAGCCACGCCCCGTACCCGCCCCCAAAACGCTGCCGACACGCCCCCGCAACGCCGCGCGCTCCGGCCCCGCCCCCCCGACACGCCCCCCTCCGAGAACCCCGGGACGTACGCGAGTCCCGGGGCTCTGCGCGCGCCGGGAGGCCTATGTAAAATAGGCTTCCCGGCGCGCAGGGCCCTGCTCGCGTAAATCCGCCCGGTTTTGGGCGGATTTACGCGAGCAGGGCTCTGAAAATCCGCCCCTTAGTGTATTGGGCATTAAAAGAGGGTTTCGGTGGTAGCCAATGCCTCTGGGAATGCAGAAATGTACCGTAATTACACTTCTGTAAAGTTTCAGCGTTAGCCTAATGAAACTGAGGCAAACTGATAGGGACCTCAATCCCCCAACCCCACAACATAAAGGAGAAGAGGGGACAAAGGGCACTCCCATTTCCCCAGGAGGCATACCTGTACAATCCTGTGGACATATGGCTGCATCCTTCCTCTCAATGGCATCACAGGTTCCATCCGGACATGTCTGGAGGTTGGGAGTACAGGTAGAGTAATTTGTAGTGATTCCTGTAAGAAAAGCAGACGAAACAAAAACACAATACAATGGGACAAAAAAAGTTTCTTTTGACAGATAAGACAAAGCAGCATAGAAGTATGAGCCTTCAAAATGCAAACTACATGGATGGTTTTTAACATGCCTACTCTATGCAAATTATTAAAGAGAAATCGCACTGTTTCTCTTTGAAAATTAGCAAGTATAATGAGTGCACATTAAGGGCCTGATTTTCAAAGTCATTTATGCGCATAAAAACCTGGAGGTCCATATTCTGATAGCAAAGATAGCCAGATAAACGTATCCGGCTATATTGGAGGTATAGTCAATAATTCAGTCACACGTATTGAATATAGCCAACTGTTAGAGCAGTGCTGGAGGCACTCGGAGTGGGGAAGTGGGTCCCTTGCTCCTGGAAGGGAAACTGAAGGTAATCAGGAGGGGGTGATGGGGAGGCCTCCATAACATTTCATAACTATGGGTGGGTAGGGGGGAGAAGGGGCAGGCTGATTTTCCTTGTTGCAAAAACTCGGGACAGGGGGCCCAGCTACAAACACAGGCACTTTTACAGATTCATGACAGTATTGTGGCAGTGCAGGAAACACGGCTCAACAGGACCATGTATGACTTTTGTGGGGGAAGGAGGGGATTAAGCCGTTGGCCCTTTTATTTCATTTTTGTTTTAAAAGTTTGATAGCGCTAGTTAGCCAGATATCTTTTAATGTTGGTGAAATGTGAGCTCTCTTATTAAGACCAGCTATTAGCCGAGCATTAGAGTTCTGAAGTAAATGTAGAGTTCGCAGGGGTTGATTGGCCTATTGGGAGATCAGGCTTCCCCCGGTGGGCTGGTAGCTCCCATCATGTGTGTTTTTTTTTAATAAAGATTCCTGCCAAAGAAAATGAGATTGCCTGCTGCGGCCCGAAGAAAGATCTACAAAATTGTGGCCGATGAAGCTACACTGCATCAGAGCTCATTCTTCTGTATCTGAAGAGGACCTGCAAGGGGGGATCCAAGATGGCTGATGGGGCAGGACGTGCTTGAGATGCTCTCATCAGGCTCCAAATTATTTTGACATGCCCCATACCGACAGAAAGCGCCAGACTCAGGAGCATGAAGCATCGTCAATACCCTCTTTCTTACAAGTTGTGTACCCAATGGACACCCATGTGCACCGGGATCCTTCTGTACCAGGAGCAGGCTCACTGGAGGTTGGTCGGAAGGAAGTGGAACCTGACACCCTCCCTGACCTATTGACAATCTTCTCCTCGGAGCTACAGACTGCCCTGGTAAATCCCGCAATGGCAAGGACAATTCAATCGTTGAGTGGATTGGTGTTTCTAGATGGTAAAAGGGACAGCTACCCACTTTTTGAGGCTGAGCTCACATTGGGGCGAGACTTGGAGTCCTCTGAAGCCTTCTGGGATCCCGAGGACAATGCTGGCAATGCTTCAGCACGGCAGTTGGAAGGAGAAATACTTACTACACCACCTGGAATATCAGTGCCTGAACTGGTAAGACTCGCTTCCATTACTTTGGAATCTATTTGGGAGGCAATACAAATTTTGAATTATAATATAGTTAAACAAATACATCTGATGGTTACCTCTTTGGGATTGCTACATAACCGTTTGAAAACAGTAGAACGTGAAGCTTCCATGAATAAAATTTTTTCTGCTAATCTCAAAATGGAAATTGGAAAAGTATCTGCAATACAATATTCTATGATCAAAGAAAATCAGTTTCTAACTAATAGGATGGAGCAGTTGGAAAATCAAGTGTGCGGGAGGAATTTACACATTATTAATTTTCCTAGTGATCCCACAGTCTCTCCTAAGGATATGTGGAAGAAATATTTGCTAGAAGTTCTAAGAATTCCTGACAAACTCTGCCCCTGGTGTCAAGAGCTTACTATATTCCACCATTCAAAAAGGCCTCATTAGATCAAAAGGGGTTTCAAGTCCTTACACCAACTGACTCTCCTGATTGATTTAACTATCACCTTGGAGTCTATTTAAAAGGATCTGATTTCTCCAGTTACACTCATTGTTACCTTTCTATTAGAGTCCGATAGACAGATAGAGAATGGATTTTGAAGATGTTTTTTTGCCACGTTTGGACACTTTTCTGGATTACAAAGTTTGCATCTACCCAGACTTGGCTAGACAAACCCAATGGAAAATAAAGCAGTTCCTACTATTAAGATCTAGGGTTTTAGAAATAGGAGCCTTTTTTCTTTTGAAATTTCTGCGCAAATGTATTATTAAATATCAGAATGCTTCCCATATTTTTTTTCCACCGTCACAGCTTTCAGCTTTTCTGGCAGATAAAGCTCCTATTGTTTCTAATATTACTTTCGCCCCCATTGCTTTAGGCTGAGTGCTTGGGTCTAGCATTGTTACCGTTGCAATAGGGTATGATTCCTGATACCTGTCACTATTCTTATTTGCGATGTTTCCTCTGGTTGTGTACTGGATCCCTCTCTAGGGGACTTGGGTTATAAGAGACATTTATTGTTGCTACAATTATTTTTCTTATGGAAATGGTATTTACTTCTCTTTCCTTTGCAAATTCAAGTGTATTTCTTGAAATGTATATTGAGAAATTTGGAAAAAAAAAAAAAAGAGGACCTGCGAGCCGCAGCAAAGCCCATCCTGCCATGGCATGAAGAAAGACGTGGGACCGGTGAAAGCACTAGGCGGCGACGGCATGACTTCTCCTTCTTCCTGCCTACACAGCCTGGAAGAGGAAGTGGTAGGTCCGTACGGGTGGGAAGAAGAGGCCATGCAGGAAAAAGAAGAGTGCATCCCCTGGCCATTGAGGGCACAGGCAGCATTGGCTCCAAGTTCACGCAGTGCCCAAGAAGCAGCAGCAACAGCGCTCCTGCCTCTGCCTCCACCTCCAATCAAGTGCATCCCCCGGGCTGTCGCAGGAAGAGGCATCAAGCACCGAAGGAAAAGCAACAGCGCCAGCTCCCCCCTGCAGGAAACAGAGCAGCATCAGCTCCCACAGCCTCAAGAAAATGAAGAGTCCCTCTCCCATGGGGGATGAAAGAGGAAGCTGCCGTTGTGCTACTACTGGGGCGGGGGGAGGAAGGGAATGAGAGAGAGTGTTTGTGTGTGTGTGTGTGTCTGTGAGGGCTTGTCTGTGTCTGTGAGGGCTTGCCTGTGTGAATGTGTTTGTGAGAGCATGTGTGTGTGTGTGTGAGAGCATGTATGGGTGAAAGAGCATGTCTGTCAGTGAGGGCATGTCTATGTGAATGTGTTTGTGCATGTGTGTGTGTGTGTGAGAGCATGTCTGAGACAGCATGTCTGTATATGTGTCTGTGAGAGCATGTGTGTGTGTGTGTATGACTGTGAGGGCATGTCTATGTGTGTGTGTGTGTCTGAGAGCATGTATGAGTGAAAGAGCATGTCTGTCAGTGAGGGCATGCCTGTGTGAATGTGTTTGTGCATGTGCGTGTGTGAGAGCATGTCTGAGACAGCATGTCTGTATATGTGTCTGTGAGAGCATGTGTGTGTGTGACTGAGAGCATGTCTGTGTCTGTATGTGTGAGAAACTGTTCTATGATTGAGCAATTGTGTATATTGTAAACCGGCATGATGTACCCACGAATGTCAATATATAAAAGCTAATAATTATATTGTAAACCGGCATGATGTACATACAAATGCGATATATAAAAACTAATAAATAAATAAATAAATAAATAAATAAATAAATGAGAGAGAGATTGTGAGGAACAACCCCTCATCTCTCCCCTGCTAATCCAGGCAAATCTCAGGGCATCTGGAAATCAAAAGATTCCAGGTATAAACAACCAGGGATTTTTATCCTTTTTAAGTTTTAAGTATTGGATGGTATTTGAAATATTTTATTGGTCTTTGGAAAATGTATATGTTTTCAATTATTAGATGTTGTATTTGTCAGCTGTTTTGAAATATTCTTTTTAGTAGTATGGTTTTACTTCTATTGATGATTTATATTTACTGATTTTGATGTTTTCTGAGGCATTGTAATATTTCTGTTTTTCCCATTGTTGCACTGCATAATAGTTTGGCCTATTACGATAACAGTTCAGTTTTTGTCTGCACCTTTGTATTAAATCTTTAATGGTTACTTTATTCTGCATTTTTGTGAGGGTCTGTTTGTATTTTGTATTTTGGTTGCGTGACTGAGTTGACGTATTCTGCTAGTGTGTAGGGATCTGTAGCAGCTTGGCTTTTTCAGTTTTCCAAATAGTAAGCATATTGGCTTTTTAGGGTCTGGTGTAATAATCGCAGTATTGCCTTTTCATAAGTAGGGGTGTTGGTGTTTGAGTGCTGGCAGTTATTGCAGTTTTGATATGGAGATTTACTATACTGAAATTGTAATACAGTTTACATGTGGCTTTCTGAGGGCCAAGCTCACACCCAAACCACATTACAACAGACCTAATACCAATTCCAAAGGTCTTTTTTTTACTTTCTTGCAGGGTTTTACAGCACTCCATACAAGTAGAATATTTTTACCTCACAAGATTGTAGTTAAATGTTCTTGTTCATGTAAATCTATTATAAATGCATCATTTTAATTGTGGGGTAGATTTTCAAAGGGGTACGCGCGTACGATACGCGCGTAACCCCCAAAAACCTACCCCAAACACCCCCTGCGCGCGCCGAGCCTATTTTGCATAGGCTCGGCGGCGCACGCAAGCCCCGAGACGCGCGTAAGTCCCGGGGCTTGCATGGAGGGGTGTGTCGGGGGCGTGCCACTAGTGATGCGGCATTTCGGGGGCGTGCCACAAGTGACGCGGCGTTTCGGGGGCAGGTCCGGGGGCATGGCATGGGCCCGGGGGCGTGGTCGAGGCCTCCGGACCAGCCCCCGGGTCCCCCCCGGGTGGCTGGTCCCCAGGGGGGACCCGGGTGGCTGGCGCGCCATCACCCGGGTCCCCCCCGGGTGATGGCGCGCCAGCAGCCCGCTGGCACGCGCAGATTTACGCCTGCTTTCCACAGGCGTAAATCTGCCAACAAAGGTGGGGGGGGGGTTTAGATAGGGCCGGGGGGGGGGGTTAGGTAGGGGAAGGGAGGGGAAGGTGAGGGGAGGTGGAAGGAAAGTTCCCTCCAAGGCCGCTCCGATTTCAGAGCGGCCTCGGAGGGAACAGGCAGTGCGCGCTGGGCTCGGCGCGCGCAGGTTGCACAAATATGCACCCCCTTGTGCGCGCCGACCCCGGATTTTATAAGATACGTGCGGCTACGCGTGTATCTTATAAAATCCAGCGTACTTTTGTTCGCACCTAGTGCACGAACAAAAGTACGCGCGCGCGGAAATTTATAAAATCTACCCCTGTGTGTGGAGAAGGTGAGACTGGAGGAAGGGGGCAGCAAGCTGTAAGTTTCGCCTAGGGTGCCTAATACCCTTACACTAGCCCGGCCTGAGAGCCGTGGCAGAGCCCATCCTGCTGCGGCCTGAAGATAGGCCTGAAAGGCTGTTCTGCCCCCCCCCATGTTGCAAAAGCAGCGCAGTTTCCTTCCTCCTTCCTTCAGGAAGTGAGGAGCAGTGCTATGATTCAAAACCAGCAAAGAGAAGGAAGGCCCATAAAAAAGAGGGGGAACTGAAAGGTGTATGTGTGTGTGTGTGAGAGACAGACTGCATGTATGTGTGTGAACCAGCATGTGTATGAGAGCAACAGAACCTGTATGTGTGTGTGAGAACCTGGTTGTGTATGAGAGCGAGAGAGCATGCGTATATGTGAGAGACTGTGTATTTATGAGAGAGCGAGAGAGCCTGCATGTGTTTGTGAGAGAGAGAAAGCCTGTTTATGTGATAGCATGTGTATTTGTGTGTGTGATGGGGGGAGAGAATTTAAAGATTGTGAGGCCCCATCCCCCAATCCACAACAATCGGTGGGTGACTGAAAATCAAAAGATCCCAAGTATGGAAAGCTGCAGATTTTTTATGCTATTACTTTTAATTTCGGGATTTTGTTTCATGTGACTGCTGTTTGAAATATTTGGTGTTTGGGAAATATTACAAAAAAATTATGAGTCATTTTAATTATTGGATGTTTATTGGCTATTGCCCACTTGACATTTATTCCTTTTATTAGAATAGTTTTACTATTATGAATGATGTTTTATAGCTCTTGCTTTTATTGCTTAATGTTTTTTGAGGAATGATGTTTCTGTTTTTCCATTGTTGCACTGCATAGTGCAGTCAGATTTGCTGTGGTTTCCAGAGCATATGTGTGAGCAAGAGTGAGTGAGTCAGTGAGCACACATGTGAATGAGAGAGAATGAGCATGTCAGTGAGCATATGTGTGAGCAAAAGGACTATTAAACCAGTGAGCATGTGTATGAGCAAGAGTGAGTCAGTGAACATGTGTGTGAGCCAGAGTTTGTGAGCCAGTCAGCATGCATGTGAGAGAGAATATAAGGGAGTTTGTATAAGAATGAACATGTATGTTACAATGTGTATAAAGTATATGAGAGAGAGGAGAAAGTTTGTGCATACTAGGGATGTGAATCATTTTTATAACGAATTGAAATATCGTACAGTATTACTTAATTCGTTATATATCAGTTAAATCGTGAAATGAACACTTTTTCCCCCAAATTTTCGTGAAAATCGTTTTTTGGGTCAGCACGCACTAACAAAAAATCAGGGGTTTTTTGTTATTTTTTGTTAGTGCGCGCTAATGGGAGATAGCAATAAAAGTCCTGCCTGATCTGCGCTATTGGTGGTCAGGGCCTCTGGTTTTTAGAACTCCATCATCCTCTACCTGGGTCGAGTGGCTTCTCTGGGGACCATGGCAACTTAGGCTGGTAAGAAGCTTCCGTTACTTCTAGCACCTTCTGAAGCATAAGGTTGGGGTGTTAGCAGACTCACTGTCGCATAGGCCATATAGGCTGTCTAGGAACTGTTCCAGCAGAACAGCTTTGGCTACCTCCACCCTGGTCTTTCTTTCCAGGTACAGCCACTTCCAAGTGACATACTTGAGTCTGTGGAATAGGTTCATTGGATTCTCCCCAGCTTGCAAAAATTTTTGGTTGGCTTCTGGATTGAGTCACCTTCTCTCTCGAATAGTGGCCTTCACTTCCTGGTATGTGGCCCTCCCTTCTGGATTGGCAGTTTGGAAGGCATCTTGACTACTCCTGGTGAGTGGATTTCCCAGATAGGAAGTCCACCTATTTTCTGGCCAGCCTGTCAATTGAGCTGTACATTCAACGTTTTTTAGGAAACAGTCGGGATCTTCTCCTAGGGTCTTCTTAAGTAGTACCGGTAACAAGAGAGGGGGGCGTGGTCACAACAGTCTATACGACCTGTGCTACCTGAATTAACACTGTGTTTTGCTGCATAACTGTTCTCACAGCACCTGCTGCTGTTAAATTTGAATTGGTTAGGAAGTTCCAAAATTGCTGCTGCCCTATAGCAGGAATCTGTATCACTTGATTCACCTTCCCTGCTTCCATACTGTGTAGCTCTCCAGAGGAAGGAGAGGGATGAAAACAAAAACAAAAATCTGCTGAATGTCTGGCCCTGACTCGCTGCTTGAACCCTAAATGCACAGGAAGGACTAACCCCCTTGGCCTACTGTAATTTAGGCTGGGTGAATGGAACCGTGAGGCTACAAGAAAAAAAGAAAATACATTATGTATTTTTTTTCTGCTCTAGCTGTGGATTGCTGCCACCATATGTGGTAACATGGCCAGTCATGGCTTAGGAAACAGCCAAGAGGAATAAGGAAGTACAGTTTGGCAGTTTCCTTAGGTGCAAATTTATTTACAGTGAGAAAACAAAACAAAATGCAAATGCAGCTCATTTTGCAGTTCTGGAGGCACTTGGACATTAATCACAGTAGGCCATTACATAAAATGGGTTCCTGCCTACTCCCTGGGGCCTCTCTAAGCCTTCTGGGCCCTGACTCCTTTCATCCAGAATCCCTTGCGGCACTGATCCTTAAGGAGGACCAGGCCAGATAGCTATGGCCGGTCCCTTAAGGTGGTTTGAGGTGGTTTCTTGTACACTCCCTCACACCTACGAAAATGAATATCCAATGTTCATAAATAAAGTACATTTAACTGGATAAATGGCTTTGAAAATTGACCTCTATAATTTTTTGGTCTATTATTTGGCTGTTGATTTTATGTGCACCTGTACATTTGGCAGTAATCATATTATGGTAATAAAACTTTGAAGAGCGAACATTATTTACCTTTTTTATCTCCCTGTCTCCACAGACATCGTCCAGCTAGCACTCCAAAGCCTCCACATTCTTCACATTCAGAGCGATGCTTATTCTCAGCACAAGAAAATGGGCATTCCTCGTTTCTCCATATAGCTGTGGGGACAGCGAAGTGGTATCAGTGCACTACATTACGGGAGCTAAGGTGGTGGTGGTGGTGGGGGGGGGAATTTATTTTATACATTGGATCGTGATATAACAAAGAAAACTTAAACGCTTAAGAATGCAGTGCAAAGATGTGGAATGGTACATTTATTTTCACTATTTTCTACAAGTAGTTTCATCCCTGATATTACTTTGTGTACTGAATGCTGCTGACAAATGGTAGCCTTCAGCAAGAAGTCATCACCTCTCTCACTTGACTTAGCCACGTTCTCCTTCATTATGACTCCAGAACTTGGCTAAGTCCTTCATATGACCCCAGTCTATCCTGTCTCCACTCATTCTCCCTTCCTAATTCTGGGAGTCTCTCAACTCCTACTTTTCTGTAAAGACCACAATCGATATCTGGCTTTTACTTCTTCAAAAGAAGGCATTCTCGGAGCTTATCCCATACCTTCTTGACATTTGTTACCGTTTTCATCTCCAAAGGGAGGCCATTTAATGGATTTACCACCCTTTCATCCTATCATTTTTATTCTTTCATTGTAAGCTTCTGGAAGCACAGATTCTCTTTAAAAAGCAATGCTTTCCATGTGCTTAGTTTTTGATCAAATTTGAATGATCAAAGATATAGAAGTCTATATTTAGTTGTTGACCAACTAGGAAAGTTATCCGGATAAACTTATTCAGCTAACTTAACCAAGATATTTAGCAGCACAGATGTACCACTGCAAGGGCGATTCTGTCATCAGGCATGGTGAGGCAGCTGCCTCAGATGGCAAAATTCTGGGGCAGCAAAAAGTGCTCCTCAGCACACTGCTGCTGTAGCTGCCTCACTCTGCATCCAGACCCAAGATACTTTGCCCGGTTTTAATGATGTATTTGCAGGGTTCTCATCTCTCATGGACAGGAAAAATGACCATGATAGCATGGTATGGATGATATGCCTGCAGGGTTCCTGACCCTGCGGACAAAAGAATAGAACTGTGGCAGTGCTGCAGTTATCATGACATGTCCACCAGGTTTCCACCACCCACCACCCCTCTCCCTCTCTGGGCAGAAGAAAAAAACTTCAGTGGTGCAGTTTTCATGATGTGCCCACAGGGTTCCCACCTCCCACATCCAGGAAGAAAAGAACCACAGAGGAGACCAAGGCAAGGCAGTGGAAGAGAAGGGAAGGGGGTGAGAGACCTCTCCCCTTCCCGCCTCTTTCCTTCTTCTCATCCCTTCCTTTCCCCTCACATTCAATCAACTCAACTTCTCTTCCTTTCCTTTCAGTGAGAAGGGAGGTGAGGAAAGGAGAGATGAACAGAGTGAGTGAAATGGAAGAGATAAGGGGGTTAGTGAGAAGGGAGGGAAGGAAAAGGAAGGAAGATGAAAGGGAGAGGTTGTGAGTGAGGGGAGGTGTAACTAAGAGGGAAGGGGATGAGTGGGGAAAGGGAGGTGAGTGAGTGGATGAAGGAAGTGTGACTGAGAGAGAAGGGAAGGGGTGATTGAGTGAGAGAGAATGGTGTGAGAGGGAGGGATGGAAAGAAGGGATTGTGAGTGAGGTGGAAGAGGGGAATGGAGAAAAAGAGAAAAGGATGAAAAGAGGGAGCAAGAATGTATGAAAGGGTATGAGTCAGAGAGAATGCAGGGGCAGTAGAAGAAGTAGAAGACGTGTGGCCTGCACTGATGGGAAGAAAGAGGTGCAATCACTGTGGCCAGAAGAAGCAGGAGCAGTGTTGGTCTGTGTGGCCAGAAGAAAGAAGCAGGAGCATCGCTGGCCCACGCCCCAGGTAGAAAGATGGGCTAAAGATGGAAGCTGCTGCAGCTTGTGCATTCTGGAGGGGGGGGGAGGAGTGTGGTGTAAGAATGAACAAATAAGCGTTAGTGTGTATATATGAAAGAGGACAAAGTTTGTGTCCAGCTCCCTTTGCCCCCACAAATCCACAACAATCTCAGGGTGACTGGAAATCAAAAGCAATGCTTTTGATTTCATCTCAGACAATTCTGTCTGAGATGAATTTCTGTAGAAAGACTACCACTACTATTACTACTTAGTTTTCACTTCTATCTCACTACTCGATATATGCAGTGCTGATCAAAAGCATACAAGAGTCATTCCCTGATGGGTAAAGTTTACAATCTAATCAAAATAAACATACAGGGAGAAACAGGGAATTGTATTTATTAATAAAATGGTTAAAATCAGTAAGGCTGAGAGTGAGATAATCAGGGGTTAAGATTTAAGAGCAGCCTCACAAAGGTCGATTTTTAGACTGGATTTGAATAAGGCCAGAGAAGGATCATGATGCACCAACTCCAGAAGTCTATTCCAAGCATACGGTGCAGCATGGTAGAAAGCACGGATTCGGTAGCTGGCAGTGGAGGAGAAGGGAATAGACAGGAATGACTTGCCTGATGAGCGGAGTGGATGAGCAGTGGTATAGGGAGAGATGAGAGAGGAGCAGCAGTGAGGCTCTTGTAGGTGAGTAAGAGGAGCTCAAACTGTATGTGGAAATGGATAAGGAGCCAATATGGGTGTAGTGACTTGGGCGAAAGAACAGCCATGCAGCTGAATTCTGGATGGACTGTAGTAGAGAGAGATGGTTCAATGGGAGACCTATGAGGATCAGGTTGAAGTTAAGTGGGAGGTGATGAGAAACTGGATAAAGATTCTGGTAGTGTTTTCAGAAAGGAAGGGACTGATTTTGGTGATGAGGAAAGGGATGTGCTTTCGTCTAGGATGAATTAGGCAATTTCAACAAAATTGCCTAATTCGTCCTGGTTCAGGGAGTCCGAAACCCGAATGAGTTTTTCCTGAAATTTTGGGAAAAATTCATTTTCGGGTTTAGTGTGCACTTGGCTCATAATCTTCCCTTTGTGCACACTAACTCCCTGTTAGTGCGCGCTAATGTAAAAATGTTAGGGCGCACTAACGCCATTAGTGCACACTAATCTGAAATTCGGGTCCCCCCAAATTTAAAAGGCCCGAACTGCGGGAAATATGAAATTTCCCGTAGCGGGCCAAAAACGAAGCACATCTCTAGATGAGGAAGAAATGACATATTTTAGCAGTGTTTATGATATTGTAGAGAAGGAGAGGAATTGAAGATTACCCCATTGTTACAGGCTGAGGGGATTTGGAAAGCGACAGTGTTATTCACAGAAATATAGAGAGAGAGAGAGAGGGAAGTGGGTTTTTGGAGGGGGTGGGGGGAAGATAAGGAGCTCTGTCTTGGCCATATTGAGTGTAAGTTGGCAGTGGGACATTCAAGCAGCAATGTCGGACATGCAGACTGAGATCTGGGACTGGATTTTTCATTACATTTCTGGTGTAGAGAGATAGAAAGATTTGGAAGTGAGAAGATTACCCTTTGTAAGAGTTAGAGGAAGACTGCCTAAAAGGGGAAGGTCCCAAGAGTTGCTGACTGAGAAAATGAATCAGTCAGAGGCTCATCTTCTTTTGAATACTGGATACTGAATATATATGTGACAAGGGTACCTGTCCCCATGAGTATGTATATGTCTCCGGATTGAGCAGCACAAGAACTTTAAGTAACTTGATATTGACAAGCTGCTTTTAAGTTCCATGCAGGCAAAATATCCATCAACTATGACAGTCCTTTATTGAGATAAAAAGATAGATAGATATGGGTATATATAGATATATATATAGAGAGAGAGAGAATGAGAGAAAGGGACAGAGAAAAATAAACAGATGCATCCAAAGAAGCAGGTACCAGGGGAAGAGCCCGGGTGTGCCTGGCCCAGAGTGCCTATTTGCCAAGGCATGTAGCATTTGAACTTTACTTGTCAGTATTGATTGTACACTAGAGCATGGTACAATCACTATGGTTTCTGTTTCCTGCAATCAAGTGACCAGTAAAGGATTTTATTTTTGGAACAGCAGCTACAATGTGGAGTGTGTTTTACTCCTTACTGGACTGGTTACAGAGGAGCTCTAGATGAGAAAAATCCTTAAGGGCCTTGAAAGACTGATTCCCCAGCCCTGTCCCGTCACGTGGGAAGAACCAGGGAGCGTGGATTTAGCCTTGGCTCATAATCTTCCCTTTGTGCCCCTGCATAGGGGAGAAGTTGTGGATAGGGGCTACATTAAATTAGTCCAATAAATAGATATTACTATTATATATATAAAGATAGATAGAGAGATATAAATATAGATTTAGATATCAGAACATAAGAATTGCAATACTGGGTCAAACCGAGGGTCCATTAAACCCAGTATCCTGTTTTCAACAATATCCAATCCAGGGCACAAATACCTGGCAAGTTGCCAATCAATAAATAAATCCCATGCAGCTATCATGCAGTTATAAGTAGTGGCTTTTCCCTAAGGGGCAGATTTTAAAACATATGCACCTGGCGTACATTTGTGCACGCAACCCAGCGCACACAAATATACGCCCAATTTTAGAACATGTTATAAAATTAGGGGTCGGCACACACAAGGGGGTGGACAATTGTGCACCTTGCGCACGCCGAGCCGCGCTGCCTTCCTCTGTTCCAAAATCACAGAGTCTGTTTACTTAACTGGTAGTGAAAAATAATACTCTGCAGAATGGAATGGGGAAAAGCAGTTTTGTGCATGAAGCACATTTTCAAACCAGATAATATATATCTGAATTTTAACAGGAAATAATAAATGCTGAATAGATGGAACATATTATTATTTACCAGAAAATGTTTTAGATTATTGCAGGCAGTGGACATAACTTATGGTTCTCTAGGGTACAATACATAAATGAAAATATGCAAGCAGTATTCTTTTCTAAATTCTAATTAAAGAATTGCCAGGATATGAATTAGTTATATTTTAAAGGTATACAGTCTGAAGAGAACTGCAGTAAAGTATGGGCAGAAAGAACATTTTTTCCATCAACTGGGCCCACTAATATTGCAGTTTATATGGACATTTACTAGATTGCCACAGCAAAATAACATCAAACTATGAAATCAAGATTTATGTGTAGGTCATTTTTGGGTCCAGTATAAGAATAATCCAAAGATATTGTAGGAATCAAGCTTTCTTTTCTTCAAGTCCAATAAAAGTACAGTAACCTAGAACAATTCCTAGTGATTAGAACAATGACCTGAGAACTAGGGGTCAAACACCAGGTCTTCTACTGACATTTCTTAGGCAAGTCATTTTATCTCCTCTTGCCTCAAATACTCAGACTGCAGTCTCTATGGGGCAATTGACTTATCACCATTGTATAAGTGCTGTGCACCTCTAATATTGCTATAAATTGATAAATATTTTCATTGCACTTTACTACGGAACTAAGAGCAATTTCCTTAAAAACATTATTCATGGCTCTTTTCATCCATTGCTCCTACCATGTGATAAGGGCTGACGCTGGCACCAATAGCCCCTGTCACACGGTAAGGGCAAAGGGCCACCAGCGCCATTTTGATTAGTGGCAGCCGACAGCCCAAGAGGGGAGATCGCTCCTGGGACCCTGCTGGACCACCAGGGACTTTCAGTAAGTATTTGGGGGGGGGGGTGCAATTAATTAAATTTGAAGGGTTGGGGTGGGTTTGGGGCTTTTTTTTTTTAATGTACCCTTTCACCCCTCCCCAAAAATGATAAGAAAACCACACAAAATTCATGGGTTTTTCTTATCGTTTTGTCGCCCCCCCCCCAAAAACGCGACGAAATAGGAAATATTGTCTCTATTTTCTATTTTGTTGCAAATGAATGCACATCCCTATTATAGACCCAGCATAAATCATGATTGCTTCTGCTCTTATGGTTCCGGTGGGGAAGACCATAGTTCTTGTTTACGAGAAAAAGTCCTTCAGTGGGCCCATGACTCATGCATTGCAGGTTATCCACAAGGCCGATGGACGAAGAAGCTTCTCTTCTGACATTATTGGTGACTCTGTGGGAGAATGACACCAAATGGTATGTGGAATCCTGTTCTACATGTGCAGCCAATAAAAGTCATCAGACCTGACCCTGGCGATTACTTCATTCACTTCTGGCCCCTGAGGAACCCTGGAGTCACATAGCTACTGACTTCATCATATATCTTCCTCCTTCTGAAGGAAACAATATGATTTGGGTAGTTGTTGACATGCTTTTCTACAATGACTCACTTTATTGCTCTACCTGGACTTCCCTCAGCACCAGAGTTGGTGCAACTGTTCGCTCAACATGTGTTCCGATTACACGGCCTTCCTCATCACATCCTATCTGACCATGGAGTCTGGTTTACCATCCGTTATTGGAGGGGTCTATGTAAAAAATTCAGAATTTACCTTGACTTCTCCTCAGCATATCATCCTCAGTCTAATGGATTAGCGAAATGAACTAATCAATCACTTAAAACCTTTCTGCGATGCTATGTGAATCAATGCCAGGATGACTGGTTTTCCTTACTTTTATGGGCTGAGATGTGGCATAAATATCATGTTAACCAAGCTATGGGGACATTATATTTTACTTAGTTTTTGGATGACATCCTTCAGTACCAATGCCTATAGCTGCATCATCAACATGTCCGGCCGTTAGTTTCCCTACTCAAGAATTACACGATCTATGGAAAAATACTCATCAGCTTCTGGAACAAGCCACAACTTGAGCTAAAAAACAGGCAGATAGAAAGCGACATCCTGAACCACAGATCCATCTTGGAGAACTGGTATGGCTAAGTACCCGTAACCTCTGATTATGAATGCCAATGTTGAAATTCTCTCCTCGGTTTGTGGGACCTTTTCAAGTGATTGACAAACAGGAAACGTCAAAACGCCCGGTGGCGTGCATAACTCCCCAGGACGCGTGTAAGTCCCGGGGCTTGAAAAAAGGGGCAGGGAATGGGTGGGGCGGTCCAGGTGCAGGGTGGGGGTGGAGTCGGAGTGCCCGGGATTGTGGGCCGGCCATCCGCCAGCGTGCGTACACTATGCCTGCCCAGAGGCAGGCGCAACTTATAAAATAAAGGTTGGGGGTTAGGTAGGGCTGGGGGCGGGTTAGGGAGGGGAAGGTGGGAGGGCAGAAGGAACGTTCCCTCCGAGGACGATCCAATTTCGGAGTGGCCTTGGAGGGAACGGGGAAAGCCAGCGGGGCTCCCCAAGGGCTCGGTGCGCGCAAGGTGCACTATTGTGCACCCCCTTGCGCGCGCCGACCCTGGATTTTATAACATGCGCGCGACTGCGTGCGCATGTTAGAAAATCGGACATACATTTGTGCACGACAGATTGCGCGCACAAATGTACGCCCGTGAGTAGGTATTAAAATCCTGTCCATTAGTTTTAAATGTGCCACATGCTAACTTCATGGAGTGCCCTAGTCCTTCTATTATCCGAAAGAGTAAATAACCAATTCACATTTACATGTTCTAGACCTCTCATTTTTTTTAAACACCTCTATCATATCCCCCCTCAGCCGTCTCTTCTCCAAGCAGAACAGTCCTAACCTTGTTAGTCTTTCCTCATAGGGGAGCTGTTCCATCCTCTATATCATTTTGGCTGTCCTTCTCTATACCTTATCCATCGCAACTATATCTTTTTTGAGATGCAGCGACCAGAATTGTACCCAGTATTCAAAGTGCAGTCTCATCATGGAGCGATACAGAGGCATTATGACATTTTCCGTTTTATTCACCATTCCCTTTCTAATAATTCCCAACATTGTGTTTGCTTTCTTGACTGCCACAGCACAATGAACCGACGATTTCAATGTGTTATCCACTATGACGCCTAGATCTCTTTCATGGGTGGTAGCTCCTAAAATGGAACCTAACATTGTGTAATTATAGCATGGGTTATTTTTCCCTATATGCATCACCTTGTACTTATCCACATTAAATTTCATCTGCCATTTGGATGCCTAATTTTCCAGTCTCACAAGGTCTTCCTGCAATTTATCACAATCAGCTTGTGATTTAACTACTCTGAATAATTTTGTATCATCTGCAAATTTGATTACCTCACTCGATGTATTCCTTTCCAGATCATTTATAAATATAGTGAAAAGCATGGGTCCCAATACAGATCCCTGAGGCACGCCACTGCCCACTCCCCTCCACTGAGAAAATTGTCCATTTAATCCTACTCTCTGTTTCCTGTCTTTTAGCCAGTTTGTAATACACGAAAGGACATCGCCACATATCCCATGACTTTTCACTTTTCCTAGAAGCCTCTCATGAGGAACTTTGTCAAATGCCTTCTGAAAATCCAAATACACTACATCTACAGGTTCACCTTTATCCACATGTTTATTAACTCCTTCAAAAAAGTGAAGCAGATTTGTGAGGCAAGACTTGCCTTGGGTAAAGCCATGCTGACTTTGTTCCATTAAACCATGTCTTTCTATATGTTCTGTGATTTTGATATTTAGAACACTTTCCACTATTTTTCCTGGCACTGAAGTCAGGCTCACTGGTCTGTAGTTTCCCATATCACCCCTGGAGTCCTTTTTAAATATCGGGGTTGCATTAGCCACCCTCCAGCCTTCAGATACAATGGATGATTTTAATGATGGGTTACAAATTTTTACTAATAGATCTGAAATTTCATTTTTGAGTTCCTTCAGAACCCTGGGGTGTATACCATCCGGTCCAGGTGATTTACTACTCTTCAGTTTGTCAATCAGGCCTACCACATCTTCTAGGTTAACTGTGATTTGAATCAATCGATCTGAATCATTACCCATGAAAACATTCTCCAGAACGGGTATCTCCCCAACATCCTCTTCAGTAAACACCGAAGTAAAGAAATTGTTTAATCTTTCCACAATGGCCTTATCTTCTTTAAGTGCCCCTTTAACTCCTTGATCATCTAAGGGTCCAACTGACTCCCTCACATGCCATAAACCTTAGCCTGCTTATTATATTCATACTTATGGCTAACTTACTTGTCCTTGGTCTAGACTTCAGGTGATATCTCTGTTCACCTCTGAAGCAGGCTCCAACCGGACGGCTGGAGAATGTGGGCAGAGGAGAGGCTTGGTTCCTGGGCTTAGTAATAGCAAAGCAGGCAGGTGGTCCTGGAAGGAGACTTGCTTCTGGCTCTGGTACTTGTTGGCTGTCTGGACTTGCTCTTGCCCCTCACCATCTCAGACTCCATCCTACTCTCCACACCAGAGCAGGCACCTTATCTCTCCGGACCCTGGGCCACACCTATGCTTCTCCCTTTGATAGCAGGGAGTGCTGGTCTGCTTCTTACCAGCCTTTCACTTGCACAGGTGCTCAGAATTTGCTTTCCGGGTTTTCTTCCCAGGTTTGTGCTGTCTCCCTTCCTTTTTCAGGGGATCCTTTGCTTGCCTTTCTCCTCCTTTTGGCTTCAGGGACACTCTCCCAGGGGTCCGTTGTTTCAGTCTCCCAGACACACACACACATCCTCTCTCTCCCAGACAGAGACAAACACACACACACACACACACACACACACACACACCCCCCTTCTCTCTGTCTCCCAGATGCAGATACACCTTCTCTATCTCATATATATATATATATATATATCTATATATATATCTATATATATATATATATATATATATATGTGTGTGTGTGTGTGTGTGTGTGTGTGTATACATGTATATATATATATATATATATATATACACACACACACATTCTGCTGTCATGCTGCTCCTCATACACTCACTCAGTGAGTGTCCCCCAACCAAGCACTACCGTATCATTATGTAAAGTTCTTTTTTGCTGTCAGCACTTCCATAGCTTGCTGCAATCTTCCTCATATCCCAATCCCTCCCCTTTTTGGCACCACACTCTTCAGAAGAATCCCTTGTTCCACAACCAGGAGCTCGTTTCACAGCTCAGGCCAGACACTTTAGCCAGAAGCCCTCAAAAAGGACATGAGTAAACTGAATTACAATTATAACTTCCATACCAAAACAGCATTAATTTCCAGCACTAAACTTTAACAACCCTTTCTATGAAAAAGCAACACTACCAAAATTATTAATGCCCTCCTATTAGGAAATATACCTCCTATTAGGAAAATAGAACAAGCAAATCTACTATAGATCCCTACACAGAAAATACATGCTAGCAGAATACCTTAGCTTGTTCACACAGGTAGAGCATAGACTGACCTTCACCAAATAAAAAATAAAGAGAACATAACTATAAATAGAAACATGCAGAAAAAAATGAACTGGAAACTGCAACAAGCCAGACTCTAAATGAAGAGCAAGAATGGAAAAACAGAAACAAAACAATTCCTCATAAAACAAACAACAAAATCAAGAAAATTGAAACCTCAATGATAATAAAAGCATACTAATACAAAGAACATTTCATCAAACAGTTGATGAATAGAATTATATCCAATAATTAAAAACTCATAATAATTTAAAACATTTCCCAAGCAGCAAGAAGAGTTTTCAGAACAGCAGATACATTAAACATCCAATAATTAAAACTAATAAGGATTAAAAATACTACACTCTCCAAAGCTGTGAGTTTTTGATTTTCAGTCACCCTGAGATTGATGCATATTTGTGTGTGTGTGTGGGGAGGGGGGGGGGGGGGGGGGGAGGCACATACAAAGTTTGCCCTTTCTCACACATACACGTATAAACAATCACACAACTGCTCGCTGACACAAACACACATGCTCACTGGCACACACTCTCACAATATGCTGACAGATACATAAACTCACTTACATTCTTACTGACATACGCTCACTCACATACTCGCTGACATACACACATGCTCACAGATAAATATACTTGCTGACACAAACCCACTCACACTCTTATATACAAACGCTCGCTCACTCACACACGCTCACAGAAATGTATGCTGGCTCATAGACACAAACACACACTATTTGTCACAGACTGAATGACAAACTGATATAAGTTAAAAAAAAAAAAAAGTTGTTTCTTACTTTGGTTGGGGGAGGTGGAGGGGTCTTCCTTGACTGGGAAAGGATGAGTTGTTAGATTCCCCCATACTCCTTTTTATAAAAATTATCTTTGCAGCAGCCCAAAGGATGAAGGGGCAGCCGGCAGAGAAGAGCAGTAGAGGTACCCGAGGAAGCAGCAGGGGGTCTGTTAGCTGCCTCCCACCGAGTCAGAGCAAGTGTAAGGGGAGACTGCAGGGATGCTTCCCGCTGCTGTGGCTGAAGGTGGTGGTGGGGGCTCTGAGAAAGCAGGCCCAGGGAGCTCCTGCTGCCGCCGCCGCAGAGAAAACCAAAGCAAGCGGGATCCAGCAGAGAGCCATGGGGGAGGCTTCCGCTCTGTAAAAGGCCAATCCATTCCTGGGAGCCCCTCAAGTCCAGGTTTATTTTAACGTCTACAGAGCGCTTTTTTTTTTTGGGGGGGGGGGGGAGGCAGTGTGAAGGTGGGCATCTCCTATAAACTTACAACTTCTGCCCAGGAGCCGGCTGCTGCTAAGGGGGAGGCTCACTGCTTGCAGGAGACCAACAGAGCTGTGTGTGCATCGGCAGTCAGCAGTGGTGGAGGATTTCAGTTGGAAGCCTCAGTTTGAGCTTGAAAGCGCCGCATGTGGTTTATGAGACGCTTGCTTGCCACCGCTGCTATATATACCAGCTAGAAAGATTCAAGCCTTTGCACCGGAGAAAAGTATTCTGCCAACGAGTAGAATCCTCTAGGGTACTTCTTTTGCATCCCTGTACTTAATCAGGAGAACCAGCTGCAGAAGGGGTACGATGTTGCCCAAGGCAGGACTGGAACTGTGCTGGCTCTGCTGTAACCATTCTCAGGTTCAGTCAGGCAATGAGAGACATTATTTGACAGGAGTATCTTAAGAGACTTGTATTTAATACAAGTGCAGTGCAGCAGAGAGGTTCTTATTAATTTCATACAGCTAATGAGATAAACTCCAAAAAAGGGCAGCCTATGTAAGAAGTCCAGGAGGCAGATATATTACTTACTACTGACTAACCTTGCTAAGATGAATTAGTCTTTGATGTACTCATCTGTGGCTCAATAAGAAACCATCCTGTTTTATAAACATTGTTGGACTCAGGAAGAAATATATTTTGTCCTGAACTGGATCTGAAAAACCTAGCAGAGAGCATTTCTATCTCCCTTCGGACTCTCATTTCCCAGCTGTATGAGCAGTTGCACAGACACCTGGAGTCACATGTACCCCTATGAGGTCCATATTCAGAGGCATTTAACCAGATAACTCTGAGGTTATCAGGTTCAATGAATATCTGGGCATTTATTCAGCTCATATTTAGCTCAATAACTTAACAGCATTCTGGGGACATTTCAGGGAGGAGTTACATTAGCCAGATAAGTTATCCAATCATGCCATAGAGCTGTTCTAAATTTAGATGGATATAGTTATCCGGCTAAGTTTAAGATAGCCAGCTATATTCAGCAGTGCAGCTGCACTATTGAAAATACCCCCAAGGTTAGCCAGATATGTTTATCTGGTTAACTTTGCTATCTGGTCAGTGACTTAATATGGACCTCTAGCTTGTCTCTTTTCAGTAATTGGTAGGAGAAACACCATCAGTCTGTTTTCTGTCTTCAAGTTCCTTTGTGAATAAATTCAGTATCCTTAATTCAGGACTGGAAAGAGGTTTCCATGAGATAGCTCACTTACCCATTGTAATTGGGGCTACTGATTGCAATCAGGTACAGTTGCTTCCTTCAAGTGGCCAGAAAGCCATATAATAGAACTGTAACCATTATCATGGTCCAGACATGCAGATGTTTAGTGCTCACTAGGGATGTGAATCGTTTTAGGACGATTAAAATTATCGTCCGATAATTTTAATATCGTCTTAAACCGTTATGGAACACAATACAATAGAGATTCTAACGATTTATCGTTATAAATCGTTAGAATCGTGAGCCGGCACACTAAAACCCCCTAAAACCCACCCCCGACCCTTTAAATTAAATCCCCCACCCTCCCGAACCCCCCCCCCCAAATGAGTTAAATAACCTGCGGGTCCAGCGGCGGTCCGGAACGGCAGCGGTCCGGAACGGGCTCCTGCTCCTGAATCTTGTTGTCTTCAGCCGGCGCCATTTTCCAAAATGGCGCCGAAAAATGGCGGCGGCCATAGACGAACACGATTGGACGGCAGGAGGTCCTTCCGGACCCCCGCTGGACTTTTGGCAAGTCTCGTGGGGGTCAGGAGGCCCCCCACAAGCTGGCCAAAAGTTCCTGGAGGTCCAGCGGGGGTCAGGGAGCGATTTCCCGCCGCGAATCGTTTTCCGTACGGAAAATGGCGCCGGCAAGAGATCGACTGCAGGAGGTCGTTCAGCGAGGCGCCGGAACCCTCGCTGAACGACCTCCTGCAGTCGATCTCCTGCCGGCGCCATTTTCCGTACGGAAACGATTCGCGGCGGGAAATCGCTCCCTGACCCCCGCTGGACCTCCAGGAACTTTTGGCCAGCTTGTGGGGGGCCTCCTGACCCCCACGAGACTTGCCAAAAGTCCAGCGGGGGTCCAGAAGGACCTCCTGCCGTCCAATCGTGTTCGTCTATGGCCGCCGCCATTTTTCGGCGCCATTTTGGAAAATGGCGCCGGCTGAAGACAACAAGATTCAGGAGCAGGAGCCCGTTCCGGACCGCTGCCGTTCCGGACCGCCGCTGGACCCGCAGGTTATTTAACTCATTTGGGGGGGGTTCGGGAGGGTGGGGGATTTAATTTAAAGGGTCGGGGGTGGGTTTTAGGGGGTTTTAATGTGCCGGTTTTGCGATTTTTAGATTTTTCACGATTTTTCACGATATTTTACCCCCCCAAACGGCAACAATACGATTCCCTCCCTCTCCCAGCCGAAATAGATCGTTAAGACGATCGAGGACACGATTCACATCCCTAGTGCTCACTGCTTGCTGGTCATGAATATAACAATGAGTAGATGTGAATCAGTTATTTACACTTTCAGTTAATAGAAGGACTAAGAGACACTCCATGAAGTTAGCAAGTAGCACATTTAAGACTAATCAGAGAAAATGTTTTTTTTTACTCAACGCACAATTAAGCTCTGGAATTTGTTGCCAGAGGATGTGGTTAGTGCAGTTAGTGTAGCTGGGTTTAAAAAAGGTTTGGATAAGTTCTTGGAAGAGAAGTCCATTAACTGCTATTAATCAATTTGACTTAGGGAATGGCCTCTGCTATTATTGGCATCAGTAGCATGGGATCTTCTTAGTGTTTGGGTACTTGACAGGATCTTGTGGACTGGTTTGGACTCTGTTGGAAACAGGATGCTGTGCTTGGATCTTTGTTCTGACCTAGCATGGCAATTTCTTATGTTTTTACCTTCTTATGTTCTTAACATGGAGGTCCATATTCAGACATAGTCCAGATAGCAAAGTTATCTGGACAAACTCAACCAGCTACCTTTAGAGGTATATTCAATAGTGCAGCTTCACTATTGAATATAGCCAGCTATCTTAGTTAGCCAGCTAACTATAGCTGGATAACTTTATGACAGCTGTTTGCCCCGACCAGACAGCCAGATAAGGGGCCGATGCAAAAAACTTGCATTGAAAGCGGGCACTGTGTATTCAGTGCCCGCTTTCATAATTTATTTATTTATTTTATTTAAAGGCTTTTATATACCGGAGTTCATGTACTAGTACATACCGCTTCGGTTTACATAGAACCAAAATAGGAAAATAGGAAAATTACATCAAACAAGTGGGTTTAAAATAACAAGGCTAACTTCGTAGGAACTTAGAACTTAAGGTAAAGGAGAGAACAAGACAAAGTGGTTACAGATTAATGTAAATAGCTAAATAATAAATATAAATGCTTACAAATTACAATCTTCAAAATCTAAGGTTTGCAACTTCAAAGGTTTACATCTACAAAAACTAAGGTTTACATCTTCAAGGTTTGTAGTCTTAAGACTAAGGTTACGTCAGACTTAACAGGTATGGGTGTTGCATGCTGTACATTTAACGGTTGGGAATATGAGACAAAGAATGATTAATAGTTGCGGCGTCAGACATCTGGTTTGTGTGATTATGAAATGCATGAATGAGTCTAGTCCTGGGATGTGGCTCTGAGCGAAGACTTTATGTGAAGGCTTTTGTGAAGAGCCAGGTTTTGAGTTTCTTTTTGAATGTTCGAGTGCAGGTTTCAAGACGGATGTCCGTGGGGAGGGCATTCCAGTGGAGGGGGCTGGCAGTCGAGAATGCACGTTTCTTGAGTGAGGACTTGGCTGGAGGTACGTGTAAGGTGCCTAGGTAACTGGTTCTGATTGGTCTTGATGATGCATGTGGACGAATTGGGCAGCTTAGATCTAGTGAAGTTTGGGAATGGATGGTCTTGTGGGTTATAGTTAGTACTTTGAAAATGATTCTGGATCTGATAGGGAGCCAGTGTAAGTTTTTTAGTATAGGTGTTATGTGTTCACCTCTGCTAGTGTTAGTAAGAATCCTGGCGGCGGAGTTCTGCAACATTTGTAGAGGTTTGGTAGTGATGGCTGGAAGGCCAATAAGCAGAGAGTTGCAGTAATCGATTTTAGAAAATAGAATTGTTTGGAGGACTGTTCTAAAGTCCTGAAAATGTAGGAGAGGTTTCAACTTTTTCAGAATGTGTAGTTTGTAATAGCATTCTTCTGTTGTGTTCTTGACAAATTCTTTGAGGTTCAGCCTATTGTCCAAGGTGGCACCAAGGTCTCTTACTTGTGTGGAATTCATCATTCGAGGAGTGCTTGGATTGTTGGTAGGCTGAAGGTTCTCGTCTGGAGTGATTAACAAAAGTTCCGTTTTTGACGTATTAAGTACTAGGTTGAGGCTAGAGAGGAGAGAGTTTATGGACTGTAGACAATTGTTCCAGAGGTTGATGGTGCTGGAGATAGAGTCAGTGATTGGTAGCAAAATCTGGACATCGTCTGCGTATATGAAGTGTGTGACCTTAAGACTTGAGAGCAGATGACATAAGGGGAGAAGATAGATGTTGAAAAGGGTGGGGGAGAGGGAGGATCCTTGAGGAACTCCGAAGGTGGACTTGACCGGGTGAGAATCCTTGTTGCTGATTCTGACTTTGTATGTCCTATTATGAAGGAAAGATTTGGACCATTCAAGGGCTGATCCTGAGATGCCTATGTCTGAGAGCCGGTCGATTAAGATACAGTGTTTTACGGTGTCAAACGCTGCTGATAGGTCAAGAAGAATCAGGAGGTATGGGGTCTTTTTCTCCAGTCCTGCAAGGATTCTGTCAGTTAGTGAGATTAAGAGGGATTCCGTACTAAAGGATTTGCGGAATCCGAATTGGGCTGTTGTGAGGATCTTGTGTTCTTCTAGGTATTCCGATAACTGTTTGTTGACTATCCTCTCCATAAGTTTGGCGACAAATGGTAGGTTAGTGATGGGGCGAAAATTCGCCGGGTCTGCAGGATTCAAGTTAGGTTTTTTGAGGAGAGGTTTGAGGGTGGCTAGTTTCAGTGTGTCTGGTACTAGACCTTGGGTTAGTGAGCGGTTAATGTTCTCTGCTAAGGGCTTCACTATGATGTTCGGGATGGTGAGTAGGAATTTAGATGGTATGTAATCTATTGGATGAGTGGAAGGTTTCATCTTTTTGAGAGTCATTTCGATTTCGAGTGAGGAAATAAGTTCGAATGAATCTAGGTTTGCCTTCTGGTTGCATGAAGATGGAATTGTTGGAGTGTAGATGGAATAATGGAATTGAAGGAGTGTAGATGGAATAATGAGCCCCCAGGCACTTCTCCTGGGGGTGCGATGCAATATTTAAATTAGGGCTCACGCTGTCGAGGAGGAGCTAGAGGCAACTGCATGCCCCTAGCGACTCCTTGACAGTGCAAGCCGGAGAGAGGTCTGCTGTCGGTGGCTGTCCGTCGGTTAAGAAAATGGACGCTGAATTTATCAGCGTCCTGTTTTCCTAACCAGCGCACATTCAGGGGTTAGGAAAATGGACGCTGATAAATTCAGCGTCCAATCTCTCAACCTGACTACTGGTACCAGAAGAAGTGTATAAAATCAATATTAAAGTGTCAAGCACGTAATATTAATTTATTCACTCCTTCACTTATTGGGGATTGGTCCCTTTACTGTCACATGTCAGTGAAAGGACCAATCTCCTTTCAGAAGGCTGTCCTGAAAGGGGATTGGTCCTTTCATTGACAAATGTCAGTGAAAAGGACCAATGGGCAATAAGTGAAGGAGTGAATAAATTAATATTAAGTGCCCGACACTTTAATATTGATTTTATATACTCCTTCTGGTGCCGGTAGTCAGGTTCAGAGAATGGACGCTGAATTAATCAGCGTCCATTTTCCAAACCCCTGGCACTGCTTTTTTTAAACTTTTTTTTTCCATTATTTTTTTTTTAAAGAGTTGTTCCTCCCACTTAATATCCCAAGGATATTAACAATGAGGATATTAAGTAGGAGGCAGTACAGAAAAGCAGTTTTTTCTGCTTTTCTGTACTAGTTTCAGTAGCGCTCAGCAATTAATGCCTGCTCCGGGCAGGCGTTAATTTCTGATCACATTTTTTTTTTTTGCATAGGGAGTGAATAGCTAATAGCCTCATTCACATGCATTTGCATGTGAGGAGCGCTATTAGTTTCACTCCGCATTGGACATGTGTTGCAGAGGCGCTAATCCCCTTATTGCATAAGGGGATTAGGTAGCGCCTCTACAACCCACGTCCAACTGCTGGCTAGAGTTTAGCCAGCAATGTCACCAAATATTCATTTAGCCAGCTAACTTCTGAGTTAGCCGGTTAAATGCTTTTGACTAGGGATCTCAGAGTTTCTTGCATCCTGTGATGAGTCTGTTGTGGGGTCATGATCCTCAGGATGAAATTCTGCTGAGCAAATGTGAAAACAGATGAGTTATTTGGTAAATTATTTTGAGCCAAGTGTGAATAGAGACTTATCAATCAAATTATGTCCTTATTGTTTTTGTTGTTTGTTTACAGGGAACCAAACAAGCCTCTGAAACAATCCCCAACTTACAATACAAAATCACACAAAAAGGATTAGGGGAAATGTGAATGCTTAGGTTGGTCAAGATTTGTCCGATGCAGTACTACAAATTGTGCAGTGCTCCCAATGTATGTTTGGTATGTCAATGTTATAATGTTTACACAGCTTCCAATAAATAAGCTGTGCTTCTAATAAATAAGCTTGTTGTGCCTCTCTGTATTCAGGCCTTCTGACATCAGCATATTACACCCAGGAATGAGATGTATAACAGTTTCCAGTTCTGTCCCACAGAATCTGTATTTGTCCTTTTTACCAGTTTTTCCCATGCTGACTGTGAACCATGTCTGTAGTCTATAGCCTGTGCTGCAATTACCACTCTTATCCATAAGATTGAATTCACCTCAACCATTGTTGTGCCAAATATTGATTCACGTGGAGTTGCTGAAATAGCTCACTGTATTTCCAACTACACTTATGCTTCTGACAATTATCCTTCCCTTTTTACTGATTTGATTCTTTAAAGAGTTTCTTCTCTTGTCTTATTAATTCTATAGTTTTTTTTTACCTTTGGTACTGGTAGATTTTCAGTCATCCCTCTATTCCTTGGAACAATTGTTCTGGCTTACGGCCTGACACTAATGATGCTTGCTTTTGCTTCTCCACTATTTTAGCATTCAGATCTGTTGAGGCCATTAAGTAAGCTTGAAGGCCTATTATGGTAGCTCTGTAGAAGTAATCAGTTTCAATAAGACCCATGCCACCTTCAGCTCTAGGAATGGACTGGTTCTTATAAATTACCTGATGAGCATGAGGAGCTTTCTTGTTTTTGCATCCAGTTCTTCAAGATATGTATGAGGCTAGTGCAAAACTGTATGATCATGCAGATCAAAGCACTCCTCAATATCAGCTTTACTCTCCTATAGTATTCTTTACTGATCTTTTCTCTCAATACTTTATGCTGAATTTTTCTACCTTCCTTTACTCCTAGATATTTATGTACACCTTCCTGCTCCAGTTCCTTATACTGCAATCTTCAGTCAGGGAGATGTTTTCAATTTTGCTTAATATTCCTTAAAGGAATGTTGCCTTAGCACATTTATCAAGCCAAACGTCATCCTGATGTTATCTGAGAAACTCTTCACCACATGAAGTTATTCTGCTAAATACCATCACAAGAACTGTAGAATTTCAAATCATCAACTAGCAGTAAGCAAGATATCTTTGGTAGGGGATTGTCACTCTAGGATTAAGGCTAATTCTAAAACCCAAGGAGTTCATGAGAGCATTCAGCAGTTTTAATGGCAAACAAAACAAAAGCAGGGACAGGGAATCTCCCTTAAATATTCCTGTTATGTTTGATGGCTCACAGCCCCGCGAGCTGCCGCACTTACCCCCATTGCTGACTCACCCTGCCAAGGACCTCCTGTTGTGGTGGAATGCCGCCATTGTTGCACCTTGCAGACTGCCGCAGAAACTGCCATGCTGCGGCCTTCCCTTAGGCACGCGCCTGTGCCTACATAATAAAGGCCCCCACGGCGGGAAACACTGAGCGGCATCCTCTGATGACATCAGGCTGACCACCCTATTTTAAGCAAGTGCCCTGAAGTACTGCCTCGCCTCAGCAGTGGGTCTTCTTCCTTCAATGCGTGTTGCCTAGCATTCCTGTGTCTTGCCTTGTCTTGTCCAGGTTCACCTTCTCCTATTCGACTCATCCAGTGTCTTCAGTGTGTTTCTGTGTACTCTTCAGATCTTGACGCCTTGCTTGCACCTGAACACAATTGCCTGCCACCTGGACCTGACCTCTTGCCTGGATCTGAAGACTCTTGCTAGCTGCCTGTTCTAACCTTAGGCCTGGATTTATCAAAATGCACTAAATATCACATGCGATAGGAAAAGGGGAGTGTTTTATGGTAATAATGCACTTTGCGATAAACAGCCTATCTTAGCACAGGTATTACCGCAGACTGTGATAACTTTTTTGCATTTTGTGGTAAGTACTGAAATTGTTGTAATTCCTACCTACAACCACTGGGGGACGGAGGGAGGGAGGGAGAGGGAGAGGGAGAGAGAGAGAGAGAGAGAGAGAGAGAGAGAGAGAGAGAGAGAGAGAGAGAGAGAGAGAGAGAGAGAGAGACTAGCTATAAGGCCCTCATAGTAGTTAGGTATTTATACCTCTATTTGAGGCCCACCTAGTTACTCGAGGTGAGGTTTAGGTAGGAGTGTAGGGGTTAGGGACCACTTTGACACTCCTATCTAAACCTCACCTCAAGTATCTAGGTGGCCCTCATATAGAGGTATAAATACCTAACTACTATGAGGGCCTTATAGCCCTCTCTCTCTCTCTTTCTCTCTCTCTTTCTCGGGCCCTGATAGCTAGGCTGGCTCTCCAGCAGCTTAAAACAGTATTTACAAAAACATCGCAAAGTGTGATAAAGCCATATCACATGGCTTAATGAAAAAGGTGTAGTTAAAGCCATACGATATGGCTTCACAAATTACAAAGCCAGCCCACTTGGCCCCAAACTCCTCCCCTTTTCCTAATTTGCATTGCGTGGCGTTTTCGCATGTGTTAAAGGTGTTTTCGCATGTGAAAATGCCATATAGCACTTTGGTAAATGACCCCCTTAGTTTGCTTCTGACTCCATTAGTCTGCTGCCTGCCCTGACCCCGGTGTGCTATTGGACTTCCATTATCTTCACCACCCTGGGGACCCACCTGCCAGTCGCCTGCCTCAACCTGGGAGTGAGGCAGCTGCTAGACTGTCCCACTGCAGGGCTCATAAGCCAGCTGCTGGTGTAGGCCTCGGGGGTTCACCCTTGAGGTTATGTCATCTATGTCATAGCACCAAGGGCTCACAAACCCACTACCCCTCACAATTCTTCTCTGGTCCTTAATATTGGAGAAGGCATATTGTCCATTCTCCTAATTCAGGTAGAATATAGTCTGCCACATTTTCATGTAGACTTGATACACTCAATTAGTATAGAATTCACTTTGTATATTTCAAGTCAATTTATTATCCAAGTGCTTAAGATAATGCAATAAGGTCATGAGAGATATTCACTTCTTGAATTTTTGTATGCTTGTAAATCTTTCCTAACTCTTGTATAGCTTTCTTTTTCATTTCTTCTTAATTATAACAGTACTTTCCTACTAGGAATTATTTCTCTATTTCTTTTCTATTTATTTTTTCCACATTGATTCTTATAGAGTTGGCCATGTGAGTGCTTTTGAGCACATTAAAAAGAGGTTCTTATTATGAGTTATTATGGCCAAGTATTTTTTGCTTCTTGCCCTTAGTTTGAAATAACACCATAGCAGAAGCATGCTTAATGGGCTTTACCTCTGCCAACTTCTGAGCCTGGTAAAGTCATAAAGCAATGCTCCTTATATGAACAGGGATAATGAGAGGCATAGAGATTATAATGAGACTAATAATATATTACAGAATTTAGAATGGGGTTTGATATATTTGGTATAAAAGTTTAGTTTAGTTTAGTTTATTGTCTTATTAGTCTTATTAGCAGTTTACAAAAAATATAGCATGTAAACAAAATCATACAAATATTCATCTACTACTACTACTAAAATAGGTGTATTTGGTTATCCTGAGATATGCAGTTTCTCTGAAACATGTTTTTTATCACATGATATATTTCTTTTTATTTACTGAACTTGAATATCAGAAATTTTTCTAAGTCTTGAATTTGGATGAATTGAATCAAGGTGCTATCAATGTATACAATGTTGTACAATACAAAGCAGGTAAACATTATTCACTGCCAATGAGTTTACAATCAAAATTAAAGCATAGGGAGGTTTTGTGAATGTAATTTTATTAGATATCTGCTTATTTATAAATGTATTTAGAAATTTATCCAAGGTGTATTTAATAATAATCACAAGGCAGTTTGAATATGAAAGATAAACCAAAATCAAATCCAGAAAGTCCAAAACATGAAGGAATTGGTTCATGGGGGATTGGCAGAAGAGAGACAGTGGGAAAATGAAAGAACACAGAGATCATTTAAAGACTGAACTAGGAGAGTCTAAATGAATGGAAAGATGAAAGCCTCTCTACATTGTGTGTGTGTTGGGAGGAGGTGGGTAAGAGATGAGGAGGCTAGAAATTGTACCCCAGGATTAGGATGTTACAGAGCAAGTGAGGGACAGGAAGAGGTTTATGCATGGAGAGAACATGTTGGAAGGTATTGATGAATTATTGAGTGATACAGTGAGATATTGAAAGGTACAACTTGAGCCTTGGTACCAAGCTTCAAAGCCTGAAATCACAAAATATAGCTTCAAAGAAACAGAATATGACATTAAAAAAAAGATCACAGAGCTCATTTGTCTGCTCGATGCCTATTCCTGATGCAATAGTGCAAAGGCTACCCAAACTCAGGCTATATCCTCACATTCTAAGGAACGTTTCTTCCTGATTTATTACTACATTTACCTCTAACGTGGCAGCTTCAAGAAACATTCAGTGGAAATAGAAATGATGAGTTAGCGACAAACATTAAAAACCAAATGCATACAAAATAGGCAGATAAAAGTAGGTGCCATACGTACGTGCTCCTTCCAGCATGATAGTGATCTGGGTTTTGGCCTGTTTCTTAGATTGCCTGT
This sequence comes from Rhinatrema bivittatum, assembly GCF_901001135.1. NCBI lineage: Eukaryota > Metazoa > Chordata > Amphibia > Gymnophiona > Rhinatrematidae > Rhinatrema > Rhinatrema bivittatum. Next base: position 164,468,102 of record NC_042621.1, read on the forward strand.
TTATGGCAACGACTGTGTACAGAAACTTCTTGTTTTCATAGTTGTGCAGTAAAGAGGCGTTCTTCACATAGAGACTTCCAAATGTATTCTCCCGTGTTTGGGCAATGCTTACAGCATCACTGGTGTTTGCAGGCTCCAACTTATAGGTGACATTTATTCCAACAAACTTCATACAGTTTTTAATGCAGACTTTTCCTATCTAGACAAAAAGATTGTTGCAAATATAAAAACAAGTATATGTTATAAATGCTGCATAATATTCCATTTAAGGCTCAAATCTGGATAGTGTATATATTAGGGATGTGAATCGTGTCCTCGATCGTCTTAACGATCGATTTCGGCTGGGAGGGGGAGGGAATCGTATTGTTGCCGTTTGGGGGGGTAAAATATCGTGAAAAATCGTGAAAAATCTAAAAATCTAAAAATCGCAAAACCGGCACATTAAAACCCCCTAAAACCCACCCCCGACCCTTTAAATTAAATCCCCCACCCTCCCGAACCCCCCCCCAAATGAGTTAAATAACCTGCGGGTCCAGCGGCGGTCCGGAACGGCAGCGGTCCGGAACAGGCTCCTGCTCCTGAATCTTGTTGTCTTCAGCCGGCGCCATTTTCCAAAATGGCGCCGAAAAATGGCGGCGGCCATAGACGAACACGATTGGACGGCAGGAGGTCCTTCCGGACCCCCGCTGGACTTTTGGCAAGTCTCGTGGGGGTCAGGAGGCCCCCCACAAGCTGGCCAAAAGTTCCTGGAGGTCCAGCGGGGGTCAGGGAGCGATTTCCCGCCGCGAATCGTTTTCGTACGGAAAATGGCGCCGGCAGGAGATCGACTGCAGGAGGTCGTTCAGCGAGGGTTCCGGCGCCTCGCTGAACGACCTCCTGCAGTCGATCTCCTGCCGGCGCCATTTTCCGTACGGAAACGATTCGCGGCGGGAAATCGCTCCCTGACCCCCGCTGGACCTCCAGGAACTTTTGGCCAGCTTGTGGGGGGCCTCCTGACCCCCACGAGACTTGCCAAAAGTCCAGCGGGGGTCCGGAAGGACCTCCTGCCGTCCAATCGTGTTCGTCTATGGCCGCCGCCATTTTTCGGCGCCATTTTGGAAAATGGCGCCGGCTGAAGACAACAAGATTCAGGAGCAGGAGCCCGTTCCGGACCGCTGCCGTTCCGGACCGCCGCTGGACCCGCAGGTTATTTAACTCATTTGGGGGGGGGTTCGGGAGGGTGGGGGATTTAATTTAAAGGGTCGGGGGTGGGTTTTAGGGGGTTTTAGTGTGCCGGCTCACGATTCTAACGATTTATAACGATAAATCGTTAGAATCTCTATTGTATTGTGTTCCATAACGGTTTAAGACGATATTAAAATTATCGGACGATAATTTTAATCGTCCTAAAACGATTCACATCCCTAGTATATATATCTCACAAGTCAGTGTTGTCATTTCAGCATTTGCCAAAATGCCTCTTACAAAGAGGTTTATTTATTTAAAACATAATCTCCCAAATTTTAAAAAGGCTGCAGGTATAAAATCCAGGGCATACGTGCGTAGCGAGGCCTTGTGCACGCCGAGCACATTTTAAAAACGGCCCGGCCTCGCATGTATCTCCCAATACGTGCAGAAGTGCAGGGCCATGCAAGAGAGGTGGGCCAGGGGTGGGGAGGGGCAGGGCGGGGGCCGACTGGGACAGTGGCCATTAAGTCTTGTCCCAGGGAAGCTGCCGGTGCATGGAACTTACTTCTGCTCCAAAGGAGCAGTAAGTATTAAAACAAAAAAAAATGTAAATAGCTAGGTAGGGGTTAGGGGTTGGGGAGGAGAGGAGAGGGGAAACGTTAGGAAGGGTAGTTAGGGGGTTAGGGAAGTTCCCTCCCAGTCCGCTCCTTAATTGAAACAGACTGGGAGAGAACTGAGGAAGGCCTTATTGTGGTCACTGCATATTTCTTTAGGAAATTCCCCCCGTTGCCCGCGTTATAAAATAGCTGTGTTCAAATGCAAGCGCCAGGAGCCGTGCACAATGGATGCACACGCGCGGGTTTTAAAATCAACCCCAATGTGCTACGTTCATTTTGTTTCATGTCAGTGCACACTAAAATGAAATAGCACGCGCTCACACAAAATAGCCTGCCCTAAAATTTAATAATGCACGGTACTTTGTGTGAACGCGTGCTATTTCATTCTAGTGTGCACTAAAATGAAATAAAGAAATAGAAAAGCAAACAATAAATGAAATTTTTCAGGCTATGTAGCCTAGTGCTAAGGAAATCAACGCACATTATTAATAAATAGTCCCTACTGAGATTAATGGGGCCTGTAATTAAGCAATGGGTATTAACGTGCATCAACATGTGGTAGCGCATGGCACATTTTAGAAAATATGGCCCTGAGATTTCATTGGGTCACAATGATTCCTCCTATTTTATTCTGATGATAAAACTACTCAGTCGACAAGACATGTAGAGACCTTATAGAAATGTTGTCCAATCTGTGTTTAGCGAGGGTTGGGGATTGGGAATCAGGAGGGGAATTCACTCCCTATTTCCTGGGGCACATGAAGCAGCGAGAAATCATGGTGGAGGGAGGATCTAATGTGAAAGGGAGAGACAGAAAAAGGAAAGGAGGAGAAAGGGAAAGGAGGAGGACACAGGAGGAGGAGGAGAATAGGATATGGGGTGAAAAGGAACAAAGGGTGGGAGGAAAGGACAGAGGTGATTAGGATTTAGTGGGTGGAGGAGATAAGGAGCAAGTGATACAGGAAGGGGGAGAAGAAGTGACTGATATAAGAAAAGAGGGAGGAAAAAGAGAGGGACACAGTGAATAAAAGACAGGATAAGGGGGAAAGAGAAGCACAAGTAGATTTGAGGGAGGAAATAAAAGTTGCCAAGGGGAAAGAGGTTAGGGCAGGGAAGAGAAAAAGGAAATGAGGAGGAGAAGGAGTTGAAGGAAGAGGAGGGAAAGCAAACTAAGTGAGAGAGAAGAAGCATGGCTGCTCAGTATTTCGATACTCATGGTAGTTTCAGAAATCCCTGGGTTGGTGATGATGCAGCTTTCCTGCCATAGGCGCATTAGCATGTACACAGCAATTTCTGCCACTATTATGTGACTCAGAAAACTGGGCGTGAACTCCCTCCTCTGTTTCCTTTCCCATTCATCTCAGGCTAAGCAAGATCCAAAAGTTCTTAGCTGGAGCTTTATTTCAGATCTTTCAACTCAACCTCACTATGAGGGTGACATAATTAATAATTAGTTAATTACTCTCTTAAGAAGACATAAATCCTATCAACCGTCTCACTTTTCTCTCCATGAAACTCAATGATGATATCCATAGAAATAATTTATTAAATATCACAGTTTAGTTTACTATTCCTCCTGAAAGTCACAATATTTACTCATGGCTTCCTCTGCAGATTTAGAGTTGTTATTACTACTTATAAAATGAGTTAGACAAATTGAGAGGCAGTAGCCAATGGCTGATGACATCACAGTGGACTCGATTCATCCAAAAATGGTTATAGCCAAAAATGGTTATAGCCACCCAAAATAATAACAACTGAAAAAGCAGATTTTTAGCAAAAAAAAAAAAATATATATATATATATATATATATTCATGGCAAACTAGGAAAAGGTATTTGGAGTGTGCAAGAGTATGCAAGAGGAAATGCTCCATTCATCTTGCACGTAGACATACCTACAAACAAATAGGTCTTGTGTAAGTCCCCTGGCAGATGTGCTGCTGCAGCCGAGCAACTCCCATCAGTTTCTATAGAAGCAGTTTGATATATTTATTTACTATCTTTAACAGAAGTCATGGGGATAACTGCATGGAGCGGCAGTTACTACCCTTAACAGAAGTCATGGGGATAACTGCATGGAGCGGCAGTTACTACCCTTAACAGAAGTCATGGGGATAACTGCATGGAGCGGCAGTTAAGAACATAAGAACATAAGAAAATGCCATACTGGATCAGACCAAGGGTCCATCAAGCTCAGCATCCTGTTTCCAACAGTTGCCAATCCAGGCCATAAGAACCTGGCAAGTACCCAAAAACTAAGTCTATTCCATGTTACCATTGCTAATGGCAGTGGCTATTCTTTAAGTGAACTTAATAGCAGGTAATGGACTTCTCCTCCAAGAACTTATCCAATCCTTTTTTAAACACAGCTATACTAACTGCACTAACCACATCCTCTGGCAACAAATTCCAGAGTTTAATTGTGCGTTGAGTAAAAAAGAACTTTCTCCAATTAGTTTTAAATGTGCCCCATGCTAACTTCATGGAGTGCCCCCTAGTCTTTCTACTATCCAAAATAGTAAATAACCGATTCACATCTACCCATTCTAGACCTCTCATGATTTTAAACATCTCTATCATATCCCCCCTCAGTCGTCTCTTCTCCAAGCTGAAAAGTCCTAACCTCTTTAGTCTTTCCTAATAGGGGAGTTGTTCCATTCCCCTTATCATTTTGGTAGCCCTTCTCTGTACCTTCTCTATAGCAATTATATCTTTTTTGAGATGCGGCGACCAGAATTGTACACAGTATTCAAGGTGCGGTCTCACCATGGAGCGATACAGAGGCATTATGACATTTTCCATTTTATTCACCATTCCCTTTCTAATAATCCCCAACATTCTGTTTGCTTTTTTGACTGCCATAGCACACTGAACCGACGATTTCAGTGTGCTGCGGCAGTCAAAAAAGCAAACAGAATGTTGGGGATTATTAGAAAGGGAATGGTGAATAAAACGGAAAATGTCAGTTACTACCCTTAATAACTGATATATATGCCCTTAACAGAAGCCATGGAGATAACTGCATAGAGCGGCAGTGACTACCCTTAACAGAAGTCATGGGGATAACTGCATGGAGCGGCAGTTACTACCCTTAACAGAAGTCATGGGGATAACTGCATGGAACGGCAGTTACTATCCTTAACACACTTCAGGTGTTAAGGCTTTGTAATAATACCTTTCTATATGTCCCTCCACTATCAGAGGTAAAATTAATGGATACATATGAATGCTCCTTCTCAACTTTAGTATTGAGACAGTGGAGTTCTCTTCCCCAGGATGCATTGCTATCAAATGATTATTTTTCTTTCTGTTAAATAGTTAAAACTAAGCTGTTCCAATACGTTTTTAATTTATCAGCATGCCGGTAGATGATAAGATGGCTCATCACATGGATTTTTACTAGTTATCTGGTTATTCTTTTTTTAAGTTATATTCTTTTACATTTTTTAATTATGCATTTTATATTTATTATATGCATTTTATATTTTATTAACATTGATACTGATTTTCTTGTATTTATTTTTATATGCAGCTATGTTTTTTTAATTGTGTTCATATTGTTGTTCACTGCTTTGAGCATTTTTATGGAATTATGAAAGAATAAATAAGAAATACAAATTCACACACTTTTTCCACCGTTTGGTAATCTACAGTAAGTGTATTCTGCAAACATTGACAGAATCCCAAAAATCACTTTATAGGAAGGCAGCATTTTATCACAAGTTTTAAAAATATCTGGTATATCTTGCGATGAATAGATATCAATTTTCCCTAATATACAGTGCCTCAATTGAATCATTTTAACCTTTGAGATTTTGCTAAGTTAAATTTCATTCTTATCTCTTAGAAGTTCATAAGGTATTTTGCTTTTAACACCATTATGACAAGACAACTCCTAGTGTCTCATGCTTTCTCTCTATCTGACAGACCCTGATCACACTTTTTCAAGAATCCATAGTACTTGTTGAACACTTTGAGCTGTTGGGTTCTCTTCTCCCTCTTCCTGGCTTCTCTGACTGTTCTGCAGTTTGGGCATGACCCTTTTCCAACAGAAAAACTCCTGGCTTGTCAAGAGCTTTTGACTGCTTGGTCAACAATCTTCTCTTTATGAAGGGTTAGGCCAGTGATGGCGAACTCCAGTCCTTGAGTGCCAAGAACAGGCCAGGTTTTCAGGCTATCCAGAATAAATATGCATGAGGAAGATTTGCATATACATCTCCATTGTATGCAAATCTACCTCATGCATATTCATTGTGGATAGCCTGAAAACCTGGCCTGTTCGTGGAACTCGAGGACTGGAGTTCGCCATCGCTGGGTTAGGCTAATCTTCTAGTTTCTCTCTCTTAGGCCCTCTCTCAAACTTTCTTGTATGATAGGCTTCCTTTTTAGACTTTCTCTTGCACAATTTGTAATGTCGAAAGCACAAGGTTTGTATACTTTTAATTAAATGACCATCCCAAAAGTTCATACAGAATGACATGCTTATCCATTACATTTTGATAGTATGTGTTCAATGTCCTGCAGGATCTCCTTTCATGGAATCACCAGCCCAGAAGACAGGTACTGGAGTGGAGAAGGCAAATCTTGCATTGCATCCTCTGAAAAGGCTGCAGCCATTGAGTGGTAAATCCCTCACTGAAGGCGACATCGGCCCTTATGACATTGTGAGGGCAAAGGTAGCGCCGGCGCCATTTTGAATATTGGCAATACGGCCCGCGTGCAGGAGGTCGCTCTCGGACCCTCGCTGGACTTTTGGCAAGTCTTGTGGGGGTCAGGAGGCCCCCCCAAGCTGGCCAAAAGTCCCTGGGGGTCCAGCGGGGGTCCGGGAGCGATCTCCTGCACTCGTGACGTCGGGTGCCAGGAACCAAAATGGCGCCGGCGCTACCTTTGCCCTGTCACATGGTAAGGGCAAAGGGCCACGGCGCCATTTCTATTAACGCAGCCGTGGCCAAAGAGCAGGAGATCGTGCCGGGACCCCCCCACTGGACCCCAGGTAATTTAAAACATTTTGGGGGGGTTCGGGAGGGTGGGGGATTTGTTTTAAAGGGTCGGGGTGGGTTTTAGGGTTGTTTTTGTGTGCCGGTTTTCCCGCCCTCCCCCCTCCCCTGAAAAAACAATTTTTTAACCAAAAAAACTAAGACAATCAGATTCCCCCCCCCCAGCCAAAATCGATCGTTAAGACGATCGATCACACGATTCACATCCCTATTAAAGACCATGAAGAAAGGCAAGATAGGGGAGATATGGTAGACACATTTAAATACTTCCAAGGTTTTGACGCACTGGAGTGAGGCCTCTTTCAATAAAAAGGAGGTTCTAGAACAAGGGGGTCATGGGATGAGGGTGAAAGAGGGTAGACTCAGGAATAATCATCTATGGAAATATTTCTTTACAGAAAGGATTGTGAATGCATGGAACAGCCTCCCCACGGAGATGGTGGAGAAAAGGACAGTATCTGAATTCAAGAAAGCATGGACTAAACACAGGGAATCCGTGCAGGAGTGAAAGGACTGTAAAGCTGAAATAGTTGGTGTGGATGGGAAGACTTTTTCTGCCTTCTCATTTCTCTGTTTCTGGGATTCCATTGCCTCAGCTGCAAACTTAAGGGATCATGTATTAAGCCCTGGTATTTTCCTCCTGGAGGAGAGAAAAAAATGCAGGGCTTACAAAGCTGCAGGGAAAACTACCACAGGTTAACAGGCCCCCAGATGCTGCACAATGGTGGCCCCTTCACTTGGGGCTGCCATCTTGTTATAGGGCCTTAGTGGCCCAAACAAACTCCCTCAAACAGTAAAAATATCCAGTGGGTCTAGTAGAGACTCCCAAGGCATTAAAAGTATAAAAACAATACATATTAAAAGTCACACAGCAATGGCCCTTCCCACCTTCTCAACTCCATCCCTTTGTAATAATCCCCCCCCCCCCCAATCAGCCTCCAAATCTCCCCCGTAGGCATCCAGAACCCCACTCCCCCCACTCCCCCCACCCTAACCCAACCCTCCCCCATCATATCTTAGTATTCTTGGTGGCCCTGCGCAGTCTAACTTTAAATGTTACCGGCTGGCTGCATTTCACTCTTTCATGTTATAGGAGCATAAATTGAAATGTGGCTGATCAGCACCATTTTAAGTCAGATGGAACAGGGTATGGAGTCTAGGTGGGCACTCCGGGCCCCACTAGGCCACCATGGATACTAAGCTATAACTAGGATGGGCTGGGGTCCGGGTGCCTATGCAAACGGGGGGGAGCCTAGGTGCCCATGGGGAGTTCAGAAGCCAGGGGAGCAATTGTTTCAAAGGGGAAGGCTTGGGAGCGGGTCAGGGGCCATTGCCACATACCTTGGGGCCACCTCTAGAGGTGACAGGGGAGGGTAAGATGAGAATCTCACAAGACCCCTGGCAGGGTTTCCACATGTTGGGGGGGGGGGGGGGGAAGGGGAGGTTCCATTCAGGCCACTTAGGCCCTTTAACTGATAAGCCTGGGGGCACTGGGACTTGCATTAGTGTTTTGATGCTCCAGGGAGGTTAGGTACAAGACCACAGTTGAAATTTTGGTTTTTAAGAAAGCTGTGTTATTTTTTTTTTACATCTAATTGCCTAATTGCATTTGTCTACAAAGCAGGTCATTACCATACCTGCACTATTGAGATAAAAATAATGTGTGTTATTGCTAACTCAAGGTATTTACCACAGGGTAAAAATAAACTCTGTTTATCACATGGTAAATGCCTAACACAGCTTGGTACATGACCCTCTTAGATTGTAAGCCCTTTAGGCCAGGGAAATACCTATAGGGAGTACCTGAATGGTATCCACTTTGAAGTGCCTGAAAAGCAGAATATAAATAAGAATAAATAAATGTATACATCTTTCATATATCATTATCTTTAACTTCTTACTTATGACACTGGTTTATTTTCACTAGGAACGATGTAATTTTGATTTTTTCCCCCACTAAAGCTTTCTATTCAGTTTGGGGCCTCTAAATGATTTAGAATGTGATTGTGTGGAGATTGATGTGAGAACAGGCATTCTTGGCTTCTTGCCCTTAGTTCAAGCAGACATCACAGTGCTCAATTTGATTCCTCAGCCTAATTTAAGAAGCTGGTAATGATGGGAGAATGAGTTCATATATACAAAAAGGGATAGTGGGTATCTTGCATATGTAATGAAATGGATAATGTACAACATGACTCAGAACAGGGACCAAACTAAAAACCCATGCAAAAGGGGTTTATTTCAGTTTTTCCAAATTGCACGGGGCCTCTTCACTGCAGTTCTTCCATAAAGTATGCGATCATCTATATTTACCAAAGGTAGTGAGCAACTTTCTGCCAGATTTTTTTCTAAGTCCCAAATTTGGATGAATCAAGTACAGTACAGCCTCACTGCAAGTTCAACTAAGACATGACCAAATTATAAAATAAAAGTTAATATTTTGTTTTTAAAACAAAGTTTGTGGGATATTTGTTACAGAATAATTTAAAAGTAAAGTATTTCTATTCATTTCCATGCACCAAAATTATTACATGTGCACTCACTTTTGTGTCATTGCTTATGTGGACTATTGCACAGTGATTTCTCATTCTGAGTGGTTGTTGTAGCATTTATTAATAGTCTGGAAAGTCATTTGGTCATATATTATTTCAAAAGCTTGAAATTGATATCTTTACTAGAATATATCAATTCTAAATGAGTCACATTTAAAAATGTCTTGGTGTAAGTCTTCAGATCATTTATTGGCAGTGTGCTATGACTCATAGAAATCTTGATGCCAGGGATGCTGCTTTTATCCAGTCATAAAAGCCAAATCAGTCAACTGCATTGAATCATTTAGGTTTTTCACATATAAAGCACATACCATGGTCTTAGATTTCTCTGTGAATTGGCCGATTGTTTGATGGTTGAGAATCCATTTACAGATATGACCTACTGTCAATACCAAGCATCATTTCTTTAGTCAGGCTGGTGTATACTAATATGTCTAAAACAACAACTTTATATCTTCTTCAGCAATATAGTTTCTGAATATATTTTTGCAATCTGGACTTTCAGATACCTTTGCAACTACCAATAATATCGAAATATAAGTATCCCTGTCTTTGTTCCAATATACTGATCTTCAATAGAACGATGCATGGTGGCAGCCAAACAGTCCTTACCTGTGAATAACTTCCTGCACTTCTGTTCACTGTAAACTTGTATGAGATGTTAGAAAACTGAATGATGACTGGAAGGATCCTGACATTAAAATGGAGCATCACTAGTGCCTCTGGCTCGGGGCCATGGTACTCTGTGTCATTCACCAAGACATCCAGTTGCAATGTACGGTTCTCAGTGATTGCTAGACTCTTATTCAAAACCAGTTCTGTAAAACACAAGACCTGTATGTTTAGACAGAAACCCTGCTTTTCAATTTTTTTGTGTCTTATAAACACAGAATTGGAAACACTATTTAAGGAAAACAGAATGAGTAAATGGAGAGAAAAAAAGATTGACCATTAGATAAGGATTTTATTCACATTTCTCATGCATCAGGGGATATTCTTTAAATCAAGAAAGTCACAGTCACTAATGAGTTATAGAAAATTCTCCCCTTAGGAGAGAACATATGGAATGGAAGTAACTGTGACATTAATGCTGCCTCCCAAATTCTTTACCTATTTAACCTTTCAAGATAGTGTGATTAGTGTTTTATTTTATTTTAGAGATGTTATTTCTATCTCTCTGATTTTGTTGCATTATTGTTAGAAACTGCTATTGTCCCTTTTTTGAAGGCCTCCTAAGATCTGAGGGTGGGCATCTTTTCTCTAGCACTCACCTAACCTATCTGTCCCAGTCTATGGCACTGCTTAGAATGTCTGTATAATCAGGACATGGTTGATTGCATAGGCATAAGTGTAATTTGCCTGCTTAGCTTGAGGGGAGGGGCATAGGGAAGGCCCAATTCAGCATTGACACCTGCAGCATTTTTATGGGGTGGCACTGCATCCCAGCTTCACACACTCCCCCCCCCCCCCCCCCCCAGCACCCACACCCATGGTTGTTTAACTGTGTTGTGGAACTCACTGTCAGCAGTATATTGTATGCTATCCCAAGGGGCTGGGTTCCCTTTGCCGTTTACCACAACCTCCTGAGGGGAGAGCTGGATTGACCACTGCATAATTCATCTTGGAACTTAAGCAAAAGTGACCTTTTTTTTATTTTATTTTTAGGTATTTGATATTCAATTTTTTCCAAAAGTATTTGGTATTCCATTTTTTTCCAAAAGGGTAGGCTGAAGTTGAATTACAGAAAATAACAAGGCGAGTACATAAGTAAAAGATACATATAGATTTGATACAAAAATACAAAGTAGATTTCTATACATATATACAAGGAGGAGGTACATTGGGTAAGAATAAGGAAGCGGCTGCAAGTGCATAGTGTATAAATTGAATATCTATCATTAAGAAGTAAGTTAAACATCAGCGGTGTGAGACATATTAAGGATCATTTGCATAGAGATAGCTGAGGAGTGGGTGAACCTCATGGGATTCACAGTGAGGAAGACTTCCAGTGGACCAGGATGGGTCTCTGTTGTGGAGGCTGCGAATTACAGCTCCTGTGCCGCGTGCCTCCTCCCCCCCCCCTCCCCCCATCTGCTGTTGCTACCACCTCTGTCTGTTTGGTTACAGCAATCAGCTGTTTGCAAGAATAGCTGATTTAACTCTTTTTATAATTGCAGTGGACCTGTTTTCTGGGTTTGCCATTGCACAGATGGACCAGAAGTCAGGACTGTGGTGATTAAAAAAAAAAAAAAAAAAAAAGTTAAATCAGCTGTTCTTGCAGCTAATTGACAGGACCAGAAAGGGAGCAATGGTGGTGAACAGGGCAGAGGGGGCATGCAGCACAGGAACTGCAGCCGGATACTCAGCAGGTGCAGGTTTGGCGGAGGCAGCCTCTGAACAGCTTGAATTGGAAAACAAAATGGTGGGTAAATCCTTTTTGCATACGGCCTCTTCCCATTAAAATGATTCTTGCCTGCGCTAGGGAGCCATGATGATACTTTTCCCTTCGCAGAGCAGAACCCCTCCTCATGTCTGACTAGACTAAAGTGTGTGTGTGTGTGGGCGGCGGGGTATTGCAGAGGTCTCTGTAACCCCTTGGTGCAGGAGAGAACCACTAATGTGGCCCACTGTAAAAAAAAAAAATGTATACCCACCCTTATTCCAGACTGAACCATAACAATCTTTATTAGAAGTCCAAATCCAGATTTGAACAGGGTTACTACTGACTTGGTTTGGCTCATGATGGTCTGACTCTGGCTGTAATCAGCACCAAGTCATAGTCAGAACTCAGGAAAATGATCTAGGCATCATAATGGATAATACACTGAATTTGTCAGCTCAGTGTGGTCAAAAAAGCAAACAGAATGTTAGAACTTATTAGGAAGGGAATGGCAAATAAAACGGAGGATGTCATAATGCCTCTGTATCGCTTCATGGTGAGACCACACCTTGAATATTATGTGTAATTCTAGTCGCCACATCTCAAAAATGATATAGTTGAACTGGAAAAAGTACAGAGAAGTGTGACCAAAATGATAAAGGGCATGGAATGGCTCCCCTATGAGGAAAGGCTAAAGAGGTTATGGTTGTTCATCTTGGAGAAGTGACAGCTGAGGGGGGAAATGATAGAGATCTACAAAATCATGAAAGGACTTGAATGGGTAAATGTGAATTGGTTATTTACTCTTTTAGATAATACAAGGATTAGGGGGCCTACCATGAAATTAGCAAGTAGTACATTTAAAACAAATCACAGAAATTTCTCTCTCACTAATGCACAATTAAGCTCTGGAATTCATTGCCAGAGGATGTGGCTAAGGCATTTAGGCCTGGATTTTCTAAGGTTGCAGACAGAAATTCTGGCGGTAATGGGGGGTGAAGTGGGGGGAGGGCCTGCGAAAGCTGGCAGCCATCGCACCACTGCGGTGCACTGGCTGCCGGCTTTCGCACCGAATAACCATAAAGGTGTGGTTATTCGGTGCGAAACTGGCGGCGATAATGGTCCTTACCTTTTACTGCCAGCGATGTCTCCACAGAGTCGGCCCTGGTGCCGCCCCGACTACTCCTCTTCCGGGGCCAACTCCGCCCTGACTCCGCCCCCATTTAGTGATCACATGCGTAAAGGGACTTTTGAAAATGACCCCCTTAGTGTAGCTGGGTTTAAAAAATGTTTGAATTAGTTCCTGTAGGAGATCCCATTCTACCGGCAACAAGCAGTGGCTATTCCCTATTGATTAATAGCCACTGTTTCTTGCCAGCATTAGTAGCATGAGATATATTTAATGTTTAGATATTTCTCAGGTACTTGTGACTTGCATTGGCCACTGTTGGAAACAGGATACTGGGCTTGATGGACCCTTAGTCTGAACCAGTATGGCATATATTAGTCAGGAAAGGAAACCCTTGTTCACTCCTGAGTCTGTGAATAAAATATTTATTTTATTTAATTATATTCTGTGCTGAGAGTAATTACTGTAAATTTAAGTTCTGTATAGCAGTTGCTGTCCAAGTGTCTGGTGGTTAAGCAATATATAACATCTAAAACAAAGTTCCTGGAGGTAAAGTCCATAAAGAATTATTAGCCTGGTGGACTCAGGCAAAATCACTGGGAGTGAGTAAGAAGGTATTGGATCTAATCTTTGGGATTGGGTAGGTGGTTCCTGAAGACTGGGACTGGCCACAATCTGAGACAGGATGTTGGGCTCGATTGAACCTTTGGTCTGATTCAACATGCCACTCCTTGTGTTCTTATACAGCCATATGAAAACAATTTTCTGTGGGCTATAAAAAATAAATCCTTACTATATTCATGCAGTGTTCCCCGCACTGATCTACCATTTGGGTGGAACTTTGTTTCCTTAATGGTATGCTCCAACCGAAAAGTCTCATTAATCCAGGGGTCATTGGTAAGGATGGTGCCGGGGTATTTCTTTTCTGTGTTATAAGTAGACATGTCTGCATCGCACACTGTTAGTTCTGCCAAGACTGTTCCCTGGTTGAGAAAAATTGAAAACATGGACAAGAAGTGGGTATAGAAGCACAGTATTATACAAAGGTCATTTATATACTTCCATGGCTCTTTAAATAAACATACCACCTTTCCCGCCCACTCAATCATATCATTCTGCTTCAGATATTAAAATTTGATATTTTTTTGTGTGTAGAAGGCAGACCCATACTCATAGCATTTTAAAGCTTTCTTGATTATAATCATCTGTGTTAGTTGATTAACTGGTAATAAAGTCATATGTAGCAATCTACAGAAAAATTCATTTAATCTATAGTAGAAAAAGTAACTATTGTTTTATAAAACAGAGTAAGATAAGGAAAAAAATATATTTCTGCATATTCTATGCATGTACTTTGCTAGCTATTTAATCTTAATCAATAGACATTTGCATTTCCACAGTAGGGGGCAGCACATTTCCAGATATGAAGCCACGATGTTCCTTAAATAGTCTACTGTAGTAATCACATTAGGGTTGTTATTGACCTGACAAAGGAGTATATCCTTCAAACACTAGTGCAGAAAATGTGCTGAGTTAGAGTAATAATTTAAAGACGTACCATGACTTAAGAGCTTAGACTATAAAGATTAATTTGGATCTCGGCACTGTATTAGTTGAATGACCATAAATTAACTGAAAAGAGCAAAATGATCAACTCTGAATGCAAAACCATTTTTTTTTCTTTCTGTCTCCCTCTCCTTCTCATTGACTCTCTCCCTCCCTCTCTATATACCCATTTCTTACTCTCTTTCTCCCTCTCTCCCCCACTTGTTCCCTGTCTCTCCTGAGATAAAATAAGAGAGAAAAGAAAGATGTTTAAAAAATGAATGCTGATAACACATTTTGACAGAAACGATGGCTGCAGCGAAGCATGTCACATCAAAGTTTCACAAGAGAAACATCTCTATTGAAAAGCTTGATGGAAAACACACACACACCTCAAAATGTGGCAAAACGATGTTTGTAAGATCATTACTTTTTGTAAATATGTGATTCCTGGTTCTCACTTTTAAATTATAGTAGGTAATAAAAGAAGCTGGTTATAGTATGGTATCACTTTTCTCTAGTTTGAGTACACTAACTATAATATATATTTTGCTCAATTTTATTTCTGCCCACAGAAACAGGTGGCAGCTATTGTAATACTTTATAAGGTGATTTTTTTTTTTAAACTTGATCTTTATTCAATTTTCCAAATTACATTCAAGATAGATCTTGAGTCAGGCAATACAGCTGCTGAGAAACAAACTTCTCCAAAAGGAAAAAAGGAACACAGACAAAAGAAATTAAAACACAGCTGATACAAAACAGAGCCACATCAATGGGAGAGATTACTAAGGAAAATTTTAAGAAAGTATACAGTTTATTTTTTAACCCTAGTTAACTCAATTGACAGCAACAATACTAATTGGAGCTGACATTTGAAGAAAGCTTTCCAACTGTATAGGGTCAAGGAAGACATATTTAACACCTGCATAATTAATTATTTTTATTTTATTTATGTATTTAGAAACTTTTATATACCATTATTCTAACAATCAATCATAATGGTTTACATGATTAAAATACAATTGAAAAATAAAATAAAATAAAACTTAAAACATTCCAATTCATAAACATAAATAATATGGGGTAGATTTGAAAAACTTGCCCATGTGTGTCCATGTGCGCGCGCTATCTGGCGAGCACAAATGGTCACGCGATTTTATAATATGCACGTGCCGGTGAGCACATGTTATAAAATCGGGGGTTGGCACGTGCAAAAGGGTGCACATTTGTGCAACCTGCATGCACCGATGTCCGCAGCCTTCCACAGTTCCCTCCCAGTCCACTCCAATTTAGGAGCGGCCTGAGAGGGAACTTCCCTACCCCTTATACTAACCTTCCTACCCCTTCCCCTAACCTTCCCTCCCCCTAGCCCTATCCTAAACCCCCCTAAAATCCTTGTCTTAAATATTGCACCTGCTTTCAGCAGGTGCAGGTTCCGCGTGCTGGCATGCTGCCGGCACGCGATCCCCCAGCACAGAGGCAAATGACTGCTATGCCAGTCACCTCTAGCCCCGCCCCCGGACTTCCCTGCCCCACCCCCCAGTACATCCCTTTAAGCAACCCTGGGACTTACACGCATCCTAGGGGTTTACGCGTGTGGCTGGGCCTTTGAAAATAGGCTCGGCGCGTGTAGGTCTTTTAAAATCTATCCCTATGACTTTAAAAATAATTACACAAAATTAACTCTAAGAATTAATATAAAACGAATCATAAAAACAAAATCATTATAATCAAAAATAAAAGTAAAATAACATTTCACCAATTGCATCAAGTTTCCCTTTTATCTTCTCTTTGAAAAGCCTGTTCTGATCTTTTATGGGGTTTTTCATTCACTTGAGTTGCCAAGTTCACAAAGATCCCAATACAGCATCTATGCATGAGGAGAAAGAAGCTTCCAATCTAGTTATTGCAGTCCAAATTGAGTCCATGGTAATACTTGTAGGTTTAAACAGGGGAGAAACACCTGGCAATAAGGATGGCTTCCCTTTTAGTTGTAGAGCTCCCAGTAGAGGAAGGGCTAGGAGCTAACATTAGGGATGTGAATCAGATGCCTGATCATTCCCGCTTTCGGGTTTGTCTGGCTGTGGGAAAATCTCATTTTCCTGCAGATCTGGTTTTTTTTTTTTTTTAGTGAAAAATCATTTTTCGGGTTAGTGCGTGCTAACAAAAATAGAAAAAAGTAACAAAAAATAACAAAAATAAATGTTTTTTTTGTTAGCACGCACTAACCCGAAAAATGATTTTTACAAAAATTCAGGGGGAAAAGTGATTGTTTCTTTTTTTACCCAATATATTAATGAATTTAGAAATATCGTACGATATTTCAATTTGTTAGCTAACATTTTATTTTATTTATTTATTTTATTTATTTATTATTTTTATATACCGACATTTGATCTCAATCGAGATATCACACCGGTTTACATTCAGGTACTGTAGGTATTTCTCTATCCCCAGAGGGCTTACAATCTAACATATAGGGTCATTCAAATATAATGCATTATGGCATTAACGCCAGCACTAACGGCAAAATGCATGCAATATTAATGGAATTGGGTAGGAGTTTGGGTGGGATTAATGAAAATTAGGGGCTCTATTGCAGATTTTCTTTACCGGAAATAACTACATCTTTTTTCCTGGCATTAAGCTGTGCAAAATGCCTGAAACAACTGCATTTTGGCCATTTCTGGAGAGATGGGGGTGGGGGGGGGCAACTAATAACTCAAGATGAGGTTTTGATGGTGGTTTAGGGTTTTGGGGCCAGTTTGATATGCAGAGTGAGATGTACGAATAGCACAGTACACCACAGTGAAGATTTGATGTCATTTGAAGTGAGGAACTTCTCCCAAAGGTGAGATTTCTACAATGATCTCTTGCCCTAGCTTGATGGACTCTGTAACAGCTAGCCCTCCTATAGTGATATAAATAGTTGACTACTATCAAGGCCTTATAAAGAAGCTCTCTCTCTCTCTCTCTTTAGTAATAGCCTGTCTGGGCAATTCATGAACCGTGAAATACTATGCAAAGTGCGTGGTGCGATAATTCTAAAATTAGCATAAACACGCCCCTTTTTTCTTTTGTGGGCTTTATCCATGTGAAATTATAGCATTTTGATGAATCTAGGGGATAGTCCCTTGTTCCTCTACCCCAGCTCCCAGCTGATTGGAGCTTGGCATCTTCGGAGGATTAGGGCCATCAGGACTTAAAGAAACACAAGCCTCTTAATGAACAGAGTCATACAAGGCTCCAAGGTCCAAAGAACCCAAAGCTGGACTTAAAAAGTTCGGAGACTCGAGGGTCAGTTGTAAGGATGAGGGTGTAGAGTGAGACAATGTCGGGCCTACCTTCACTGTTGACTTCCTCTTCTTACCCTTACCTCCTCAGATACCCAAAGAAACAAGGGAGTGGAAGCATCCAAAACAGGCAGAAGGGGCACTCCCTTTGGCATATGGCTTAGGTGCACCAGCGGCAGCATACTGCAGGAGGAAAGCTTGTCAGGGCAGCAAGGTTACCAGGTGATGTTGGGGGTAGACATCTGCCAGATGGTCCTGGTATCAGAGGCTCCCTCTCGCTCTCTCGCATAAGGTGAATTTTAAAAGCCTGGCATGAACCAAAACTAGGAGATATGCACACAAGTCTGGCCGGTGCAAACCAATCGGATTTTAAAAGCTGCCCAAGTACACGTGAACTTGCTGCTACACACACAAATGAAAAGTTCCAAAAAGGAGTGGGGTGTAGGCATGGTCTGGGTGGGGCATAGGCATTTCTGGATTTCACATTGAATTTAGCACGTAAATATACACATATGTGTGCGCTGGAGTCCCCTGCCATGTAATTTTTCTTCTGCTATGGATGACACGTAAGTTGTAAAACAAAAGGTTCTAGGTAGATCAGTGGAATTTTAGGCTTGCATCCACTTAAAATTGTGCACCCATGTGCATGTGATCAGACTATTTTATAACATGTTACAAAATGGCAGTGTCCCTGGGTGAGGGCCGATGAACACATGCACATGTGCTCCTGCGCATCTATTTAAAAGTTACCATCCCTGAGTGCAGAAATATTTCCCAATATAGCCTAATATTATCTGATATTGTCTGATTTGATGGTTCATGTTTTGTCATATTTCTGTAAAGTTATGTTCAGTTGTTTAATTCTTGATTTCTTTTGTTTTGGCTATATTAAAGGTTTTGTCTCAGCTATATTTTTAATTTTTGTTTTACTTATTTATTAAATTTTAACTTTTATTTTTTAACTTTTAATTTTTATATTTTTTTGTAACTTTTAGATAATTAAGTTTAATTTATTTTCCTTTTAATTATAAGCCAGTTTTAAAATTCACTGAAAAGTGTTATATTAAATAAAGATTACCTTACCATTATTATTGTTGTGTGTTTGTTTCAACATATTTATTATAACAGTTGCAAATATGTTTTATGCTTTGTAACTTGCCACAGTGGTATTTTAAATTTAAGAATAATTAAATAAGCATGTAGTCTGTGTTACTGGAATGAATGGTACCAGCAAGCTTCCACTGCTTTCTGACATCTTCTAGTGCTACACTCAAGATTAAGATCAAAGCAGCTGTGGAAACGAACAATGGTATTAGCTTTTTTTTTTTTTTTCAGGGAGTCTGAGTAAATCATCTTTATTTTCTATTTTATGTAGAATGCCTAGATGCATAGGAGATCAAGAGTTAGCATTGTAATTTGTAGTGTCTCTTGTGCATTTTGTGAGTTGTAAATAAAATATTTCAATCTGGAAATGACTTGGGATACTCATTGTACAAGTAAGATGAAATAGTTTTCATTCTGGTATATCTTCCTTTACTGAGACATGGAACCAAATATATAATTTGTCTTCCTGAATACTTAAAAGCCTGTATTTGTTAGTGAGTAATCAATTGGAGTCTGAGCTCTGAGTTGCCCAGTATGCAAGAAGCCTGCAAGTTCAAAGATTAAGTGCACTTTTGTTATTCCTAACAAATGTGTTTTTCTATTGCTTGATTGACACAACATAAGCTAATATATATTATTCAAAATATCTTACATTTGTGCATGGGGGGGGGGGGGCAAGATGGTGGCGTGAACCGGGCAGTTGTAAGCTGCTCCTGTTTCTTTTGAGAAATTTCTCTAAAAATGCCAGCTAGGAGGAAAGGAAAGGTTTGCGTTTTCCCCTCAGACTCGAATCCTCCATTGGGGCAGCAATTAATAACCTCCTATGCATCCGACAAAGCAACAGAACAGGAGATGAAAGCCCCCGCTACAATGGCTGATGGAGGAGCATCAGCCTCGTTGGGGGAGATCACCTTAAGTCCCCCGGATCCTCATTCTCCAGTGGCTGTGACTTCCCCTGACTTCTCTCTAGCAGCCGCGATACGGAGCGCTGACGCGACCCTCTGTGATTCCGGCAGGAGGGGGGCAAAGAGGAGGAGAACCCTTGATCCTCTCGCTTCTCACAGGAACCTCGGAGGCATCAGGTGGTGTGGATCCGAGGTTGCTGCCAGCTACATCGACCCCGGCAAGGGAGCTGGAGGTGCGCGAGAGTGCCAAGGCTGTACCGGGGAAAACAGCGCTGATGGAAACTTCTGTAGAGGGAAAAATGGGTGTCTTTGCAGGTTTCCCATTTTCAATCAAAACCAGCAACTATCACCTTGGATGCAATTTGGGATCTAGTAGCTGCTCTGGGATGTTCTCTGCGGGACTACAATACTAAACTGGATTATCTTAAGTTTGAATCCTGTGAAGGTCAACTAAATGAGATTAAACCACATGTGGATATACTTGAAACAGCATTGCAGAAATCTCAGGACTGTAATGTAAAATTGATTAAGGATTTAAATAATGTCTCTCATAGGCTTGAAAACTTGGAAAATTACTCGAGGCATTTAAACTTACGATTTTTGAATTTTCCTAAAATAGTGGGAGAGACCCCCAATATAACTTTAAAACAATATTTCCATGAAATATTAAAATTTGAAGAAGGCAAGACTCCTTGCATCAGCAAGATGTTTTTTCTTCCTGTTTCCTCTAAAGATAGAGTTCCTATGGAAAATCGTCAGAGATATTGGAAAATCTGACACAGTTTTTGGAAGATTCTATGGCCGAGTTCTATGAGTGAGCAACTCTCATGGTTTCGTTTATCTCTGAGAAAGATTTGAACGAAGTCATGAAAAGATACTTTAAGTCTATAACAGTTCCATTTTATGGATCTTTGGTCCTTATATATCCGGATTTCGCTCGAGCTACACAAGAAAGTAGAGATTTTCGCGCCTTGAGGGCTCAGGCAGTTTCTCTGGATTTCTCCTTTATACAAATATATCCGTGTAAATGTATTGTTAGATCCCAAAATGAATGTTTGGTTTTTTTTCTACCTGAGCAGCTTAAATCCTTCATTAATGCTAGGAGTATTATAACTATCTCTCCTGGTAATCTCTAGGCCTGGGGATTCATATGATATATGGTTGCTTTATAACATTAAGCCTGTTTCCTTATAATTTTTTTAGTAAATATGTCCTTTACGTTTCCCACCCCCCTCACTTAGGGGTGAATTTTCAAACCTGCATGCGGGCATACATGTGCAAGTGCTACCCGGCACGCACACATGTACACCCAATTTTATAACATGCGCGCGAAGGCACGTACATGTTATAAAATCAGGGGTCGGTGCACCTTGCGCGCACTGAGCCCGCACTGAGCCTGTGCCGAGCTGCGCGGCCTTTCCCCGTTCCCTACCCCCCCACCCCACTTTCCCTTCCCTTCCCCTACCTCCCTCGCCCTTTCCCCCCCTACCTTTTTGCCAAATTTTCTTTTATTTCAAAACTTACTTCAGCCCTGGGGCTGACTGCCTGCACGCAATCTTTCCCTTCCCTTCCCTTACGTCCCTCGCCCTTACCTCCCTCGCCCTTTCCCCCCCCCCTACCTTTCTGATGAATTTTCTTTTATTTCAAAACTTACTTCAGCCCTGGGGCTGAAGTAAGTTGTTCGCGCCAGCTGACTGCTGGCACGCGATCCCGCCCCACTCCGCCGCTTTTTGCAAACCCCGGGAATTACACACATCCTGGGGCTTTACGTGTGTCACCGGGCCTTTTGAAAATAGGCCCGGCGCGCGAAACCTTTTGAAAATCCGCCCCTTAATGTTTCCTGATGGAAAAATGCATGTTTCCTGGATTGTTGATTTATATATTTTGCTCTATGTGAGCTATTGCATTTTTATTTTCAAATAGTAAGTTTTGTCTTGCTTGCAATTGTTGAAAATGATAAAAATAAAATTAAAAAAAATATATATATCTTACATTTGCTAACAGTATTCATATCACTCTGAAGTTAGATGAAAGAATGCATTGTCCATACTGTTTTGTCCCTTTACTCAGCATACATTCAACAACCAGCCACTGTTATCCTTCCATATGCACACCGGTGCGTGAAAGTAGAGGGAAAATGACCATTTTTTATTTTTTTTTTCACAATGAGTATAATCACTTACAGCAAAATAAGAGGGCTGGTAAATGTTACTGGTACAGATAAATTTGTGGCACAGTGGCGACTCACACTAATTAAACATGGACAGGGACTTTGACTGTCCCATTGCACATATAGGCAGGCATGCAGAATGAGACTCTACCTCTTTCCTCTTGAACTCCACAACAGCTTCAGCCGTGTCCGTGCCATTCAGAAGGACGGGAGTGGTGTCGTCTTCATCGTACACGTTCACCACAAAGGTCTGCTCCTCCTCGGTCTCCATGGACCCATCTCTCACTGTACACTTTACCATCATCCAGTAGTCTTCCCTTTGCTCCCGATCCAGGGATTGAGAAACAGAGACCGCCAAGGTGTCCTCATCATAGACAAACGGGAACTCTTCAAAGGAAAACAAAAAATGGAGCACAAACTAAATACTAGTAAATGTATTTAGTTTGAGTCAAACCTAATTTTTTAAATTTTATTATTATTATTATGAGTAAAATCCTGTTTCATGAGGTACAAGCACAGTATGCCTCGTCAGCCCTTTTGCCTGCAATCCTTTATCTGAGAGTTTCAGTTTTGTGACATTGTAGCTGACCATGCCAAGGTGAAGACAGCTAGCTTGTGCTGTATTAAATTTGTTGGACTGCTCTCCGTTGAGAACCATCCGGTTAACTTTCTGAACTGCTCTATTGAAACTTTTGCTTCTGATACTCAGGACTTTCCTAAAATTTGCTTATTTATTTCTTGATTTTGGTAATTCATTGTTTATGTAATTGAGGATTTCAATCCAGCATATCTCACTTGAAAGACAACGGTCATAGGATAATTGTAATTTAGGATTGTGACCCTAAATCTTGATCATTTTATCCATCTCTAGTAGCTAGTATACACAAATCTTTTTAATATTAAATTGTTCAGCTCATTTTCAAAGTTTTATTGTACAGTATATTATCTGCTTACTTTTGGAAAAGATTCACTTTGGGCCTCATTTTCTAAAGTATCGCAGGCCTGCGATACTTTAGAAAAATGCGGTAATGAGGGGCAGGGGGCCGAAATGGGGGGGAGGTCCTGCGCTAGCCGGCAGCGATCGCACCTCCACGGTGCGATCGCTGCCGGCATCGCACCCAATAACTACACCATAGAAGGTGTAATTATTGGGTGCGAAATAGGCAGCGAAAAGGCCCTTACCTTTTTGCTGTCCACGCCGTCCTCGCAGAGTCGGCCCCGGTGACACCCCGACTCCTCTTCTGGGGCGAACTCCTCCCCGATGTAGGTAGCGCAAGCCTGCGAAAGCCTTAGAAAATAAGGCCCTTTGTCTGGAAGTATCATCGTGGAGTTTTCTTAGAGCTGATTTTCATTTGATATTGTAGTATTGAGCTACAAATAGGTTGGGTTTTCAGGATATCCTGAATGAATATGCATGAGAGAGATTTGTATGCTCACTGCCTCCATTGCATGCAAACTTATCCCATGCATATTCATTCAGGATATCCTGAAAACCTGACCCGTTTGTGGCTTGCAAGGACTGGAAGTGAATACCAGTGTTGTAGTACTATCTAAAGGATAGATCTGAAGTCGTAAGAGTTACAGTAGTAACTTAAAACAAGGAAAAGCAATGACCATAGCTTCTATATTCGCTGTGTAAGTGTGTGTGTATGGTTTGGAGATCTGGTTTTTTATGGTCGAAAACTGGTAGTTTATCAGCCTAAAAGTGGTCATGCAATAGTCAAGAAAAAGTTTTTCTTTTTCTTTACCATCTGCAATTCTTGCCATTAAAACAGTCTCACTACAAGTTCCTGTGGTTCGGACCAGTGTTTCTCAAGTTGATCCTGGAGAATCCCCTAGCCTGTCTGGATTTCAGAACATCCACAATGAATATGCAAGAGGCATATTTGCATGCACTGCCTCCACTGCATGCAAATCCATCTCATGTATATTTACTGTAGATATTCTGAAAATCAGCGCTACCTAATCAATAGACATCATGGAGTTCATTTTCAGCCTTTGTCTGGGCAGCAAAAGTTAGCCGGATAAACTTAGCCAAATAATACGAGATGGTCAGCCAGTGTGGATTTACAGATCCCACCATTTGTCCAGCTAAGGCCAAACAATCGGTGCTAAATAATAATATTGAGCCATATGGCCAAATAAATGGTTTGTGGCAAGACATTAAGATTTCTAATGCAGTTGGAGTATAGGATCATTTACCTGTCATTATCTTATAGGAGAAACTGACATTCTCACACTGCTTTTGAAGAGGAAGTAAGTGAAATTGATAGAACATGGTAGGTGGTTTATTCTCCTTGATATTAAAAATCAAGTTCTTTTCCATAAAGCAAAGCTCCTGTGGCTTCAGGGATGCACAAGATGGTACCGTGGCATTAAGGATGGTGAGATGCACCATAGCCAAAGGGTCACACTCCTTCTCACGCAATGGTCGTTGTGAAACCGAAATTCTGAGATGCACCTTGGGAAAGGAAACAGTACTTCCTCCAGCTATAAAAAGAGAAAGAACAATTCATTTCTATTGTCCTATGGTATTCTAAATTCCAGATGATTTAGACAAATTATATGAAACATTTTACTTGGAGTAGTAAACTTATGAAAGGATATTGCAGCAGCTGGAGTCAGATGTTTATATATGGAGCGATACTCAAAGGATTACTTTCAAATGTTTGCATGTGGTGGTATATACACATTTGTATGGCTGCAAGCAGATTTATGCTAGCATATTATAAACTGCGAGTATGATATGTGCGTTTTATAAAATACTTATAAATCCACCCAGCAACATACACATGTATATAGGCTTAAGTGCAAATACATGTGATGCATTGAAAGAACCTATATCAATGCACTGAACACATGTACTTTTCCTACCTTTTTAAAAATGTATATTTTACACATAAGAATAAAGTAGGACTTACTAGCATATATTGGGATTTATGTGCATAAGTCGGTGTATTTTGAAACATGCATGCATCAAGAAAATTACCATTTTACCAATTAGTCTACCAGTTCACCCAGTACTTCTCCAGGTCATCAGGAACTTCTTGGTTCTTCAGACTGAACTCCCCCCTAGTTCACCCAGACCTCCCATCCTGCCATTAGTACACAATAAATCCATTTAATATCACTTATGCCACATAATTAGGTGTAAACTTATGATAGTAAATTGGCAGATCTACGTGCATGTCCTTTAAAATAGCAACATATACGTGTAAATATTGGCTTCACCCCAGAATACCCTTAGATTGCCCCTTTTTTATGTGTGCATATATGTGCACATGAAAGTAAAAATATGGAATATGCAAGTAGAGGCTACTTTAACACATGTATATGCTCTTTTTTTTATATGTGTTACATTTTGAAAATTCACCCCTCATGTAGTATGGGGACTTTGCCCACTTCAAAATAAATGGTAAAATATAAATTGAAGTTACAATTTTTCATTCTGATGTTTTCTTTTGATTGAAAACTATATTTTATTAGTTTGAAAGCAGCCATCCAATGGAGAGAGAACACAGTACAGAAACCTTGATCCCACAGAGGGACCAAGAAAAACTTTCATTCTGCAGTGCCGAGTTTGGCGCCATGCAATGAAGAAAGCAGAGGAAAGCTGCCAAGTCACAACGGCAGCATGATCAGCGATGGTGGTGTTCTTGGGGAAACTTGCCAGATGGTGGGGAGAGGGCAGATGGGTGCTCTGTCTGTGTGCTTCAGAAATCACTATTGATCGAAGTTTAAGACTGAATCAGGCTGACTTACTGAAACATGAACAGAGCTTGCAGTCAGGATAGATGCTTCCTATTTTCTATGTCTGCTAGGGTGGAACCTAAAAACCTCTGACTCCTGGCAGTTAGGTGGTTAGTGCTATCCATAAAATTGGGGTGGAGCGTAAACAAACTCAACCAGCTAGAAGCGCAAACAAACTCTGGTCAGAACTTACTTGAATATGTAGTGCAAGGATTTTACAATATTGAAAATTTTAAAAAAGAAAAGAAAAGAAAAGGGAAGAGGAGGAAGCTGGGGGAAGTCGCAAGGAAAATAATGGCGAGGGGACCAGGAAATAGGCAGATGGCTAAATGCAAGCTGGAGAGGTTGTGGAGGTTACAGAGGAGAGTTTTCCTTTGAAATGTCAGGGGCCTGCCAGTGCTGGGGGTGCTTTTATACTTGCTGACTTTGCAGTAAAACAGGTGCAACACTGGTGCCATAAAGCAGGCATGGGAATATCAAAATGATATCCCTGTGGTTTGCTTGCTGGCAAAGGAGGGGGCCAATTTTCAACTAATGCATTTACTTGAGCTGTTTTTAGTTACTCAGGCAAAATCACCTGAAAATTGTTAAGTGTTCACATTCTTGCAAAGGTCCATGATGGAGTGCAATGCGTACACAACACTATTAATATTACATATCAGATTTTCATTAAAATGGACAGAACACAACAGGGTGACATTGGATGCTATAAACTATTTCTGCACATACTTACTGATAAGATTGAAATCTTTTGTATCCAGGCTCCTGTTGAGGTAGAGGACCCCTGTTTTTTCTTCTATCTGAAACCAGGGATTTTCAGGTCCCAAATGTTGGTTATAGAGATTATGGCACAGATGAAAGTGGGCCACCTCCCCAGCTTTATCGGGTAGGGCGTGGAGGTACAATAGAGGAGTACCTGCTGGCTGATATAGGTAAACATTTCCATAGTAGTCCTTTCTTGGAAGGTAAAGAGTCAAGATAACTGTAAAAATAAAATCACAGGGTAAGAAGAAATATTACAGAATGCTTTTTTTCTCTTAAGGGCGAAATCCTTTTCCTAATCCCTGCTCAGGTCAGCAGGGATGGGGATATGAGGACCCCAGACCGAAATGAAGCCTTTCTTTTTCTGTTTGATTCAATCGTTTCTTCCTGCTCCTTTGAACCTCCAGCTCAATTGGAAGCAGGGCTGGGATCTGGGACCATGATCCTTCATGCAGACTGTTAGCAAGCGACCCTCTAGGCATGCATTTGTACAATTAACATTCATATGTTTTCAACATTTCTTTACCGGGTTAAGTAAAACCATGAAGTAGGTGGGAAGAAACGATAAAGCTAACAGGGTCGGTCTGATGTTTCAGTGGCAATGCTGGGTACTGCCATGCAGGAGGGAACCTGCGTTCCATTCCTGGGTCAGGTTTCCGTTTCCTAGGTGGACTGGGGCTGGGGATGATCCAGAGGTAGGGTTTGCAGTCCCCATGGATGGAGTCACACTTTATGTAATGGCAACGCCCAGTCACCCGATGCAGAGTCCATGATTGCAGGGTTTCATTTAGGAGCCCTGGGTCTCTGTAATGACTAGAGTAAGTTGGAGGGGGGGGGGGGGGCAGGAAATAGGATAGAAAATAAAGGGGAAAAGCTCCACGTAGTTATAAATGAAGGTTCATGGCCTCAGATCCCAGCCCTGGCTCAAAGGAGTGGGAAGAAACCACTCTGCCAGAAATAAAAATAAAGCTAAGGAATGTTGACTATGTCACTTCCTGAGACGATGACTGTCTCTTTCTCAAGCAATGCCCATCTCCTTAGTAAATGCAACGTCTCAAGTTTTGCCAGTGTTTGCAAAAGGAGTTTTCAGCTTCAGTTCTGCACAGCAAATTTTGAGATAGAAGACCACTTCCTGAGGCAATGCCCAAAGATCTCCAGAAAGCTTGCATCTTTAACCAGGCCTTATAAAGGTACCAGCTCTATCCCATTGGCTAATTTATTGGTTTCCTTTTACTGAGATACATGTTAGCAGGATACTTCCTTTCTTCTTTGTGAGGTTGTCCATAATTTTGAGATTTAACTGTGAATAAATACATGGATAAATATTGGACTATAGTCCTTCCTTTTTTTTAATTTTCATTTGCTTTTAGCTGATGAGGTGTAACTGTTTTATGCTCCTTATGCGGTTAATCTCAGATATTTGCAATGGCATAATACAGAGCAGATTGTAAAGAGGGGACAGAGTTTGATTTCAGAGGATATTTCTAAACCAAAGCACTTGTGTCCTTTTGGCCATTTATCCAATGGGAGAATCAGGGAGCAGGTCCTTCAGAAGGAAACTTGCATCTGTGTAAACAAGAGTCGTGAGCAATTGGAACCACAAGTCATTGTGAGGTCATTTGTGCTCTATCAGCTCACTTTTCAAAAATATGCACTGAAAATTTGGGTTAATAAAACAAATATTAATCTTACTCAGCCTAAATGAATTTGTTGTTGGATAAGAAGACAACCTTGCCTAGCAATACCTGACTTGTAACCAGGTAAA
Source organism: Rhinatrema bivittatum (assembly GCF_901001135.1). NCBI lineage: Eukaryota > Metazoa > Chordata > Amphibia > Gymnophiona > Rhinatrematidae > Rhinatrema > Rhinatrema bivittatum. The sequence goes on from NC_042621.1 coordinate 164,496,243, forward strand.
ATTGTTTCTCAACTTAATGCTCTGTCAACTGATCTTATTGGGGTACACAATTACATTATAACCATTGCCAAGCAGGAGGATTAAAACCTCCTTTAAAAAAAAATATTTGGATATTATAGTTTTTCAGTTTTCTGGCAAAGATCCAAGATTAGGAGGATCTGAGCTAGGGTTGAGATTACTCTTTTTTTAACTGGAGGTTTACTCCTGGTGTGATCAGGGTCTAGTTTGTTGTTTCCAGTGAGGTCCAGCTGACAGGGCATTATCTGCCTACAATATACAATTTCTCATTATCAGCCAACAGGCCAAGAAGGAACCTACACGAAATGAAAGAAAATACTGTCCTTACAATTTTTACAAATGTTTTTAAAAATTAAACCTTTTAGTGGCTTACTTTTGAATGATTATATAGAATTCAGTTACAAAGGCAGTCACTAACGAAACTAGAGGGCATTTACTGGCCAAAGGGATGTATGTTATTCAGTTAGACAGACAAGAGAAAATTTGTATCAATTTGCATATCCATGGAATCAATAAATGGAGTTCTAAGGTCATTGTGAAGTTATTTTACAATTTTAAGGATAATCTGAGGAAATCTCTAACTGGGAAAAGAAATTCTTACTGGAAGAAATGATTCCTTCAAGTATTCTGCACAAGTTTAAATAGAAAAAATGTTATGGAAACAAGGGGAGGGAACTATTTCCCAAACATGCACTTTTAAAAATATAAATAAATGTCCAGCGATTGCTCTGTGTCTTGCCACTTTTAGCTTACGGAAAAGCAAAACAAATTTAAATATACAAATGTTAAAAAAATGTTTATCATCATGGCTTAAATATTAGACAGCTTCTACCATCAGCTTGGCTAAAATCTCCTTCAATGTTTTCTGAACTTGGCTATGTTCACGTTGGCCTTGTCAAATAAACTGGAAAATCATTTGAGGTCTCTTTTGTCTGGGATGCAAGTTTATGGACTGAGCCAGGAGCTGAGGATGGCTCCTGCTTGGCTGAGATTGAGAACCTGTACAACAGAGGGGGGGTTAACACGGTCCACCTGACTCCGCTGAGCAGACAATGATCAGCTGAGCCTTCAAAGTAGGGCGGCTCAGACCACGTGCAAAAAGAAACAAATACTAGAGATACACTTTCACTGGAAACAAACCAGGACATTTCAGTTCAATTTCCTGTTTCTGTTTGAAAATAAAACAAAGGAAAAACAAGCAAAATTTAATTCTTCTTTTTTTTTTGTTAAAAATAAATAAATAAATAAATAGAATCCTAGGCCCCTCTCTTTACCTATTCCAGCTCTTCTCCCCAGTACGTTACCCCATCTGTCGGCTACAAATAAGGCAGGAGTGTTCCCCAGTCATGCCTGCCCTGCTACTGCTGGTTTTTCATATGGTGCTGGTGTCCTGAGGCCAGCACCATTTGGTTATAAGATTTGTATTATTCGCTGGCACTATTTAGAAAAATAGCTGTGACCAGACAGGAGCAACAGAGAATCACTCCTGCCCAATTTGTAACCGATGGAGAAGGTAAGATACTGGGGAGAAGAACCAGAATGGCTCAGAGGAGGGTCAGAAGCAGAGACGGGGGGCAGGATTTTTAAAAATTACTTTTGTAGGTGGAGAAAGAGGGGGGCAGAGCCTCAAACCTGACGCTAGTGCTTATTTTGGTTTTTTGTTTTTTTTTGTATTATTCATTAGCTTTTCTTTTTTGTTTTGTTTCATTTTAAATAAACAAAAGAAAACAAACCAAAAGTAATTTTTTTTTTTTTAAAGGAAAACAATTCAAAGTGAGAAAATGTGCACATCCCTAACAAAATCTCTTCTCTACCAGTTTATAGCTTTTTTTTTGGTCAAGATGAAATGTAAGATAGGAATTTTGAGCCTTTTGCTTGAGGCTGAGAACCTTATATAACATTGGGAGATAAATGCCATGCCACCCATACTTATTGGAGCCATGAACCTGTCTCAACGCTGGGAGAATTAAACCTATTCCTGAAAAAAAAAGCAGTGGTTATAGCAGGATTATAAGACCAGTTGAAAGAAACAGAACAGAGTTGGGGGAAGTCTTATTTTACTCCGTCATCCAAAAATATTTCATCACCCTTTCAGTTTTACTCCTTCCTTCCTCGTCGATAACCCTGTGCTATCTTGTTAACACTATTTTCTCTCATACCCTACTGGTAAAGTAGAAAACTATCTCCAGCCGACGCTGCCCGGTGGTTAAAAAGATAGGATAAATCACTTTCATCCCATTTTAGTTCAATTTCTATATGTCGACAGAAATTTACTTCTTCTTTCCGTGAATCCCCCTATGATGATGCGCAAGTAGCTCTAGGAAAGAAAAAACAAACTGCACATTGATGCTCGCTGAACAGAATGAAGTAGCTGAATAAAAAACTAGCAAACAAAACAGAAACTCCTTTACCGCAGTCGATTAAAGATATTACTAAAGCTATTCAGAATACTTTCAACTGTAACGCAGCAGACTCCAGCCCATAGCCATTAAATATCAGGTCATCAGTGCTTGACTGTCATGGCTCATACCTAGATCTAATCAATATCCCTTCTGCCTTATTAATTTCAAACTAAAGCAGTTTTACAGTTCTGCAGGAGCCTCCCTATAGTAGACAGATGATCATACAGTACAGGAACCACCACAGATTTGTAAGGGGGACTGAAAGAAGATTTGCCACAACATACCATCAGCATGTATTAAAAAAAAAGAAAAAGACATAACATCAATGAATAACATCTCCCAAAGGGGATCTATTGATCTGTAATAAAAGCATCAAAGGTAGAGCAGAGGGAAAGATAGTATTGCAAGAGAAGCAATGATTAGATACCTTCTGGATATTATAGAACTGGCTGCTTTGTTACTATAGTGTTAATGGGTTTGATGTCACTAACTTATTTGTTTTGACCTCTGCCTTGGCAGACATTTCAATGCGATGTTTGGGAGTATCTAGAAAATAGTTATTCATCACTGCTATAATTTGCGCTTGAGTTTTCTGTAATGAAAGTGAGATAGCATTGGTTATAGTCCATCCTGTCTGCTTGAGCAAATCACAGACAGATAAAAGCAAGCAGAAAAAGTTGTATGCTAGGAAGTGTATCCAGGAGTGCATATGGCATTCTTTTTTTTACAGGAGCAGAAAAGTGGATGGTAAACCAAAATAAACTTCTACTGTTCCATGTGTTAAAAGTAGACTAAAGAGAGTGTTTTTTCAAATCAAAAGCTATTTTATTCCGAACATTCCAAAACCAATGAGTGCAGACCCCCATCATGGCCATGTTTCGCTGGAGAGACTGCGTCAGGAGGGATGATGTAGGAATACATCTTAACATCAATTAAAGGAGAAGATATACTTCTATCACAGCGTTACAGTCAAATAATAAATTAAAGAGATGGAAACATTTCCATCACAACATTACAGGTATAGTTCACTTTGCAGCATTTCGGACTCTTCGTGTAAGGTAACCAGCAGAGTTGGAAAACATGTCAGGGGACTGCACTCCTTGGTTTTGGAGCATTCCAAATAAAATAGCTTTTGATTTGAAAAAACACTCTTTTTAGTCTACTTTTAACACATGGAACAATAGAAGTTCCGATAAATATTAACAGAAAATAGAAAGGCAAATAAAATTGGCAACACAATAATAAAAGATTTCAATTACTCCAGTATTGATTAAGTAAATGTCTCATCAGGACATTATTTGCTTATTTATATAGTTATAAAATTTATACTCCACCCAATCAACATTCCTAGGCAATTTACAGTAAAATAGCCATAATTAATCATAAATAAATATATTTAAACTATAAAGAAAAATAAGAAATCAAAGAATCAAACATTAAAAATCTAAATAGATAAAACATACTACTTAGAGACATCTAACATACTCACTAAACATAAAACAAAATTAATAAAAAAAATGCTAGGAAAGTAATTTTCTATATGCCATAAATGATAGCTTCATGGAGGAGGAGGTCCTGGACCCAGTGAAAGGGGGATCTATTTTAAATCTAATCCTCAGTGGAATATAGGACCTAGTACAAGGGATGTTTAGCAATAGTAATCATAATGCAATCAAATTTGGCAATCATTGGAAAGAAGACATTCAGTATAACTACTGCAAAAGCATTGAACTTTCAAAAGAAACACTATGTATAAAAGAAGAAATTAGAAAAAAAGCTAAAAGGAGCAGGTACAAGGTTTAAAAGTTTTCAGGAGGTGTGGGCATTGTTTAAAACTACCAGCTGACTTCCTGTTATGGAGGAACACAGAGGGCTCATTGAGAATGAGCTCCGTGGGTCCTCGCCCCCCACCCTGGATAATTCTCACCCGCTATGATTAAATCATTCATACTCTCTGCAAACAATGCCGTTAAGAGCAACAATCAGAGGAATAATATTGCTGGGGGAAAGTGAAAAGAACTGTGATGAGCATTAAATTGGCTTGTCTACCACGGGAGAAAGGACAGGAGCTAGTATCAAAGATGGTGCCGGACGTGCCTAAAGCTGATTCGGAAAAAGTTGTGGCGATAAAGTCTGAGATGGTTCAGGCCCTATCTAAGAGTGTTTCCACGGCGCTTAAGGATTGATTATCTAAAATTCAATCGACTATCGAGGAGATAAAGAAAGGACTAGATTTACAAGTGAGACAGCTGACAGAAGTGAAAATACGAGTCTCAGAGTAGGGAAGATCACGCCGTTCAGGTAGATGAAAAAATCTTTGCACTGCAGAAAGAAAATGTGGAACTAATTGAAAAAAAATCGATGATCAAGAGAACAGGAATAGGTGAAATAATGTACGAGTTTTATTACCAGAAGCATTAAAAAACAAGGAACTGGTATCCTTTTTTGAGAAATGGTTTCTTGAGGCATTGGGCTTAGACTTGACAACAAGGCCTGTTTCTATGTGAGCGTGCACATCGTGTAGGCCAACTGGGAGGGCCTGATAAAAATCGCCCTACAGCAGTAGTGGTGCGAATGTTGAATTGGGCTGATAAAATTATTTATCTCATAAGAGCTAAAAAAAACACTTTAGAATATGAAGGAGCATGAATTCTGCTATTTAATGATTTTTCAGGGCGGATTGCAGCCAAAAGACAAGAACTGTCACCGGCCTGCACTGAACTTCACAGGTGAGGAATATGTTTTGCAGTCCTGTATCCTGCCAAGCTCAGTGTTCAATATGTGGGGAATACGTTTTTGACAGGGAAAAAACAGATCCAAAGATTCCTGCACAAATTACCATGATGGCAGCTGAGGCATTATACATGTTCCTCCATGGATGAGCTGCTGAAGATGACATGCGGTTGTATTTAGACAGTGAGGCGAAGCAGCTGTTGTAGCTACAAAATACTGTCGATGTGATATAACAACAACGGCACTGGCAACCTGCTTATTTTTGATGGTTCTGGGGCCAGCTAAAGTTTGTTTGTTGTACTGATTTTTCACTTCTTGGAGTTTGAGTTTTTACGCCATGCGCCGGGTTGCCTAGCATGTGGATATAAGTGCTCTGAGAGAGATCTCCATGAACTTCACATATGCTGGTATTCTGATGTAAAGGGGAACTTATATACTTTTCGTGTGCCTCTGGAGGACATGCTGAGAGTTGGTGTGGAACATGGTCAACTGTAAAGCATGCTATTCACACAGTTGAATCATCCTGCTGAGGCAGGGAGCTGCTTCTTGTTTCATTTGCCTTTTCTGCAAAGCTCGTGATGGCATGGGAGGGTTGCGGAGGAGACCCCACACTGAACTCTCTGTATGGCCTCGGAAGCTGATGCATATATTCTTATACTACTTGTTGATTGTAGCAGTTGGTCTTCCAGAGATGATGCCTAGATGTTTATCCTCAATTATACTAAGCTTCTGCTTTATTTTTATTTTATTTTCTTGCTTTCTTTTTCTTTATGTGCAATTTTTTTTTTTAGCCCTTTGGGGCATTCATACAGCAGGTTTGTATATTAATACCATGCAATTACCAATATGTGGGGATTCTGATTGAGGTTGTTTGAATTGGGATGTGGTGGTGGTGGGGGGTAGAATCATATGGATCCATCTCTTGGCTGTAAGTAGGGACTGGGATGTTTGCAGTTGAGTGATGGCAGTTTCTTGGAGCGGAGAATGGTATATATAAGAGTCTTGGGGCTGGTATAGATGGTGTGTGCCTGGATAGAGCTGTGGATGGGGGGAGGTTCAGAGCAGTATTAAGTGCAGAAGGTCCAAATATAATGCTAGGGGAGGGTCTGCATTTTCATTAAGTACTCGATTTATTACTGGTGCTGTGGGGGATATGTTCCCTTTATATTTCTTGAATTCCCTATACCTTAGCTGGGGGGGGGGGGGGGGCATGGGGAATTTTCAAAACATTTTTCTTAAGGATCTCCCAGGAGATCCTGCAACATCAATATTCACTTCTTGGTAATGTGGGATAATTTTAAGTTGGTCACACTTAATGCTGATGGGATACACTCACCAGTGAAGCAAACTAAATTACTTACTATGTTGAAGAGAGAAGGTACAGATGGCTTACTTGCAAGAAACACAACTTTCTAATGTAGAACATGCTAAAATTTAAAAGGGACTGGGTGGGTGCTTGTTATTATGTCTCTTTTTCACAAAGGCAAAAACGCGGTATCTACTCTTCTTCACAAGGATTTATTTATTTATATTCTGCTTTTCAGACTTTTTTCAGCACTTCAAAGCAGATTACATTCAGGTACTGAGGGTATTTCCCTATCCCCAGAGGACTTACAATCTAATAGGGTCATTTTCTAAGGGGCAATAATGGGCTTATCACAGCAGTAGAGTTAAAATTAGGGGAAGGGGTGGAGTTAGGGAGGGGATGTCAGCACCGCTGCTGGCAGTAATGTTTTGGACATTATCACTGGCAGTAGTGCGGGAAATAGCACCACCTTTTAGCGTGGTGCTATGGGGGCAATAGTGTGCGGTACAGCCGTACCCTGGCAGGCGAAACCGCACAGCTGTGATGCAGCTGGCTGCACATTAGTGCCCCCTCCCCCTTTACCATGGAATGAAAAATCTAGGCCTAAGTTTGTACCTGAGCCAATGGAGGGTAAAGTGACTTGCCCAAGGTCACAAGGAGTGACAGTAAACTAATCCTAATAACACTCCCCCCCCAAAAAAAATCATGAAATTGCCATTTTTGATACTACCAATATACAAATTTGCCTTATCTACTGCCCTCAAGCTTCCTAGAATTAAATATCTCACCACTAATTGAGTTTCTTTCAACACACTTAAACATCTCTAAACCTACCATAGTGCTAGGAGATTTTAATCTTCACATAGACATTCACCCTTTATCAAATACATGCCAGACACTAATAGATACCATGACAGCATTAGGTTTCTCACTAATAATGGACAAACCAACACACAAAGCTGGACACTCTCTCGACCTCAACTTCATCAACCACAACTGTTTAGAACATGTTAAAATCAATTACACACAAATTCCTTGGTCAGACCACTTCCTTATTCATTCCAACATCAATTTACTTAAACCACAAATCAAACAAAATTATAGACCCTTAGAATTTAAGTATCGGCCACCATATAACATTGAAAAACTAATTGACAAACTAGAGGAGAAATTAACAAATATTGACTACAAAGACTGCAGTGCCGCTACAGAAACATGGTTAGACTCAACCAAAAAAAATAGCTGATGAAATAAACCCCATCAAATCAATATGTAAAAAAGAATCTAAACAAAATCCCTGGCATAACGAAAAAGTAAAAGATGCAAAAAGGACTCTCAGGAAAATAGAAAAAAGATGGAGAAAACTCAAAACAACCGAAACCCTAACCAAATACAGAAACATCTAGCTTACTCAAACAACTAATCTTTAATGTTAAGAAAGAATACTACAGCAGTAAAATAGAAAAATTTGCTAACAACCCAAGAACCTTATTCTCCATAGTATCAAATCTCACCAATGACAAAGAAGAATCACCTCAAAATCTACCAGAATCAAAATGCAACGAAATAGCCAAATTCTTCAGTGACAAAATTACAAACTTAAGAACCAAACTTCGAAACACCACCATACAAGAAATTAAAATGCACAAAAGAGACGTTAACCAATGGTCATCATTTATCTAAATTTCAGAGCTGGAAGTAGAATCCATGCTAAAAAACCTAAATCCAGCTCCACATAAAATCGACTCAATACCAACACTTGACTTAAAAAAAACAGCTAACACAGTATCCCCAACATTAGCTAAAATCATAAACCTATCCCTAGAAGAAGGAAAAATGCCAGATATACTAAAAGGGGTAATTATAAAACAAATCATAAAGAAAAAAAAACAGTGACCCCCTGATCCTGAACAATTACCGCCCAGTCTCGAATCTTCCCTTAATTGCTAAATTAATAGAAAAAGCAGTACAGAAACAGCTAGCTGAACACCTAGACAATAATAACATACTATATCCATCACAACATGGATTTCGCAAACACTTCAGCACTGAGATACTACTACTCTCGCTAACAGATAACATTCTAAGAGGTTTTGATAGCAGTAAATATTACATTCTATTAATGCTAGACTTATCATCTGCATCTGATACAGTAAACCATAAAATACAGCTAAAAACACTAGAAGAAATTGGACTACACAGCAAAACAATAAACTGGTTCAGTTCATATCTGAACAATAGGTTCTTTCAAGTCCAGATCAACAACGTACTATCAGAAAAAGTTAAACTTGAAACAGGAGTACCACAAGGATCAGCCCTGTCCGCAACACTCTTTAACATTTACATGCTACCCTTATGCCATCTACTAGAAGGACTGGGATTCATACATTACATTTATGCAGACGATATTCAATTAATTCTACCAATCTAGGACACATTAGATAAAACGTTAAACCTAGCTAACATGTACCTAGACATTATAAAACAACTGCTAAACTGAAGGGAACTTGTGATTAATATTGAAAAAACAGAATTTCTACACTTGGAACGAAAAAATATCGAAATCATTCAAACTCCAATAATACTCAAAACAACCAGAAAATCGAGCTAGCTGAAAAAGTACGAAACCTTGGAATAGTAATGGATCCAGAAATCAATCTAAAACAACACATATCGCTAAAAGTAAAAGAAGGCTATGCATAACTCATGATCCTCAGAAAACTAAAACTTCTACTAACACCAGCTGATTTCAGAACAGTACTTCAGGCACTGGTTTTCTCCAGCACGGACTACTGTAATGCTCTTTTATTAGGACTCCCAAACGCAACACTAAGACCACTCCAAATACTGCAAAACACAGCAGCTAGGGTACTAATTGGAAAAAGAAGGAGGGACCATATAACTGAAACTCTAGCAGAATTGCACTGGCTACCCATTGAACACAGAATAAAATACAAAGCCTTATGTACCATACATAAACTAATACATGATGAAAAAGTGAACTGGCTAAACTACGAGTGCACGTACCACACAGAAACCTTCGTTCAGCAAACAAAGCACTCTTAACCATTCCTTCAGTAAAGACAGTGAGACTAACCCAAGTCAGAGAAAGGGCCCTATCTTTAGCAGGCCCCGCTTTATGGAACACAATGCCTCTAGATATCAGACTAGAAAGAGATCTCAAAACCTTTAAGAAAATTTTAAAAACATGGCTTTTCAAACAAGCATTTTCTAAAGAGACCGGCGAATAGAAAATATACAGGAAAGGCAGAAGAGAACCAGCATACAGCACTATTCTCAAAATGTGTATTATAATAATCTAACAATTATATAACACAGAAAATATGAATTTTTACCTGTAAATAGTACCTGACAGGCACACCTGGTCATGAACTACATTACTAAACAATTGATTGTTTTTTATGATATATTGTAACTGAACATTTAGGCACCTGTTAGAATGTACTATAGTACCATTCACCAATTTAATTTATGTGCCTACATGTAAACCGTTGCGATGGTATATAACTTAGCGACAGTATAGAAAAGTTTTTAAATAAATAAATAAACTCTGGTGCTCTAACCACTAGGCTACTCCTCCACTTATTTTTGAAAGGAGCATAAAAGATACTAAAGGTAGATATATCTTTTTGGTAGGCAATTTCTATGGGTGAAATTCTTCTTTGAGAGGAGGTCTAAACTCCTCATACTTATTCTTCATAGTTTTTTTTTCTTCTGTAGTTGTTTTTATTTATTCATGCTGAGGTAGATCTTAAAAACATAGTAGATCAGAGGCTATCGGCGCCATTTGATACCAGCACGGAGGGTATGAGTGCAGGGGATGGCTCCAGGACCCCTCCCCCCCACGCTAGACCACCAGGTACATGTAAAAGGTTTTAGGGGGTTCGGGAGGGTGGGGGAAGCTAAGGGGTCAATTTTAAAGGGTCGGGGTGGGTTTTTTTTTATCTGCTCGGGCCTCACTAAAAAAAGATTAGCGATGTGAATTGGAATCGGAACAGATTCCGATTCACAACTCTACCGATCAGATTTTGTTCTCCCTCCAGCCGAACCCGATCGTTAAAACGATCGGGCACACGATTCACATCCCTACTAACAAGCTATTCCAAGCTAGCACATCTCTTTGTAGTTGCACGCACCCATACACAAATGCACCCTGCTATACCTACCTAGGCGAAATATTAACTGTCATGTGTCAATGGTGAGGGCCTTGGCCACTGGGATGTCATGTTGGTTAGATTAGCTTCTTGGGGAAGCAACACAAGGATGCTGGTCAGACTGTGTGAAGGCAGGATTGGGAATCAGATGGTGTCATGTCTTCACTTGAATTTGCAAGTCACCTCTGAAATGTCAACGTGGGTGCACATTTCTAAGAGCACCCACGTGTCTCCTAAGAAAAGGTTCACATCATTGAAATCAATGCAAAGGTGTGTTAGAAGCTATTTGCTCACCTGACCCATCACAGGTAGCCTTAGTCAGATATGGAGATGTCATGGTGCTGCAAGGCCCTTGGCTGGTATAGCTCAAGGATAGTCATGTGATGCTGCTTTATGTATGTATGTACTTAGAAAATACGCAGATTAGTTTTCTTATTTATTTATTTGTTTTTAGTTTTTATATACCGATCTTCCTACATTAGATGCAAATCAAACCGGTTTACAATGAACAAAAACTTGCCTGTAGGCATTACATGGAACCATGAACGTCTAAGAAACTTTAAGTAACTTAGTCAGAGAAATGAATAACCAAGTAAACAATTTGAAATTACATAGTAATCAAGGTAAATAAAAACAAATTGAATTACATAGTAATAATTATTGTTGCAATAACTAGCATCAGTTACAGTCATGTTATCTGTGCCATCCTTAAAGCACATAAGCTGAGGCCAGCAGCTTATGTGCTTTAAGGATGGCCAGCAGCTTGCAGAATGGTCCGTTTCCAAGATCAGCCACCATCTTTTGGGGGTTTTATGGTTGCAGGCTTGATGGACCCTTGGCATATTCTTATGTTCTTATGTAAAGTAGCCCTCTGACTGAAGACTTATGTCATGATAGTATTTTGTACCAGAACCAGAGAGAAGAGCCATTGTTTGGTCAGAAAAATATCTTCACAATGTTACAGGCCAATGGTTTATAAGAGGTGCACTATGATCATCGCATGGCTAGACAACCGTCAGGAGGGTCCCCCAAGACTTGCCAAAAGACCCTGGTGGTTCAGTGGGGGTCCGGGAGCGACCTCCTGCACCCGGACCGTCAGCTGCCAGTAATCAAAATGGCGCCGATAGCCTTTGCCCTTACTGTGTCACAGGGGCTACCGGTGCCATTGGTCAGCCCCTGTCACATGGCCATCGGCACCATCTTGTGCTCCTACCATGTGACAAGGCTATCGGCGCCATTTTGATCGAGGCAGGCCAGACAGCCCAACAGCATGGAGGGAGATATCCCTCGCGGGACCCCGCTGGACACCAAGGATGTTAGTAAGTCTTGGGGAGGGATCGGGATGGTGGGCGGGGATTGTATTTAATGTATTAAAGTGAATTTTAATGCTTGGGGTGGGGTTTTTTTAGCTTCGTTTTCCTGCGTCATTTTTTGGGCCGGTTTCATTTTTCCCTATTTAGATTTTGTTTTTCCAAAAAACTAACTGAGGAAAAATGAACTTTACCCCGAAGCATCTGACTCAAAAAATGACCCGGTAGAAAAAAACGAAGCTCATCTCTAGTGAACACTAGCTAGATAGTGTCCATCTCAATTACTTGCCCATGTATCCAAGTGTTAGCTAAGAGTATGCTCTTTGGAGAAGGCAGCTGGAGTCAATACTGAAACTCCACAGTATTAGCATCTTACAGTTTTGCACAATCATGATTACAGCAAAGAGCATAGGAAGCGGAAGCAGCACAACTATGTGATGTAAACCAAAAGGCCACAGACATTCCATGTTGAAAAAGCACACTCAAAGGTGGGACAGCCTAAGGACCAAGGCAGCAGTGTTCAAGTGAAGGCCCCAGACAGACTATGCTGAAAGAATGCACTAAAAGGAGGGACAGGCTAAAGCCAAGGCAGCAAAGGTTACATAGCAGGCAGCAGGACCAGGACCATGAGAGTGCAGCATGGAGTCAGGAGCCCCAGGAGAAGACACTGCAGCATGGAGGCAGCAGCAGGATGAGATGAGACAGCAGCAGCATGGGATGAAACGAGACACTATAGCATGGAGGCAGCAGCAGCATGAGATGAGATGAGACACCATAGCATGGAGGCAGCAGCAACATGAGATGAGATGAGACACCAGCATGAAGGCAGCAGCAGCAGCAGCAGGATGAGCTGAGACACCAGCATGTAGGCAGCAGCAGGATGAGATAAGATGAGACAGACACCAGCATCAGGAGCAGTAGATGAGACATGATAAGAGCCAGAAGCTGTACTATGACTGGAGACCTCATTGAGGAGGCTGGAGTACAGGCAGAACATCGAGGAGGGCTTTAGAACTAGGTAGCAGGACAGTAGATCATCCCCTTCAGCAAGCTAGCATAGGAACTCTGTAGTGAGGATGGGCCCAGAGGTTTTCATCTATCTAGCCAGCACAGGAACTCTCTCCAGAGGACCAGCCAGACTTGTTCAACAAGTCTTGTTTATAGGCGTTACAGGGCATTCATTGCAAACCTTCATTGCCCTTTGCAATGCTGCAGCTTGCCACTTGGGGGTGGCATGTTTTTAGGGGGCCTACTCTGGGTCATCTGTTGGGCTGGGAATTTCTCTGTGGAGTAGAGTCTTGGGATACTGCGGAAAGCAGTTGTGGAGGCTCTGTCATTCTTTGGAGAATCTGGGTGAAGATGCTAGTGAGGTTATTTATTGAGGTAGCCTCTGTGGTGAGAACTTGTGTGTGGGCTGCCATCTGGTCATGCATGGCCTATGTCTGCCCATTGACAGCCCTCCTCAGGTGCATAAGCTCTGCCTGTATGTAGTTGAGATGGACACCATTGCTCCTTTCCAGCCTGTCCAGCTGCTCTTGCATCAAGACCTCGCTTGGTGCCAGAGCTTATGCTGGTGCTGTGCTAATCATGGATGGCATTGAGGTTTGAGCCTCCAGAAGTGGCATGAGAGGGCTAGTGGGCTGCTCTAACTTGGTGTCTGCTACCTCATAGTGGGCATGTGGTATGCTGGAGTGAGGTTGTGCTGGCACAACTATGTGCCACTGCAGGCCGGGTTCCTCCATGAAACTTGAAAGGTTTAAGTCATATTCAGAGGACTTGCAGGATCTGGCTGTGCTCAGGAGGCTGCTCCTTCTCCTCCTGCTCCTTACTGCATTATAGGGATGTACAGCAGGGACAGATACGTTCGATTCGGTATTCATATTCGTCGGGACCCAAATCCGTTACATCCATTTTCGGGGGACCCTGATTCGTCCATTAGTTACGTATGGTATTCGTTTCCCATTAAAGATAAATAAAAACCCCATCCCAACCCTTTAAATTTAATTAACTACAACCCCCCACCCTCCTGACCCCCCCCCCCCCCCCAAGACTTGCCAAAAGTCCCTGGTGGTCCAGCGGGGGTCCTGGAGCATTCTCCTGCACTTGGGCCGTCGGCTGCCGGTATTCAAAATGGTGCCGATAGCCTTTGCCCTTACTATGTCACAGGGGCAGCTGGCCGGCGTGCGCAAGTTACGCCTGCCAGAGGTAGGCATAACTTCATCAAATAAGGTGGGGGGGGGATTTAGATGGGGCTGGGGGGTGGGTTAGATAGGGGAAGGGAGAGAAAGGTGGGGAGGATCCAAAAAAATGTTCCCTCTAAGGCCGCTCCGATTTCGGAGCGGCCTTGAAGGGAACGGGGAAAGACATCGGGGCTCCCTTCAAGTTCGGCGCACGCAAGGTACACGTGTGCACCCCCTTGCACACACCGAGCCCAGATTTTATAAAATGCGTGCGGCAGTGCACGCATGTTATAAGATCGGGCGTAGATTTGTTTGCGCCGGTTTGCGCGAACAAATCTACGCCCGCGTGTTGATTTTAAGATCTGGCCCATAGTGTGTGTGCCTCTAAATAAAACTTTGCAGAGGGGGTTTATTTTTATTTTTTTGAGATATTCAGGGCCCAAGTCATTGGTGTGTATGGGAGGGAAGAAGGGGAACTAGCATAGGAAAAGAATATTTTTATTTTTCAAAATTTGCCAAACACCTTTTTGTTATATATTTTTCTAAGTCACATCTCTGATTTCATTTAGGCCATAGTGACAAATATAACTACCACAGATAGGAAGTCTAATCAGTTCATCTATCTTAGCTATTCAACAAGGATGCATTTCTAATTCTTTCTATTTAGTATGAAAAGCAAACACATTTCTCTTAACAAACTGTCCTTGAACCTCCTCTCAAGTATTGTCTGTGGATAGTCTGACAGTGGTGAGAAACAAACCTTTCCCTCATGTGGAACATAATCCATCCTGTACAATTAGCTATGCGCTTTACTGGAAAAAAAAAAGATCTGCATGTTATTAATGTAATTATATACCTATTGTTTTCTGCTCTAAAAGACAGAACACTCGTTAGGAAGAGGGAGGTAATGATATTAGCAGGCAAACATGGGAGCTAGCTATTAATAATCCACCATTTGTGGCAGAGCATCAGATTTCAACAATCAACATGGGGGTATTTTTTAGCAGAAGGTTGCTAAAATATACTGCGCTACTACTGATGTTTTTGTTTTTTTTTAATTTACAAAATATTGGATTAAAGGAAATAAGTTAAAGAAAAACAACTTCTCAGGATACAGTTCATTTTGAGGCATGAAACATGATTGAAAATGTTTTAGTTTATATTTCATCTGCTGTAATGAATAAAGTTTCTGTTTTAAGTACTTTTAAAAAAAAATTTTAAACAGTAATACTATATTTTGTATTAATACAGTTCACATATGAAATAGACAAAATCTTTTAGGATCCCTGTTTCATTCTGATTTATATTGATTTAAGGAGATGTGCTTAAAAGGTATGAAAGGTGCTTCTACTCAAGTCATATCCACCACTGAACTGTAAATCAGGACACTATTGTACTGAACGTTATCTAAGCACAACTCAGGCATCTCACTGATATCTTCTACTTTCTTGAGTAGGAGTATAGCACAAACAACTGATAGGAAGAATAGACTTAGGAAAAGAGATTTTTTAGAAATTAATTTTAACTTGTGAAATTATATGAAAATTACTTCTGAACAAATATAGGCGTAGATTTATCAAAATGTTATAAATATAGTGGAAATAGTGCCCATGATAAAAAAGGGTGTGATTAGGCTAATTACCCTGCTCCCGCATAGGCAATTTCAGCAAGATGCGATAAATTTTCACTTCACATGGAGGAGAGGGAGAGAGAGAGAGAGGAAAAAAAAAACTCTGTATACAGTCTGACACTCTCTCTCTCTATGGGTCTGATGCAATAATTTTCGCAGAACGTGGATGCTGACTTTTCAGCGCCCGCTTTCTTAATGCATGCATGGTGCCCACAAGGGGGGCGCCATGCAATAGGCAAATTAGGGGGTCGTGCTAGCAAGGAGGTGCTAGGACCGTTTTCATTACTGGCAGACGGCCGATTATGAAAACTGATGCTGAGTTTACCGGCATCGGTCGCCAATAACTCGGCGGTCTGCAGAGATATTTTTTTTGTTTGTTTTTTTTACTGAAGAAGTATAGAAAAAGTTTTTTCTGTATTTCTGTACTTCTTTTACATGCGCTCAGCTATTAACGCCTGCTCCAGGCAGGCGTTAATATCTGAGCGATAAATGTACGTCTGAGACGCACTTTTCTTTTTTTTTTAATGTGGAGTGAATGAGTAATAACCTCATTCATATGCATTTGCATGTGATGAGCGCTATCTCATTCACTCCACATTGGATGAGGGTTAAATAGGCAGTAATCCCCCTATTGCATTAGGGGTCAATTAGTGCCTATTTAACCCGTGTCCGACAGCAGGTTAAACAGTGCACTCATGTGAGTGCACTGTATTGCATTGGCCCCTATATATGTACCACTTTGAAACAGGGTGGGTTTTAGAAGGTGGGGGGTGTTTTAGGGGGGCTGGTGTTACAGAAACATTCTGAGGTATTCGTAGTAAATTGACATCACTAAAGATTTGTAGTCATTATAATGGATGAAAAGTATAACTAGAAGAGTTCTCTCTCTCTCCTGTTTCTGCAGTGATGGGGACTGAAAATGATGCAGAGACAGTGATCACAGCTCCTGAGAGGCAGTCCTAGGCATCATTCAATTATAGATATCTATTGACTAGAATCAGGAAGCATGCAAACTGGGTTCTACAGGGAGCCAGTTGAGCACTGCCACTAAAAATGGATCAATTATAGAGAAATGGTTTCTAAAACTAAGGGAAAACCCTGGTCTCAAAATCTCCTAAAAAGAATCATCTTTATTCCTCCAGTATAAGGAATTACAAATAGCAAAGAATCTAGCTATGACACTAAAAGGAAAAGCCACAGAGCTACAAAAAAGACAAGTTGATATTCTGAGGTATCTACTCAGCACTGCTATTTTTAATTGCCTGTAAAAAGCACTGGACTGATAATACATCACTGAATACCTCTCTATCCCAGGAGTAAGCAACTCTGGTGTTTGCGTGCCACAACTTGGTCAGGTTTTCAGAATATCCACAATGAATAGGCATGAGATGTAGAGATGTGAATCGTGTCCTCGATCGTCTTAACGATCGATTTCGGCTGGGAGGGGGAGGGAATCGTATCGTTGCCGTTTGGGTGTTTAGAATATTGTGAAAATCGTTAAAATCGTGAACCGGCACACTAAAACCCCCTAAAACCCACCCCTGACCCTTTAAATTAAATCCCCCACCCCCAAATGCCTTAAATTACCCTGGGATCCAGCGGCGGTCCATAGCTAAATCAGGGGAAGGGGGAGGGCAGGAAAACCGGCACACTAAATCCCCCTAAAACCCACCCCCGACCCTTTAAATTAAATCCCCCCTCCCGAACCCCCCCCAAATGCCTTAAAGTACCCTGGGGTCCAGCGGCGGTCCGAAACGGGCTCCTGCTGTTGAAGCGTGTTGTCTTCAGCCGGCGCCATTTTGCAAAATGGCCGCCGCAAAATGGCGGCGGCCATAGACCAACACGATTCGACCGCAGGAGGTCGCTTCCGGACCCCCGCTGGACTTTTGGCAAGTCTTGTGGGGGTCAGAAGGCCCCCCCAAGCTGGCCAAAAGTCTCTGGGGGTCCAGCGGGCGTCCGGGAGCGATCTCCTGCCGCGAATCATTTTCCGTACGGATAATGGCGCCGGCAGGAGATCGACTGCAGGAGGTCGTTCAGCGAGGGTTCCGGACCTCCGCTGAACGACCTCCTGCAGTCGATCTCCTGCCGGTGCCATTTTCCGTACGGAAAACGATTCGCGGCAGGAGATCGCTCCCGGACGCCCGCTGGACCCCCAGAGACTTTTGGCCAGCTTGGGGGGGCCTCCTGACCCCCACAAGACTTGCCAAAAGTCCAGCGGGGGTCCGGAAGCGACCTCCTGTGGTCGAATCGTGTTGGTCTATGGCCGCCGCCTTTTTGCGGTGGCCATTTTGCAAAATGGCGCCGGCTGAAGACAACACGCTTCAACAGCAGGAGCCCGTTTCGGACCGCCGCTGGACCCCAGGGTACTTTAAGGCATTTGGGGGGGATTTAATTTAAAGGGTCGGGGGTGGGTTTTAGGGAGATTTAGTGTGCCGGTTTTCCTGCCCTCCCCCTTCCCCCGATTTAATTTAAAGGGTCGGGGGTGGGTTTTAGGGGGATTTAGTGTGCCGGTTTTCCTGCCCTCCCCCTTCCCCTGATTTAGCTATGGACCGCCGCTGGACCCCAGGGTAATTTAAGGCATTTGGGGGGGGGTTCGGGAGGGTGGGGGATTTAATTTAAAGGGTCGGGGGTGGGTTTTAGGGGGTTTTAGTATGCCGGTTTTCCTTCCCTCCCCCTTCCCCCGATTTACGATTTTTTGACGATAAATCGGGGGAATTGGTATTGTATCGTGGCCCTAACGATTTTTGACGATTTAAAATATATCGGACGATATTTTAAATCGTCAAAAAACGATTCACATCCCTAATGAGATGTATTTGCATGCAGTGGAGAGTACAATGGCTGCTTAATTTCCAGATGTAATCATTCATACTTTTTATTGCTAATTTTGTATTAGCTTATTAGTTGCAAACTTCATTTAAATATTCACCTAGAAATTTCCAATGCTGAGCTGAGAGTCAGTTGAAAGAAGGAAGATCAAGATGGCTGCTAGAGGCATGAATGACATAAGTTCCTATAGAATCCCATTTTTTCCATTATGAAAACAATATCTTTCAAAAAGAGTGCTTGAATTTTCTTTTTGATAATTTTAAAATTCAAAAGTGGAAAATTATTACCAGTTACTTCTCCTTAATCTTTAGGGGCACATTCTAAAGGAACAGAGGAGATGTACTGGTCATTCTTCAGAGGCAGTACATTTTTGAAACTAATAATGAGATCATGATTGAGAATGTTTGAGTACATGATGCATGGATATACTACATGGAGGTGGATGCCAGAATCCAAAAGCCAATAAAATAGAGATTGTTGGAATGATTTCTCTGCTTGCTTATTTGTCAGAAATGTTAATGTGCATGTAAACTATCTGTTCCACATGAGCTATTACATATTCCAACTACAGTGGGTGCTTTAGCCTAGGAAAAGTTCAAATGGACTACCTGTCACTGGAGGACAAAGTGGAATTCAGCAATTAAAGGAAAAGATGCTTCAAAACCAATAGTTTCTCTAAAATAATTACAATTTAAGTGGGTAGAGATGTTATCATTATAAGGCTTATAAATATATAATGATATAAGGTTTTGTAACATGCCCAAATCAGTTGCGTAGCTACAGGTGGGCCTGTTCACCTTCACTTTTGGCTCAGGCTCCCACCCCTAACAGCAGGGTCATGTCCCACGAGTCAGCAGTTAGAGGGCCTGGAAACATTGGAATCACTGCCATTTCATGATCCCCTGTGCCTTTAAGGGCACTAACTTGAATGGGGAGCAATTCCTGCCCTTGGTCTAGCTATGTACAAGCCGAGGCCATCAGAGTCTTTATTTTTGGCAGGTACTTAATATTTATTTTCCTCCTCTCAGCCCCTTAAAAGTTCAGGAATGCCAAAGCTGGATGGAAATCTATTTACATAATCAGCAGCCTGAGAAATTAATCCTTGTATAATGTAGCTGCCTTAACTACAGAGGGAGAATAAGAAACAGCAGAGACAGGTAAGGGAGAGAGTGAAGAGAGTGTGGCCAGAAATTAAAAGGGTTTTGTAGCCACTGGGGTAAGAGTCAGGGTGAGGGCCTGACAACAATGCCCAACCTTGGGGGCTCCCCCAGAAATTAAGTTCTTGTTATGCCTCTGGTTAAACCCCTTGACAAATGAGCATTAGTTGTCTTACAAGTTTGCATTTTTAACATGTATTAGTCTTAAAAAGATATTATCTGTAGTCTAGCATTTTCTTTTTCCATTAATTTTGTTTTTGGTAGATTGACATCTATCTACTTTCTGAAGTTAGGACATTTTTTGAAATTCTACCTAGAGACTAGCTCTGACTACATAAAACATTTTAAGATCACTGTGAAGAAGTGGAAGGTGAGATAATAACATTAAAATTTGAAAATAAGGAGATGTAGGTTAATGGCCTTAAATGAATGCAGTGGTAATAAAGGAAATAAAGGAAATTTCTGTGACCAGAAGGGAAAGTTTTATTTTAAGAATTACAAGCTTACTATATAAAAATAAATGAAGAAATGGCAGTAGGAAAGAATGTTACTTTTTAAAGCACAATTCCAATTCCCAGTGTTATTTAACACTGACAAAGTAAAATCAATTGGAGTTCCTTAGGGTTGTATTGCATAACACTCCTAGACAAAAACAATAGAGCAATAGCTGAAAATCAGAAATAATATCCAAAATCTTTCTAACCACAATGAAAAATGAAGCGCGGGCAGTCAGTTTGGAGACAAGTATGAATAAAGAAATAGAGGACGAGAACAATGCTTTAGTCATTACCTTCTATATTGAATCAGACTGTGGTAAAGCAATTTATCTGGCACAAGAAATAAAAAGATTTTGATGTATCAAAATGAAATTGCATTTTGTGGACATATTCCAGGACCTTACAAGACACACTTACTGAATTGGATGGGTCTGATTCTCTTTATCAATGATCAATTTCTATTTCTATGATTCACACAGTTAAATCCCATTTCATTAAAACTGAGGAATAAGAGGATTTATTCAGTTCAAACAATTTAAGGGGGTCATTTACTAGACGGATCGCATGCGATAAGGAACGTTTCGTACGCGAAACGTCCCTTATCGCATGCGATACCAAGATGGGGGCGGAGTCAGTCCCGGAAGAGGAGGAGTCGGGGCATCACCGGGGCAGACTCTGCGAAGACGCTGCAGACGACGAAAAAGTAAGGACCTTTTCGCATCCTATTTCGCGCCCATTAGCTACACCTTCTATGGTGGCGCCATTGGGTGTGAAACCGGCAGCAATGCACCGTGGCTGTGCGATCGCTGCCGGCTAGCGCAGGACCGCCCCCCGTTTTGGCCCCCCGCCCCTCATTACCTAAAGTATCACAGGCCTGACGCTTCGGCGCCATTTTGAATACTGGCAATACGGCCGGAGTGCAGGAGGTCGCTCCCGGACCCCCGCTGGACTTTTGGCAAGTCTTGTGGGGGTCAGGAGGCCCCCCCCAAGCTGGCCAAAAGTCCCTGGGGTCCAGCGGTGCCATTTTTTTAGCACAGCTGATAGCGTGGGAACGGGAGATCGCTGCCCACGGACCCCTGGACCACCAGGTATGTGCAAAAGGTTTTGGGGGGTGTCGGGAGTATGGGGGAGGCTAAGGGGGTAATTTTAAAGGGTCGGGTGGGTTTTTTTTTTATCGGACCATCGGCGCCATTTATATTAATGGCAGCCAAAATGGCGCCGATGGCCCGAGAGCGGGAGATCGCGCCGGGACCCCCCCCCCCCCCCACTGGATCACCAGGTAATTTAAAACATGTTGGGGGGGGTTCGGGAGGGTGGGGGATTTGTTTTAAAGGGTCGGGGTGGGTTTTAGGGTTGTTTTGGTGTGTCGGTTTTCCCACCCTCCCCCTCCCCCGATTTACGATTTTTCACGATAAATCGGGGGAATTTCTATTGTATCGCGACTAACGATTTTTGACGATTTAAAACATATCTGATGATTTTTTTTAAATTGTCAAAAAACGATTCATATCCCTACTTATTACAGACTGTTTGTGGGAACCAGTGCTTGCCTACTAGGGATGTGCAGAGGGACACCATAAGTTGCATTCGGGATTCATATTTGTCGGGGGGCAGATACATTGCATTTGGCAAGGGGGGCCCCCCCGATACATTTATATGTTAATTCTTATTCGTCCAGGCTAAAATTAAATTAACTACAACCACCCCACCCTCCTGACCCCCCAAGACTTACCAAAATTCCCTTGTGGTCCAGCGGGGGGTCTGGGAGCCATCTCCTGCACACACACCCTGGGCTGCCGGTATTCAAAATGGCACCAATAGCCTTTGACCTACTATGTCACAGGGGCTACCGGTGCGATTGGTCAGACCATGTCACATGGTAGGGGCAAAGGATGGCCGGCGCCATCTTGTGCTCCAACCATGTGACAGGGGCTGACCAATGGCACGGGTAACCCCTGTGACATAGTAAGGGCAAAAGCTATCGGCACCATTTTGATTACTGGCAGCCAACGGCCTGAGTGCAGGAGATTGCTCCTGGACCCCTGCTGGACCACCAGGGACTTTTAGCAAGTCTTGGGGATCCTCCTGACCCCCACAAGACTTTCCAAAAGTCCAGCGGGGGTCTGGGAGCCACCTCCTGCACTCGGACCGTTGGCTGCCAGTATTCAAAATGGCGCCCATAGCTTTTGCCCTCACTATGTCACAGGGGCCATCCATTGCTCCTACCATGTGACAGGGGCTGACCAATGGCACCGATAGCCTCTGTGACATAGTAGGTCAAAGGCTATGGGTGCTATTTTGAATACCGTCAGCCCAGGGTGTGAGTGCAGGAGATGGCTCCCGGATCCCCTGCTGGACCACCAGGGAGTTTTGGTAAGTCTTGGGGGGGTCAGGAGGGTGCGGGGTTTGTTTAAATTGGCTCCTTTAGATCGCCGAATAAGTCAGCTTTGTTGTATTCGTGGGGAATCGCGATACGTTTCACTTCCCCATGAATACAACAAATATCTCCCTATACATTGCAGATTGCCAATTTGTAGGGAACGAATGCACACCCCTATTGTCTACGGCTCCTGTTCCTGAATGTACTGAAAACTCTCTGTGGCATAGAGACCATTGCAGACATCTACTATTGTGAGTGTACATTCTTGTATCCAGTATACCCTGTCTACTCACTACTTCTAGTCTCTCTATAGCTCAGCGACCCAGAGATTATATTCCAGTATCAGAAGGACTCCAGCCTTGCTGGACACAGCGACTCACTACTGCCACCTATGGTGGTCCAGCTTCCAGTCTAATAAAGAACTATTGTGTTTATCTCATATTCTAGCGTAGCCGGTGGTTCCTCTCAGAATCTCCTCCTGGGGGCGCTGTCATCTGCCATCAGCCCAGGGATTCACCATTTCCTCTAAGTGGTCATTCCTTTCACTATTGTCACCTTGTGGGACCCAACCACTACAGACCACTACAGACCAGCTTGCCAACTCCGCCCTCCTGGCGGAGTGAGCGACAGCAGATTGCTAACTCCTCCCCTCTGGAAGAGGAAAGCGTAACAGATTGCTAGCTCCTTCCCTTTGGAGAAGGAGAGCGTAACATACCTAAGAGATGAAGAATATTCACTCGCAAATTATGATGAAGGTAACAATGCAAGGCACTCAAGAACGATACCCAGTTATGGCAAATAGTCCCTGAATGCACACATTTTAAAAGAGCTCGTGTTTGCTTTTTGTAAGAGGATAGCCTGCACAAAGACTCATCCTAATTCACCAGAAGTCTTCCTGACTGTGTATCCCACAAGGTTCACCCACTTCTGGGCTACCTCTATCTAAAAGATTCTTAATATCTGTCACTCACCACTGATGTTTAACTTACTTCTTAATGATATACATGCAATTTATACCTTATGTAGCCACTTCCTTATTCCTACTCATTGTACATCCTTCTTGTATGCATTTACTAGAAATCTACTTCATTTATGTCATCAAATCTATTTGTATCACTTAAGTACTGGGAGATCCAAGATGGCGTCCTAAGGAGAGGACGCAGCAAGAGCAGCTCCTTGAGATCAATATTATTTCTTTCCTCTGAAACCAATATGTCTCATACCAAGAGGAAAGGAAAAGTAAGGCTGGAGACCGCTGCAACAGTCTTACCATCCCCTTTCCCAACCGACGATAGAGGGCTTCTTTGCTGCGGTAACAGCATTAACCCCAGAGAGGAGGTCCGCGGAGGCGATGGGTGGGGAGCACACCTCGCTGCCCTTGGACATTTTAACATCACTTAGCCCTGGGGCGCCCAAGACTCCCTCTCCCCCTACTCACGGCCTGAGCACGGAGCAGGCTTGGATCGCACGGCAGATGGGGCCAGTGGGGGAACAGGCAACGGCGGCTGCTTCCGGGTCAAAGGCCGTCAGTTTGTTGGCTGGCGTTGGTACTAGAGGGGAGCAGCATGAGCAGCATGAGCAGGAGAAGATCGCCATGGAGAGGCAGAGCGCAGTGAGTGAAAACGTCGCTGCAATTACCACCGAAGGGGGAGAGGAACCGGTGAAAGAAATTCAAAGAATTTGCCGGAGCAGGGAGGTAAGCTCAGACCTCAGTCTTAAATTATTAAGACCACAAGAAATAACATTAGAAACAGTATGGAATGCTCTAGTTACTTTGGAGAAGGCAATTTCAACATTGACTTTAGTTGTAACTAACTTACAGTAAAAAGATGAAGAAATAAAGCCTGTTTTGGACATGCATGAGAAAAAAATTAATGAAATTGAGTTAAAGGTAACTAAAATACAAGATGTTCAAGGAAAACTGATACAAAGTGAGGCAATTACATCCAAAAAGATGGAAACCTTGGAAAATTCCCAGATATATTTAAATCTCAGGATATTGAATTTCCCCCTCTATAAAACTTGTTTCACTGTGAGACCAGTTTAAAAAATATATGATGGACATTCTTCTTTTTTCAACTGAAGCTATACCACCAATCTCAAATATTTATTTTGTGTCCAAAACAAGTGAAGTGGTATTGGGGGAACCCAATGCGCCTATGAATATGGGCACTGATCTCACTGGATTTCTTGAAGCTTCAATAGAAGAGCAAGTAGAATATCAGGGAACAGTATTATGTACTTTTGTTTTTCCAGTAGACAGAGATTTTGTCTTAAAATATTTTCTCCGCAATAGGGAAAAACTTTTCTTTGGTGAAAGAATTTATCCAGATGTTACAAGAAGCACACAAATTCGTAGAAAAAAGATGTTGGAGATGTGCCAAGAAGCAAGGCAACTGGGAGCTAAAATAACAATAAGATATCCCTGTAAATGTTTGATATATATTAATAATAATCGATATGTTTACCATGATCCATCACAATTACGTCACTTCTTGGATAATTTTGGAACTGAGAGAGATGAACCTTAGAAAGTCACAGGCACTAAGAATGTGTATACCTCTCCTTTAATCTTTCCTTATATGATAATTTTGTTTGTTTTTGCTCCCATTTAACATCTTGGATCCTCCTACTTTCCTTTAATATGTAACCTATATAATTATTGGAGTTCTCGTTTTTCTTTTTTATTGGCTGTGATGTTTAAATATGATATATTCACAAACAATATACCCGTATTTACATTTTAAATATGTTATATATTTTATTCCATATATTTATTAAAAAGCATACATAAAACACACCCTATATTCACACACATTCACTCATTCATTCAACTACACATCAATTTATACACAATCTTTTAAAAATTAACATCAAATACATACATGTTCCACATTAACATTAGCCACGCAACAAAAAGACCAAGTAATTTAAATTTCAATGCTGTGGTGTTCACTAATATATTCAAAATAATGTTGATACCGCATCAACAAGCCAGACAACGGCAGTGGTAATCACCTGCCGTCCGGACCACTCGTCATTTGCGGTGAGTTCGTTATTGTATATCAAAAGTGTTCAAATTTAAAGTCTTCAAATTTTCAAATGCATCTGTTCCCCGAAGATCAAATTGAAGAATAAATCCCCCCAAATTTTACAGATTATAATGATATTCAACGTACTGATGTACTTAACTTAAAGTGACACAGCAATGCGAACCTTCATACTGGACCCACACGTCTCAAACGCTGCTTCAATGAAAACGGGACAGAGGATGCCGTCAAACTCTTTGCCTTTAAAAAAGCCCGCGCTTTGTGCGCGTGATGACGTCACAACGTTGTGTACGTCACTGACAAGCCGTTCCCATGGTTTCAGATACACATCATTTTGATGCTTATATCAATGACAAAACGTTACCACGATGAACTTATATACAAAATTGATTTAATGTGTTGAATAGCCATATGCTCACAGAAACACTTGAACTTCTAAAGATGAATTCAATCCTTGGGGTTCCACTGTGCCAAGGCGATGGATTCACCGCTGTTCTGCATGCAATAATCGAGTATTGAAATCCCCGCCTCTCCAGTTTGGAGAAAGTTGTTCAAGTATGCATACTCTGAGATCATTAAAGGTATGTTGGCTTCGAGTGCAATGGGATGTGAGTGGAGCTGTCATTCGACCTGTGGAAATACATGATCGATGTTCGATCTTAAGTGCCCGTTGTGTGTTGCCAATGTATAGGAGATTACAAGGACATTGTATGATGTAAATTACCCCCTGTAGAACGGCAGTCAGTAAAATTCCTCAAAATGAAGGTAAAATCAATTCGACTGAAATAAATGGCTGACGTGTCAATCATAACTTGACAAACTGTACATTTGCCACAAGATGTATGTGCTCCTATAACATTGGCAGATTGAGGCACTGAAGAATCGGAGTGTACCAAAATATCTTTAATATTGGGACTCCGAGTAAAAGCGAATCTAGGGACTTCATGAAATTCATTATAAATCTGCAACATGTGCCAATTCTGATGCATAATCCGCTTCATAGTCTGAGTCATAGCAGAAAAAGGCAAAACACAGGTCAAAATGTCCGTAGATTCCAAAGGACGGGGTAAGAAAAGCCACTCTCTGTTGGTAAATCGTGCCCGAGTAAAGGCACGTTTTATGCACCGTGGGGGATAGCCTCTTTTAATGAATCGATCTGTTAATGAAATTGCTTGTTGGTGAAATTCTTCTGTGGAAGTACAAAGCCTTCTTAATCTGAAAAACTGGCTCACTGGGAGATTCAACTTGAGAGACCGGGGGTGTGCACTGGTGAAGTGTAAAAATGTATTAGATGCCACTGGTTTCCTGTAAATAGTGGTATCAAAACCAAAAGGTTTTTTAAGGATTGTGATGTCAAGAAAATGAATAACCATGGTATCATGCTCAGAAGTAAAATGAAGATGGGGTTTGCGCCCGTTAAACCAATTTAATCTTAATCCGTTAAGCCAATTTAAAAATTCTAAGGGGCGGATTTTAAGAGCCCTGCTCGCCGGTGAGCCTATTTTACATAGGCCTACCGGCGCGCGCAGAGCCCCGGGACTCGCGTAAGTCCCGGGGTTTCTGAGGGGGGCGTGTCGGGGGCGGGCCCGAACCGCGCGGTGTTTTCGGGGCGTGTCGGGAGCGTTCCGGGGGCGGGCCCGGGGGTGTGGCTACAGCCCGGGGCGGTCCGGGGGCGTGGCCGCACCCTCCGGACCCGCCCCCAGGTCGCGTCCCGGCGCGCTAGCAGCCTGCTGGCTTGCGGGGATTTACGTCTCCCTCCGGGAGGCGTAAATCCCCCGACAAAGGTAAGGGGGGGTTTAGACAGGGCCGGGCGGGTGGGTTAGGTAGGGGAAGGGAGGGGAAGGTGAGGGGAGGGCAAAAGAAAGTTCCCTCCGAGGCCGCTCCGATTTTGGAGCGGCCTGGGAGGGAACGGGGGTAGGCTGCGTGGCTCGGCGCGCGCCGGCTATACGGAATTGATAGCCTTGCGCGCGCCGATCCAGGATTTGCGCGGCTACGCGCGTATCTACTAAAATCCCGCGTACTTTTGCTGGCGCCTGATGCGCCAGCAAAAGTACGCCAAATCGCGCGGTTTGAAAATCTACCCCAGCGTTTCTAGAATTTTTAAATTGGCTTAACGGGCACAACCCCCATCTTCATTTTACTTCTGAGCATGATACGTGGATAAAGGTAGGGGGGGGGTTAGATAGGGCCGGGGGGGTGGGTTAGGTAGGGGAAGGGAGGGGAAGGTGAGGGGAGGGCGAAAGGAAGTTCCCTCCGAGGCCGCTCCGATTTTGGAGCGGCCTCGGAGGGAACGGAGACAGGCTGCGTGGCTCGGCGCGCGCCGGCTGCCCAAAATCGGCAGCCTTGCGTGCGCCGATCCAGGATTTTAGAAGATACGCGCGGCTACGCGCGTATCTTATAAAATCCAGCGTACTTTTGTTTGCGCCTGGTGCGCGAACAAAAGTACGCGAACGCGCTGTTTTTAAAAATCTACCCCTCAGTGAGCAGATGAAGGTTGTAACTATTACTATTCAGTATTTAATTAAGCTTTTAAATCCATTCTGAAGTCCCAGGGTTAATATGCGGAAAGGGGAGCCGCATATTAACTTCATGACTCAATCCATGCCCTGGCTCTGCAGCCCATGCAATGTCTGCTACCCTTTGGCTATACTTACAATAGTATGCCATAGCCAGGACAGGCTTCCAAGGACAGGCCTGATTACCCAACATGCACATGCCTAGAGGTTCCCCAAAATCTTGGTGTCTAAGGTCCCCAGAGGTCTTAATCTGCCACTAAGGCTGCAGAATGTCAGGGAGAAGTGTTCTGCCTGACAGGTAAGGGGGGGGGGGGGGAATCTGAGGAGAGGTCCTCTGCTAGATGTGGCTTGCTAGCCGATGGGTGAAGGGGGAAATTCTTCTTGCATCAGTCTATTTGCATGACTGTTCCCCTCTCCCACACCCCTTCTCCCTTCTTGCACTGCTCTTGTTTCAAGTTTGCTCTGCTGGCCATTGAAGCTTCTCTGGTGCTGTCAACTTGGCTGGATGTTCTTCCATAGGCTGTCTATATGCCATGTTGTGGGTTCTCCTCATACAGTCCCAGAGTACCAATAGAACATTCTGGGTCCAACATGGGTGTGAGCCTGCAAATGTCTGCATGCGACTGCTGCTTCCATCATGGGGTGAAAATGCAGAATCTCAGGACTGGGCTGATGCAGGGTGGTTTCACTTTGGGAGCAAGTTATCTATATTAGAAGAGCCATGTAGCATCCTTCTTGGGGCACAAGGCAAAGAAAATGTCCCCCTGCCCTCTTTGTTTGCTCCTCTGATAGCTTGCCTATCTCTCCCCCTGCTTTCCCAGCATGCTCTCAAGCCCTGTGAACCTCTGCAGGGATTTCTCCCACAAAAGACTTTGGTAACAAAAAAACCAGAGGGGGGAGGGGGGAATAGGGGCTCACCAGGACATAGGAACAATACTATGTCCAGTTCCCATGCACCTGAGTCCTACGACCTTTGAAAGATACATTCCCCTCATTCTTCTGTAGTTTCTTCAGAAACAAAAATAAAAGAAAACATTCTACATAAGAACATAAGATATGCCATACTAGGTCAGACGAAGGGTCTATCAATCCCAGCATCCTGTTACCAACAGTGGTCAATACAAGTCACAAGTACCCGGCAAGTAACCAAACATTAAATAGATCCCAAGCTAACTATTCCTAATTGATTAATAGCAGTTTATGGACTTTTTAAACCCAGTTACACTAACTTCTGTAACCACATCCTCTGGCAATGAATTCCAAAGCTTAATTATACATTGAGTAAAAAAGAATGTTCTCTGATTTGTTTAAATGAGCTATTTGCTAACTTCATGGAGTACCCCCTAGTCCTTTTATTGTCTGAGAGAGTAAATAACCAATTTACTTTTAGCTGTTCAAGTCCTTTCATGATTTTGTAGACCTCTATCAGACCCCTCCTCAGCCATCTTTTCTCCAAGCTAAATAACCCTAATCTCTTTAGTCTTTCCTCATAGGGGAGTTGTTCCATGCCATTTATCATTTTGGTCACCCTTTTCTCTACTTTCTAAAGGTCTTCTTCATACAAGTAATATAATGTAAACTGGTTTTACCCCACCACTACTATAGTTGCTTAAGAGCTTGATTCATTTTCCATGCCTCAGAAATCCATGGCTGGTATTTACATTATGAGGTATAAAACCATAGCAGAAAGTAATTATCAGTTTCCTAGTGTAATCAGCTCTGCCTGCCCATGGGATGGAAATAACCCACTGATGTTTGTTCAGTTTTAGGCCCATGTGATATACTGGCTGCAATGCAGTGTGAAAAAAACCATTTTACAGACATACTGAGAAAATAACTCACAGAGAAAAATGTAACAACAAAAAAAAGAAATTATACAGAAAATAAATGTGATGTTTCCTGAATCCATCTGGTCTTGTTTTAAAGGTTGGATGTTCTGGCAGAGAAATGGTGGTGAGTCTACAATATAAATGGGGCTGATTCAAATCAGTGCGCTCATCACATGCAAATGCATGTCAATGAGGCTATTAGTTATTCACCCCACATGCAAAAAAAGTATGCCGGACACACACACATTTTTATGCTCAGTAATTAATGCCTACCCAGAGCAGGCGTTAATTTCTGAGCACCCCAAAAAGTTGTACAGAAAAGCAGAAAATACTGCTTTTTTTTTTTTTATTTAAAAAGTGCAGGTGGTCAAGTTAGGGAAACGGATGCTCAGTTAATGAGTGTCCATTTTCCTAACCCGTGGCTGTGCACAGGTTGGGAAAACTGATGCTCGTAAAATTGAGCATCCACTTTCCTAACCCGCGGACAGACGACCTCTCCTGGGTGCGTGCTTCCTTGGCAGCACGACCCCTAATTTATATATTGCATAGCTCCCCCAGGAGAGGTGCCTGGGCGCGCGTGTTAGGAAAGTGGGCGCTCAACACCGAGCGCCTGCTTTCGGCGCACTTTTATTGCATCGGCCCCATTGTGAGAAAGCAAGAATGAAAGAAAATATAAAGGTTTTTTTTTAATTTTGTGATTATTGTATTTATACAGAATTTTAGTTCTCATTAGCTGCATAGCTTTTCAATGGTATCAGTGGCACCAAATAATAGGGATGTGCATCGGGTGCCCAATCGTTTGTGCTTTCGGGTTTGTGTGTCTGTGGGAAAATCTCATTTTCACAAGGATCGGTATTTTTTTTTTTTTTTTTTTTTTTTTAGTAAAAAATCATTTTTCGGCTTAGTGTACACTAACGAAAATAACAAAAAGTAACAAAAAAATAACAAAAATAAATGTTTTTTTGTTAGTGTGCACTAATGGGAGTTAGCGCACACTAACCCGAAAAACGAAAATTTGGGGGGAAAAGTGTTCATTTCTTGTTTTAACCGATATATAACAAATTAAGAAATACAGTACGATATTTCAATTCGTTATAAAAATGATTCACAACCCTACCAAATAATACTTTTAAAAATGTGAATATTCCCTTTAGTGGAGAAACAGTGTTTGTTCACTTGATTTAAGTAGTGCTGATGGGCCGTATAAGACCTGAACTGGCTGATCTAATTGAAAAGAGCATTCCTGTCATATTGTCAGACCGTGTTGCAGAAACACTGAGTTTATTTATGACCATATTAGAACCATATTCTTATCTTACTCACAACATTTATGTGATAAGCCTTGCACAAGCTTTCAGTAACAGAGCCTGAGGTTACATTAGGAATACTCTTCTCTCCACTTCCCCATTCTTAAAAGTGACAGATGTTATTGACCATGAACACCTGTTTTTACATTAAAGTTATTAAAAATGTGTTTTACTAGGTAGAACAGCAGTAATCTATCTATACACTGTCTACAGCTATTGGTTCAAGCTTCTTTTTTTTCTCTCTCTCCGTAACTGAGAACCAATCTTGTTCAAATTTCCTGAGCTATGTCAATGGACAAAGATCTGGAAATGCTTGGCCTGTAGCATATTTCCTCCTGCTGAGAAAAGAGATCCAGGACAACTTGGGGAAAATTTGGCTCTGTTTTTCTTACGACTGTCGCTGCCCGACGTCTCCACTCCGCCCACCTTACCTTTTTTGCGACTCCTCCCGTGGTTGATGGACGTCTGACTGCCGCGGTGTCTGCCTGCCATCCTCTCCGGCGTCCCCGGTCCGGCTTGGGCACTGCACCCCGCCATGTTGTCCAGGTACCATAGGGCGCACGCGCCGCGCAGCCCTGCTTCTTATTCTTTCTTTGGCGCGAACCTCAGGGGCGTCCCCCTGTGATGACGTCCCGCATCCCGGATACAAAAGCCTACACTTTTTGCTAGCTAATCGAGTTAGCAAGGGAATCCTTATGGATGGGATTCACTCTCCATACCTAGCTACTCTGTCTCTCCAACTTTTTGGACTTTATCCTAATGCGGTACCTGCTCCTCGGGGGCCTCTCTCATTTCTTTCAGGTCACTATCAGGAACCGGTACTCGCTCCTCGAGGGCCCATGTTCCCTGACTCGCTGCCTGAACTTATCGCTTCAGCTTGGAAGAAACCGCTGCCTACATCATCAGTGAGTTACCAACTTTATTTCCTCAGAGCTGTTCCCTGGAATCAGGTACTCGCTCCTCAAGGGCCTGCCTCGATTCCAGCTTCTGTGACACCTTCCGGGAGAAACCACTGTGTGAGTAACTTTACCAATGAGGCTCTACACCAGAACACTGTGTATGCTCCACTAGGGGTATGCATTTGGTCCCTACGTATTGGCAATCCGCAATGGATGTTGCCATATTCATTGTATTCGTGGGGAAGCAAAACGTATCGCGATTCCCCACGAATACACAAATCTTTGCCGAATTATTCGGCCACCAAAATAAATCAATTTTAACAAACCCCCCACCCTCCTGACCCCCCCCCCCCCCAAGACTTACCAAAACTCCCTGGTGGTCCAGCGGGGGGGGTCTAGGAGCCATCCCCTGCACTCTCACACCCTCGGTGCTGGTTTCATCATGGTGCCGATAGCCTTGGACCTACTATGTCACAGGGGCTACCGGTGCCATTGGTCAGCCCCAATCACATGGCCATCGGTGCCATCTTGTGCTCCTACCATGTGACAGGGGCTGACCAATGGCACCGGTAGCCCCTGTGACATACTACGGGCAAAGGCTATCGGCGCCATTTTGATTACTGGCAGCCGATGGCCCAAGGGCAGGAGATCGATCCGGGACCCCCGTTGGACCCCCAGGGCCTTTTGGCCAGCTTGGGGGGGGGCCTCCTGACCCCCATAAGATTTGTCAAAAGTCCAGCGGGGGTCCGGGAGCGACCTCCTGCACTCCGGCTGTCGGATGCCAGTACTCAAAATGGCGCCGATCACCTTTGCCCACACAGGGATCGGCTGCCAGTATTCAAAATGGCGCCGATTGCCTTTGCCCTCACTATGTCACTGGGGCCGACCATCGTTCCCTGTGACATAGTGAGGGCAAAGGCGATCGGCGCCATTTTGAGTACTGGCATCTGACGGCCGGAGTGCAGGAGGTCACTCCCGGACCCCTGCTGGACCTTTGGCAAGTCTTGTGGGGGTCAGGAAGCCCTCCCAAGCTGGCCAAAAGTCCCTGGGGTCCAACGGGGGTCCCGGAGTGATCTCCTGCCCTCGGGCCATTGGCTGCCAGTAATCAAAATGGTGCCGATAGCCTTTGCCCATACTATGTCACAGGGCCTACCGGTGCCATTGGTCACATGGTAGGAGCACAAGATGGCACCAATGGCCATGTGACAGGGGCTGACCAATGGCACCGGTAGCCCCTGTGACATAGTAGGTCAAAGACTATCGGCGCCATGATGAAACCGGCACCGAGGGTGTGAGAGTGCAGGGGATGGCTCCCGGGCCCCCCGCTGGACCACCAGGGAGTTTTGGTAAGTCTTGGGGGGGTCAGGAGGGTGGGGGGTTGCAGTTATTTTAATTTTAGCTAGGACACAAATAGAAATCGCCGTATTAACGCATCGGGGAGCCATACAGCCGAATGCAACGTATCTGCTCCCCGATGAATCCGAATCCCGAATGCAACATATGGCGTCCCTCTGCACATCCCTATGCTCCACTGTACTCACTATCTCAGTTTTCTCCACTACAGCACAGCCATAGAGGGAATCGCTGTTCCAGTATCCTGAGGAACCTTAGCCCAGCCGGGCTTCATCTCTACTCACTACTGCCACCTCTGGTGGCTTCTCAACTCTGTCTAATAAAAGATCAAACTCTGAGTTTGTGTGTCCTGAGCTAAGCCTGACCTGTGGCCCCTCATGGGACTTCCCCCCGTGGGTGTGGTCAGCTGCCACAGTGTCAAAGGGTCCACCCAAAACCTTACAAACAATAACAGTTCTATTAAGTTATAATCCTGAGCAGCATTTTTTACACACCTCTGAATTCCCCATCGGAAATGTCCTTAATACAGTAATATCCTTGATGCAAGTGTTCTGGATTAAAAAGTCACAATATAAGAAATTTTATGATGACAACTAATATAAGTAGCATCAAACTCTGTTACAAGCATTGATTGATTTTAAGTAAGAAGAAACCTTTCATAAATGCATTTTTTAGTATTAAATTGCTGTATGTACATAATGGCTTGTTGTTAGCAAATAACACTCAGCATTCTTTACTGTAACGTTCCTGTTTCTGAACTTGCTGACTAGGTACAAATGATTTTGCAAGGCTCATAGTCTTTGCTTCTGGCAGACACATCTGGGAATTTAATGATATACGCCAAAAGATAATAATTACTGCATGTCAAAAACCCAAGTGTCCAGCAAAACATTCTTTTGCACAGATGTAGCACCTTCATCTGACAAGATTCTCTATGTATGTTATATTGTAATATACATATTGTATATTACAATATAACATACATGTTATATATACATGTAATATATATATTACATGTATATATATTGTAATATAACAGAAAAATACATACATATATCCCTTTCTCAGAAGAAAGGCACCAAAATTCCTAATGTGTATGACAGTTTCCAAACACAAGAAAAACATTTTGGGGTAGATTTTTTAAAAAAGCGCGATCACGTACTTTTGTTTGCGCAGCAGGCGCAAACAAAAGTACGCTGGATTTTATAAGATACGCGCATAGCCGCGTGTATCCTCTAAAATCCTGGATCGGCGCGCGCAAGGCTGGAGCGGCCTCGGAGGAACTTCCTTTTGCCCTCCCTTCACCTTCCCCTCCCTTCCCCTACCTAACCCACCCCCCCGGCCCTATCTAAACCCCCCCTTACCTTTGTCCCTAGATTTACGCCTGCGAGAAGGCCTGGACCACGCCCCCGGGCCGGCGCCACGCCCCCGATCCCGCCCCTGAAACGCCGCATCATCCGGTCCCGCCCCCGACACGCCCCCTTCAAAAAACCCCAGGACCTATGCGCGTCCCGGGGCTCTGCGCGCGCCGGCGGCCTATGCAAAATAAGCGCGCCAGCTCGCAAGGCCCTGCTCGCGTAAATCCGGGTGGATTTACGTGAGCAGGGCTTTTAAAATCCGCCCGTTTATTATTAGTGCTCAATAATAGTTTGGATTTACTGACATCAGGAGATTATGGGCCCAATATTCAAAAATGTTATCTGGATATTGCTTATCCAGAAAATTTAGAAAGGATATACAGTTGCACAGCTAATGCTGCTGAATATAACCGGATGTTATCTGGATATGCTTTTGGATAAGGATGAATATATGCACTTAATACAGTTATCCAGATAACTGAATAAGTAGCGCCACCCTGATCCGCCTATTGACTATCTGGTTATCTACTGCTGGATAAGTGACTTATCCGGTTAAATGGTGCCCGCTGCACATAGCTGGATATTCAGCAGCCAACACTTAGCTGGACAAGTTCTACTTATCTGGCTATCTAGTGCTAAACGCATTTTCAATATTGGGCCCAAAGTGATTTTCACAAGGTCTCAAGATGGTGAAAAAGCAAGATTTGAACTTAACAAGTTTTAAGAATTTCTTCCGAAGAACAGTTCTAGATCATATCTAATGTACGGTAATTGAAAAGTTAAAATGGCGGAAAAAACTCATTTTGTATTATGTAAAATTCTCATAAGAACATAAGAAATATCACACTGGGTCAAACCAAAGGACCATCAAGCCAAGAATCCTGTCTTCAGAAGCAGTCAATCCAGATCACAAGTACTAGAGGTGTGCATTGTTTTATTTTATTGGTTCGGGCGTAGTTTTCGTGCCCCTGTGGGAAATTTCATTTTTCCCACTTTTTTTTTTTCATGTGTCCCAATTTTTGTGTTAGGGCATTTTAAAGTTAGGGTGCACTAAATATGATTATAGAGTACACTAACGGGGGTTAGTGCATACTAACTCGAACTACAAATGTTTCTGAAATTTTGGAAAAATTCCGTATTTCGGCATCCCCGAACCATGACGAATTAGACAATTTCATTGAAATTGACTAATTCGTGAAAAACAAATGTACATGTCTAACAAGTACCCAATCCATTTCTTCTTGTTCATAACCAGGGTACGCAGTGGCTCTCCCCAAGACTGTATGACTAATAATGGTTTATGAACTTTTGTCCAGGAAATTGCTTTATTACATCCTCTGCCAACTAATTCCACAGTTTAACTGTGTGCTTAGGGGTAGATTTTCAGAGCCCTGCTCGCCTAAATCCGCCCAAAACCGGGCAGATTTAGGCGAGCAGGGCCCTGCGCGCCGGGAAGCCTATTTTACATAGGCCTCCCGGCGCGCGCAGAGCCCCGGGACTCGCGTAAGTCCCGGGGTTCTCGGAGGGGGGCGTGTCGGGGGCGTGTCGGGGGGCGGGCCCGGTCGTCGCGGCGTTCCGGGGGCGTGTCGGCAGCGTTTTGGGGGCGGGTGCGGGGCGTGGCTACGGCCCGGGGGCGTGGCTATGGCCCGGGGGCATGGCCGCGCCCTCCGTACCCGCCCCCAGGTCGCGGCCCGGCGCGCAGCAGGCCCGCTGGCGCGCGGGGATTTACGTCTCCCTCCGGGAGGCGTAAATCCCC
Source organism: Rhinatrema bivittatum (assembly GCF_901001135.1). Classification (NCBI taxonomy): domain Eukaryota; kingdom Metazoa; phylum Chordata; class Amphibia; order Gymnophiona; family Rhinatrematidae; genus Rhinatrema; species Rhinatrema bivittatum. Next base: position 164,532,928 of record NC_042621.1, read on the forward strand.
CGACAAAGGTAAGGGGGGGGTGTAGACAGGGCCGGGCGGGTGGGTTAGGTAGGGGAAGGGGGGGGAAGGTGAGGGGAGGGCAAAGGAAAGTTCCCTCCAAGGCCGCTCCGATTTCGGAGCGGCCTTGGAGGGAACGGGGGGAGGCAGCGCGGCTCGGCGCGCGCAGGCTATACAAAATCGATAGCCTTGCGCGCGCCGATCCAGGATTTTAGTGGATACGCGCGGCTCCGCGCGTATCTACTAAAATCCAGCGTACTTTTGCTTGAGTCTGATGCGCAAGCAAAAGTAGGCTGATCGCGCTTCTTTTAAAATCTACCCCTTAGTGAAAAAAAATACTTTCTCTGATTTGTTTTAAAAGTGTTATTATCTGCATACAGCATCCCTAGTTCTAATACAATTTGAAAGGGTAAATAACCATTTCCTATTTATCCATTCTACCCCACTAATGATTTTATGGACCTCTATCATATCGACCCTCAGCCGTCTCTTCTCCAGGTTGAACAGCCCTAATCTCTTTAGTCTTTCCTCATAGGGGAATCCTCCCATCCCCTTTATTATTTTGGTTGTCCTTTTCTGTACCTTTTCAAGTTCTGCTCTCTTTTTTCAGTTGGGGCAATCCAAACTTCACATAGTACTCAAAGTGCTGTTGCTCAATGGATCGCTACAGAGGAATTATATCTTTTTTATTTTCTATTCCTTTCTTAATAGTACCTAACAATCTATTTGCTTTTTTGACTGTTGCTGCATACTGAGCTAAGGATTTCAAACTATTCTGCAGTATCTACAGTGACACCAAAATCCTTTTCCTGGTTGATGATGACCAATACGGAACACTATATTATGTACCTGTAGTTTGAATTATTCTTCCCTGTATGTATCACTTTGCATTTGTCCATTTTAAATTTCATCTGCCATTTAGATGCCCAGTCCCCCAGTCTCACAGGTCCTCTTGCAATTCCTCACAATCAGCTTGTGATTTATCTACTTTGAAAAATTTTGTTTCATCTGCAAATTGGATTATTTGTCACTCTCTTTTCAGATCATATATATTAAAAAGCACGGGTCCCAGAACAGATCCCTGATGTAGAGATGTGAATCAGAACTGGAATCGTTTTTTTTTTTTTATTGGTTGCGCCCGAGCCGATAAACAAAAAACCCATCCCGACCCTTCAAAACAGCTCCCTTAGCTTCCCCCACCCTCCTGACCCCCCCCCCATTGGCCAGCCGTCCATTACTCCTACCATGTGACAGGGGCCGGCCAATGGCACGAATACCCTGTCACATGGTAAGGGCAAAGGGCCTTCGGCACCATTTTTATTGCCGACAGCCCGAGAGCGGGAGATCGCTCCCGGGACCCACTGGACCACCAGGTAATTTAAAATGGTTTTTTTTGGGGGGGGGGGAAGCTAAGGGAGATGTTTTAAAGGGTCGGGGTGGGTTTAGGGATTGTTTTTCTGTGCCGTTTTCCCCACCCTTCCCCAAAACGATAAGAGAACCCCACAAACAATTTTGTGGGGTTTTCCTATAGGTTTTGGGGAGCCCCGATTTCTGATGACTTTGAAAATATCGTACCCTGAGGTACTGCACAATTTATCTTTTTCATTGAGAGAAATGACCATTCAGTCCTATTCTCTGACTCTTAAATTTTAGCCAGTAACCAATCCACAATAATACATTTCCTCCTATCACATGACTTTAATTTCCTGATTAGTCAATGATGAAGGACTTTGTCAAACGCATTTTGAAAATCCAGATACACTATATCAACCAACCCATCTTTGTCCTCGTGTTTATTAACCCCTTCAAAATAACTTAACAGATCTGTAAAACAAGATTTCCCTTTGATAGGTTCATGATGGATCTGCCTCATGAATCTGTCTATCGAGATGGCCAGTTATTTTATTTTTCAGAATAGCTTCTACCATTTTGCCCAGCATCAATGTCATGCTCACCGGGCTGCAGTTTTCTGGATCACCCCTGGACCTTTTTAAAAAATGGGCATGATGTTGACCACTCTCCAATCCTCAGGTACCATAGCTGATGTGAATGAGAAATTAGAGATTACTAGTAATAAGTACTTATTGTTATTTTAGTTTCGGAACTCTGGGGTAATTTGTTACTCTTGAGAACTCCCATTGATTTGTTATTCTTAAGTTTGTTGATTTACTCTTTACATCTTTCCATTTCACTCTGATTTGATTCAGTTCCTCTGAATCATCTCTCTTAAAGAATGTTTCCAGCCTAGATAGCTTTGCAATACTCCCCTTAGTTAAGAATGAAACAAATCATTTAGTATTTCTGCTATGAACCAGTTTTCTCTTTGCACCCCTTTTAGACCTCAGTCTTCTAGTGAACCAGTTGACTTCCTCACAGTGCTACTGCTTCTTGCTTCAAATAGAAAAAGATTTGTATTTTTTTTTTTCTCTGGAAAGTATTTTTTCAAATTCTCTTTTGGCCTGTCTTATAAATTTTAGTTTTATATCTAAGTTACCAATGCTTATGCCAATTCCTATTTTCTTCAGTTTGCTCCACTTAGTTTTTTAAAGATGTCCTCTTGGCTTTAATAGCCACTTTCACCTCACCATTTAACCATATTGGCAAATATTTGGGTTTTTTTCTAACTTTTCTAATGCATGAAATACAACTAATCTGGGTTTCCAAGATAGTGTTTTTAAACTTTAAAGCTTTGCAACCTCTCCTTTTGTTTTCCTAATTTTCTCATTTTATCATAGTCTCCTTGTTTAAAATTAAATGCTACCAAAGTAGTACTCCTTAATATCCTCCTTTCAGTGATTATAGTAAGTTTGATTATATTATCACTATTGCCAAATGGCTCACCACTATTATCTCTCTCACTAGATCTTGTCATGAGAATTAGAGGATTATGTCTAGAATAATCCATTTTATCATTGATTCCATGACCAGATGTTCCATGAAGCACTCATGTATAACATCTAGAAAGTTTACCTCACTAGTATGTTACAAAGAAATATTTATCCAATCAATATTGGAGGAATTGAAATCTCCCATTATTACTGTGTTTCCTAATTTCTTAGCTCTCCTAATTTCTGTTAGAATTTCACTGTCTGTCTCTTCATCTTGACCAGGCAGATGGTAGTATATCCCTATTTTTATATGCTTCTCTCATTACACAAGGAATTTATATCCATAGAGCTTCCATAGTGCATTTTGTTTCCTGCAGGGCTTTTATCCTGTTTAACTCTATGCCATTGTAAACATTTAGTGCCCTTAAATGTGATATATTTCTCCTTGCAAAAAAACATTTTGGCATTCGAACACAAGACTATTTTTCTAATTTCATTGCTATCACTTGATTTTATTTTTCTAGACTAAAATACCACCATAGAAATTTCTTATGCCATCAACATCTTTAGTAACATAGAAGCTAATTTAATGGTTAAACTATGCCTGCCACATGGAGATTTCAGTTTATGAGCACGAGGAAATGGGTGGCCCTCCCAGCACGGATGTGCGGTTGACACAAATAACCGGGCACCCAATGCACTCGTTTGAGCAGCTGCCCCCTGCCGTGCTGGTGCCTTAACTCTGCTTGGGGAGGAGGGGTATCTGATCCCCACCCCTCCATGTGGTGTCCATAATGGCACTGGCATCATGCTGCTGGCACCACAGAATTCTTTGATGCAGTGATGCCACCGATGATGTTGCTCCCCCGGGTTGATCTGGCGACAAAAGCAACAATGTCATCAAGATGCACCCCAATGCCGGGCCACCTGATTGGCCCGGGGGAGCACATAATGTCACCGACAGGGGAGGGGTGGCTGGCAGGCAATTTAAAACCCACCGGCTCCCCTCAGCATAACCTTTTTCTCCTCAACCCCAAGCAGAGTTGTTTACCCACCCAACCCCCCCCTTATGTTAGCCAAACTTAATTGTTAGATAGCAGATTGATGCCATGATGGTGGAAACTGAATTCAGGAAAGCATTTGTAAATACAGAGGCATTAGAAGGAAGCTGGGAGGTGCCGTATGTATGAAAGAGGCCTAGGGGCTGCCACTTGTTTTGCCACGGATGGGTTCATGGGAAGGGGCTCCAATGGGGCTTGCAGTGTGGTGGCCGGGCTGAGATCCCATCCAGTGTTTGGTGGTCATGATGTCTGTCCGAGGGGCTCGCAGAGAGCAAGACTGTGCGGTTCTGCTTGGGTAGAAAATCAGAGTTATTGGCACCTGCCCAATGGCAATTTGTAGACATTATTGACCAGACTCTGCTCTTAAATTAGATTCCCCTGTTATGGACTTTAATAAACAGCTGTGGCCATTTCATCCAAATTATGTGTTATGTTTTCCTTGTGTGTAATTGTTGGAGTCCAGCTAGGCTGGGTTGGGGTGGAATAGTGCCATGGGTCTCTGGGCTGCTTAGTTAATGATGTGACTTGCTCATGGTCACACCACAGGCAGTAAAGAAATAAATAAACCAAATGTCACCAATCTCTACAAACACTACAGTACCGATTCTGTTTTGTAGTAAACTCATTCTGATGGTGCCTGAAAAGATCCTTGAAGTTCTGCTGCATTTTCTCCAGGTCTTTAGTTAGGTGCGGAACCGAAGCAGTAGTTAATGAGAGATGAGACTTGAGTTTCAACATCATCGATACGGGATTGGAATGACTCCATTCTCACTGACATGGTTTGTAAATCATCCGAATGACTGTTGTCGCCTCTATATTGACTTGAATTAAGTCCTTTAGTTGTTTGAGCTCCATGAGCACTAAATCTGCCGACGCCATTACCTTCGGCGGTGGGGCCTTGTCTGGCGATGGAGGATCCGGTTTTGCTCTTTTAGAGCCAGAAGCTGCTGCAAACGTGGCTTCAATTTTCCCCCATTTGCTGGTTGCCATCAGAAAAGGTGGAAATGGAGCTAGATAGCTGAAAAAGCTCCGTTATCTGGTCTTTTTCCCCGTTTAAAGAGTGAGGTCAGGCAGAGCTCAGGTGGCCATCTTGGTCGCTGCTCAAGAGCGCCCCCTCCGGTGCCTGAAAACATGCAACATGGAATATAATATTGACTAGAAAAATTAAGATTACACTTCTAAAATGGGGACATGGTCTGGGAGCCCTAAGAAGTACTTTTGCCACTAAAATACTAGGCCGGATTTTAAAAGGGTTACGCGCATAAGGTACGCGCGTAACCCTTTTAAAACGCCCCTGCGCGTGCCGAGCCTATATTGCATAGGCTTCCGGCGCGTGCAAAGCCCCGGGACATGCATAAGTCCCGGGGCTTTCTTGGGGTGGGCGTGATGCGGTCGGTACGTTATCAGGGGGCGTGACGCGATCGGCGCATCATCCGGGGCGGTGCAGTGGGCGTGGTTTCAGCCCGTGGGCGTTCCGGGGCATGGCCGTAGCCTCCGGAGCAGCCCCCGGACCGGAACATGGCACGCAGCAGCCGGCCCGGCATGCAGCAGCTGGCCCGGCAGGCGTAAAGTTACACCTGCCTCGAGCAGGCGTAATTTGTGCGACAGAGGTAGGGGGGGTTTAGATAGAGCGGGGGGTGGGTTAGGTAGGGGAAGGGAGGGAGGGAAAGGTGGGGGGAGGCGGGAGGGAACGGGCAGCGCGCGCAGGTCTAGGCGCACGCAAGTTGCACAAATGTGCACCCCCTTGTGCGCGCCGACCTGGATTTTTTAAGATACGCGTGGCTACGCGCATATCTTATAAAATCTGGCTTACTTTTGTTCGCGCCTGGCGCGCGAACAGATGTACATGTGCGCACTTTGTTTTAAAATGTACCCCAGCATGCATCAGGTGTGCTTAATTTGTTTAAAATTTTCATATTTTATTTGCTTACATTTTTTACCCAGGAACTAGGAAATGCCCTAAGACTTTGAATTCAAATCATATCTTTTGCCATGATTGTGATATTTGGCAAATACAACATAGTTCTCAAATGTTTTTGCACAATATTGAAAGTCTATATCAAACTAGTTTTAAACAGCTTTCATGAGTCAAAACAATTCATGTTGCAGTTTCCATTCCGATAGTCCTTGTGCTGCTTTCAAAGAGCACAGCTCACCAAGAAGGAAAGCACATCCTTGGAATGGCAGCTCTCCTACTCCTCTTCCATGCAGGCTGTAGCACACACCAGAAGCAGCAGTAGTGGCTAAGCTCTATACTCATGGTCCTCTTCCTTAAGGCCCATGTATCTCACACCCACACACCATATCAGTCATGCCCCCATGACCAGTTTCTGTCTCTCAGACACCAATCATCTCCCAAACAGTCTTTGACAAACACACCAGTCACCTTCCTGAACAGTTTCTCTCATGCCATACACACACACACACAGGCTTCCCACTCCCGTGTTCCACTTACATATATGGGCTTCTCACTCTCATAAGCACTTTCTCTTTCTCACACACACTCACCAGTCTCTCACTCTCATGCTTGTTCTCTCCACATGCACAGGCTTCTCATTCCCATAATCACTTTCTTTCTCTCACACATATACACAAACACACACACCAGTCACCTGATCTCTCTCATGCATACACACACACAGGCTTCCCACTCCCATGTTCTCTTTCAGATATACAGGCTTCTCACTCCCATGCTGTATCTCACACACTCCCAGCTTTCTCACTCCCATGCTCACTCTTCACATGCACAGGCTTCTCATTCCCATAATCACTTTCTTTCTCTCTCTCTCACATACACACAAACACACACCAGTCACCTGTTCTGTCTTACATATACAGACTTCTCCCTCCCATGCTGTGTCTCACACACACCCAGGTTCTCACTCCCATGCTCACTCTCTTCACATGCACAGACTTCTCATTCCCATAATCACTTTCTCTCTGTTACACACACACACACACACACACACACACATACACCAGTCTCTCTCTCATTTCCATGCTCGCTCTCCAGGTGCACAGGCTTCTCATTCCCTGAATCACATTCTCTCTCTCTCACATTCACATACACACCAGTCACACCGTCACCTTACCAACCAGTCTCTCTCTCATACATGCACACACACACAGGCTTCCCACTCCCATGCTCTCTCTCACATAATCAGGCTTCTTACTCCAATGCTTTCTTTCACATACACCCCCACAACACCAGGCTTCTTACTCCCATGCTTTCTCACATACCCAGAGTTCTCACTTCCATGCTTTTTCTCTCTTTCACACACACACACACACATCAGTCACATCACATCCCTGACTGTCTCACATACACATCAGTCATCTCCTTGAGCAGTCACTTTCATTGTCTCTCACATATACACATACATCAGCTCTCTGACCAGTTTCTCTCAATCACACACACATGCTCTCGATCAAATACATTCTCTCACTTACACACAGGCTCTCAATCACACACAGGCAGGCTGGCTGCTTCTCTCTCTCACTTCTCCCCCCCCCCCCCCCCCAGTACAAATGGTAGCTGCCACAGCCTCCTCCAGCCCCCGCAGGCCAAAAAGGAAGACTCCCATCGGCCGCGGGAGGCTCGTGCTGCTGACTCCTTTCCCGATTCCCGGCTGCTTCAATTGCTCGGGGGCCGATGCTGCTGTCGCCGCTATTTTTTTCATGCAGCACCGCTCTTTCTCCTTCCCGCGCATCACTTCCTGTTCCGGGTCGGGGGGGAGGGCGGGAGGAAGAAAAGGCCAGCCGCGGATGCCACCGCTTTTTTTTTTTGCACCGCTGCCGTTCCCGCTGGGCTTGAACGTGCTGATAGCCCGGCGGCAACGGCAGCAGGGAAGAAAGAGCAGCGGGAGAGACCGGGAGCACGCGAACCGCTGGGGGAGGTCAGATGGGTCTTTTGGGGCGGGCTGCCGGCAGCGGCTCTCTTAATTTTACCGGGGGCAGTGCCGCCCCCGGGAAGCTGGCGCCCTAGGCGACCGCCTAGTTCACCTAGTGCTTCCGCCGGCCCTGTCAGTCTGGTCCATTCCTGTTGTTCAAGGTCAGAACCAGCTTTGTGCAATGGGGACTGCCCACATCTCCAGGAGAAATATTGCAAAATGGTTTTATGCAAGTAACACTTTATTTGAGAATCTGGCATGGAAAATAAACATTATAAGGTAAATATTCGAGGCCAAGTTAAGCTATCCAGCTAAATGCCAACTTTCGAATATTCCTGGAACTTAATAGACTAAAACGTATCAAGATAAGTCATTATCCGGCAAAAAGTTAACCAGTTAAGGTACAGCCATTTCAGGGATGTTTTAGGGCAGAGCTAACATAACGGAATAATATATTCAGCTAACGCCGATATTTGGATTCACCAAATAAGTTATTCAACTATGGCTAGATGAGGCAGGAGGAGGTTTAAAGTTATATGGGAATGAGTTCCTTAATAAGTAATGTAATTATCAATATTCAAAGGATAACACCAATTAAGTTGAGCTGCATGAAAAACAAAAAAGCTCCTAAGTGGACCTTGTGGCCCTGCCTCCAACCCCCCCACCTGAGTGAAAATTATGCCAGCCCTACTGGCACCTCACTTCCTTTTCCCAAGCCCCTCAAAATATTACAAATGTTATAGGACTTAGGCCTGCAAAGCATCCATTCTCCCTCTCTTCTCTCTTAACAAAAGTGCAAGCATAGATTAAGCCAAAGTCAACTCCCTCCCCCCTCCCTAACCTTCCTAACCTAGCACCCTGCTAAATCTCTTACACACTGACCAGGACCTCAGAACTAGCATTTGGCTCTCAGCGCATCCAGTGTAGCTCTCACAGCAACACTGTCTTGTAAGCTATCAGCATTGCTGTCAAGCAATACTCAGTAATGCTAGTAGTTTATAAAACCAGCTTTATTGTATGAGTAATGCTGGAAGTGCTAGGAGCCGAATGCTAGTTCTAAGCCCCTGGTTGTCATGAGAGATTTGGGGTATGCTGGTGGGGTGGGAGGACTAGGGTGTGGTAGAGGGAGAAAGTGCCCTTAGGGACAGTGTGTATGATAAAGCACTACAGGCTAATTCGTGATCCCTTCTCAAGGTATGCTTGAATGGCTCTGTTCATGTACTCTTCTAGGTTATCTGAATGAAAATTATTGCCTGTCACTGCCATGTACTTCATTGATTCTCCAGTTTTTGTGTACCTTGAGTAATCATCAATGAAAGTATCCAGTTGAGGTTGCCATCTTCATTGGTCCACACAAATCACTCTGAATTGCATCCAGTGACTGATTTGCTCTGTGATGGCTTGCCTTTGGCAATGGTGCATATGTTGCCTTGGTTTTCAGATAGCACACACGTGTTACTGCCTCTGTGCATGGGAAAATTTTAAAATTTGCCATTGTCTTTTTATTCAGCATGTCATTTATTGCTTCTGGATATCTGTACTCTAGGCACTTATGCAATATATGCATGCATCTCTGATATATGGGGTTAGATAGTAGGGATGTGAATCGTTTTAGGACGATTAAAATTATCGTCCGATAATTTTAATATCATCTTAAACCGTTATGGAACACAATATAGAGATTCTAACGATTTATCGTTATAAATCGTTAGAATCGTGAGCCGGCACACTAAAACCCCCTAAAACCCACCCCCGACCCTTTAAATTAAATCGCCCACCCTCCCGAACCCCCCCCCCAAATGACTTAAATAACCTGCGGGTCCAGCAGCGGTCCGGAACGGCAGCGGTCCGGAACGGGCTCCTGCTACTGAATCTTGTTGTCTTCAGCCGGCGCCATTTTCCAAAATGGCGCCGAAAAATGGCGGCGGCCATAGATGAACACGATTGGATGGCAGGAGGTCCTTCCGGACCCCCGCTGGACTTTTGGCAAGTCTTGTGGGGGTCAGGAGGCCCCCCCCAAGCTGGCCAAAAGTTCCTGGAGGTCCAGCGGGGGTCAGGGAGCGATTTCCCGCCGCAAATCGTTTTTGTACGGAAAATGGCGCCGGCAGGAGATCGACTGCAGGAGGTCGTTCAGCGAGGCGCCAGAACCCTCGCTGAACGACCTCCTGCAGTCGATCTCCTGCCGGCGCCATTTTCCGTACGAAAATGATTCGCGGCGGGAAATCGCTCCCTGACCCCCGCTGGACCTCCAGGAACTTTTGGCCAGCTTGGGGGGGGCCTCCTGACCCCCACAAGACTTGCCAAAAGTCCAGCGGGGGTCCGGAAGGACCTCCTGCCGTCCAATCGTGTTTGTCTATGGCCGCCGCCATTTTTCGGCGCCATTTTGGAAAATGGCGCCGGCTGAAGACAACAAGATTCAGTAGCAGGAGCCCGTTCCGGACCGCTGCCGTTCCGGACCGCCACTGGACCCGCAGGTTATTTAAGTCATTTGGGGGGGGGGGGGTTCGGGAGGGGGGGGGATTTAATTTAAAGGGTCGGGGGTGGGTTTTAGGGGGTTTTAATGTGCCGGTTTTGCGATTTTACGTTTTTTCGATTTTTCACGATTTTTCACGATTTTTCACGATATTTTACCCCCCCAAACGGCAACAATACGATTCCCTCCCCCTCCCAGCCGAAATCGATCGTTAAGACGATCGAGGACACGATTCACATCTCTATTAGATAGCAGTTTTAGCTTCTTTATCTGTGCATACAATTGTGAATAGGCTGTCATCTTCAATCCCTTATACCAGCTTCCTTCTAAATCATGCACAGTGAAACTTTTGCTGGTCAGGCATTTCACTGAAATTAGTCTTTCATCTTTCATGAGAATTGTATGCCTTTTTCCAGCAATGGTTGAACACTTAAGCTTTATTTCTCCTTTTCTCATCACAGAAATACATTTCCCATCTTCTAGTATTACCTCATTTTTCACACTGTAATCAATGTCTGCAAAAAAAATATGTATTACTTGACATGTAGGTTGTTGCTATGAATCAACACTCTAGTCTTCCAGGCTTACCCTCAAATTAGTTTGAAACTGCAGGTCCAAAGCTATTCATGTTTCTTCTACTGTTTGCACATTTAGCAGTTTCTATTATCTCAGCTAATGTCTGGTGGTCTCAGGTTTCTAGACTGGGCAGTTACTTTTCAAATGTCTCACATTCCTATGGTAAGAACATGCTTTGGGTTGTGACTGCCCATCAGCTACACCCCCCTGCTGTAAAAACAATTTTGCATTTTCTGAGTTGTGGTTGCCCACAATCCCTTCCCCCTACTATGTAAAGAATATTTGTTCTTCTGAGCTAAGCTTGCCCACTAGCCCCCACCCCCTCACACACACAGTAATGACAGTTTGAAAGTCATCTCTTTTTCCTCCTTCTCCAGGCTGAACAGTTTCTGTTTTTGCTTCAGCTCTGTGACTGAACTCATTTATTAGTCTGCCTCTCAGTTAGTCCAATGGTAATTCATATTGTAGTTTCATTTCTAATACATTTATTCAGGGATCATATGAATCAGACAATCTGTACTGTAATATTGCTGACATATAATTATCTTTCAGATCTTCCCATTCCTCTGTCTCTCTGATTTTTAACTAGTGGTATGCACTTTAATTTTTTAAATTTCATTTTGTTCTTGGTTTCATTATGGGGGATTTTCATCATTTTCATTTTAATAAAATGAATGAAAAATACAATTAGAAAAACCAAAATGCAGGGACCAAAGTTCCCCCTTCTCCCACCAAAAAATCCAGTGCTAGCACCCCAAAATTTAAAAACTCAAGTCCCCTAGGCCTTACCCCCATCTGCAGGATCCATAAGTCCAAATGAACAGGAGCGATCCCCAAGTGCTCCTGCTCCACTAGGTTGATATTAAATGTACTTTTTACGCACAGACTTGACATTAATTTTCACAATGAAAATTATCCTGGCCAAGAACCCAAGATTGCATCCACCTGCGCAGATGCATTTGAATCAACTCCTGGATTTTCTTTTCTATTCCTTCTTACTTCTTTCCTAATGGGGAGGAAATGCTAGGCTAAGGTAACAGGCTCACTCAGGTACATCTCCAACCATCACTGGTGGTCCTCTAGATTCCAGAGTGGCTGTGTCTGTGGAACACTGGATAGGGCCAGAATTAGGAAGTGAGTGCGGAGGTTTTGAGATGGTGTCTTCTTTGAATGCTGATGCTTCCCTCAGTCCTAAGGAGCATAGAGATCCACAGTTGCCTGAGGATTTTCTTTGACTGATAGGGCAGGGGTCAGCATCCCAGTTCAGATCAAGAGCTGTGGCTGCTTCAGTCAGAGGCCTATCCCAGAATACTTAGCAAAAGGTAGCAGTTTAGATGGATCTATTGAACCAGTAAAATTTAACAAATTACTGCGCAAAAAAATGGATACAACTATTGTAAAAATGTAACACACTTCTAAGAAAAGAACCAGAACATATGAAATGCCAATGTTATTGGAAAAATGACAAAACCCTCATTAAAGAGCCAATGTACAAAAACGACAATGCGTTATGCTGTGTTCACTTATAGCGACACAATTGCTTGATGATTTGGGTCCCTCGCTTGTGACATGCATGGAGCCACTCTGTATTTGAAGAATCTGGAGGAGAAAGGAGAGGGTATGAGATAATTAGCTCAGCTTTTTTAAATGTCAGGATGCCAGCCTCAGTGTGTCTGTCAAACAAAGGATCAACTCCTTACCCTTGGACTTCTAAGCTGATGTGACTAGAAGATATTGCTTCTTCTCTGGCTACAATGGAAGGCATTTTAGAGGGATGCTTGCCCCAGCTTTGCATTTTTTCTTCTGAGACAATTACCAAACTCCATGGCAGAGAGAAAAGATTGGAACAAAACACCTCTCAGATAAGTGCAATTTCATCTCAGATACCTTCACTTCAAGCTCCAAGACTGCTGAGGCTAATGAAAATTAATTTCATAGAGGAGCAGTAAGTAGCAAAATAAAAAACTGGGGGATAGTTAGGGTAGGTTTAGGGGGCAGGGAGGAGTAGGAAAGTTCCTTCCCAGTCCGCTTCTTAATTAGAGCATACTGGGAGGGAACTGGGGGAGGCCCGATTGTGTTGCCGTGCATATTTTTCTAAAATCCCCCCCCCAAACACGCAAAGCTGCCCACTCAACTGCTCATGCGAGCGCCGGCATGTAAATTCGGCGTGCATGCGTGTACAGGACCCATATTTTATAACACGCATGCGTTAATGTGTGCATGTTATAAAATCGGAACGTCCATGTGCTGGGAACCACTCATGCGGTCTTAAAATCAACCCTTTATTTCACATTTAATAATTCCAAATAAACCATGTAAGCAAATGACAAATGGTTCAATTCTACTTAATATGAAATCTCTCTATATATATATTTAAAAAACAAGGCTGGATTTCTGGCCTGACATCATGCTGGAAGGTTTGTGATGTCATAAAGCCATACCAATCAAAGTGAGTTCTGGAAGCTGATTGGTGGGAGAGACACCAGCTAGATAGGAAGGGTTGCTAATGTAATATATAGGCCAGGATCAACACAATCTCCATATGGAGACTTTCGCTTCTTCCGCTGGCTGCCAGCAGGTACACACACACACACACACACACGCAAACAAAATGTAACCTGGGTTCCTAGAAATGACTGCGCCATGCAGTTGCAGAAGTGAATCTTGAGTTGTTTCCTCTCATCTCTGACAATGGATTGTTGTGCGCCCTGTCCGCGCCCGGCCCGCCCATGGGCCTGCTGACCTCGCTAGCAATTCTGCAAATCATGGGTCGGCCTCCCCAGCAGCAGCCGCGAGCTCTTCCAGGCCTCGGCGTCCCGCGGTGGCGGTCGCTGGGCCTTCTACTGCGCACCAGGCTTCACATCGGAATTTGGCATCCCCAGTGGCGTTGGCCATGCTGCTGCACGCGCGCGGACTGCCCGGCCTCTTGTAGGGCCAGGGGCAGGTCCTAGCTCCGCGGTGCGCCTTGATTGAACATACGATATAAGAAGTCCCTGCCTGCACTTCCTTGCCTTGGCAATCGGGTCGGCACTGTATGTGTACTAGTTTGCTTCCGCATTCACAGTCTTGTTCCAGCCTTGTTCCAATGTCCTACTGTTCAAGCCTTGTCCAGCATCCTACTGTTCCAGTGTCCGTCTGTCCTGTCTCCCCAGGTAGTACCCTCGGACTGTCTCTCTGGTACTGACCTCGGCCTGCTCCTTGACCATTCTGTTCGCTGCCTGGATCTTGACCTCTGCCTGCCTTGTGACCTCATATGACCTCTGGAACCTGACCCCTGCTTCATTGACTACTCCTCAGACTGATCCTCGGATTCTGACCCCGGCTGCCATTAACCATGTCTCCTGATTCTGGCACTGTCCCTTGCCTTGTCATCGCCTACACTGTTCTAGCTTTCCTTGCTCCTCCAGACCTACAGCTTAGTGTCCAACCGCGCTCCCTTCCTGTTCTTGGGTACGCCTCTCTACTACCTCTTCAGGAGACCCTGCGAGGCCCACCTAAGTCCAAGCGGCCCGGGTCCCTACGGGCTCCACCCTGGGGGACCATGGGCTTCCAGTGGTGAAGCTCATCCTAGCCTCTGTCTCCTCCTGTGCTCCACCCCATGGGGGCAGGTGCTTCCTGGTCCCCACCAGGGAGCCGTTCTCCACTGCTCCAGATAAGGGTCCACCTCCAAGCGCAACAGGTTGCCAAGGCCATGGACTCGGCGGAGTCTCCTGCCTCCAGGGCCCTACCGAATTTGGCCGCCACAGTCCAAGAACATCACAGGGCTTTGGAATCGCTAGCCTCTTCGGTGAAAGAGCTTTGATCCCATCTGCGAGATACAGCCCTGGCTAATCCCATGGGCCTATCGGCCTCTATGCTACCCAAAGCAATGTTGGCGCTCCCTGCACGTCCTCAATATAATAGAGACTCACGCTCCTGTTGTGGCTTCCTCAGTCAGTGCTTCATGCAATTTACATTGCAACCCTCCTTGTTCCTGAAGGAAACTACTAAAGTGACGTTCATCCTTTCCCACCTAGAAGGGAAGGCTCTTGCATGGGCCTCTCCATTATGGGAACACTCTGATCCCATGCTTTTCAAGCTTTCCAAGTTTGTTGCTCTCTTCAAGCAGACATTCGGAGACCCAGGCCACCAAGCTGTAGCCAGCCGTAATCTACTCCACCTCCATCAAGGGTCACGGACCCTCTCTGAGTATATGGTGGAATTCAGGACCCTGGCTACTGAGCTTGGGTGGCAAGAAGATTGTCTGCAAGCCATCCTCCTAGATGGACTCTCCAGCACTCTCAAAGATGAACTCTCTGTCCATGAGACTCCCACATCTCTAGAGGACCTGATTTCCCTCACCGGAAAGATCGACCATCATCTCCGGCAAAGGCACCTAGACTTAAAGGCTTCTTGCTCTCCTACACCACTTCCCACGTGTGCCCTGAGTCCTCCAGTCAAGACTTCATCACCACCACTTCCTCCCATGGTGGAACCCATGGAGGTGAACTGTGGGCGACTGTGTCCGACCAAACGTCTCCGTTGGAGGGTCTTTGCCTTTACTGTGGTGCTTCTGGACATCTTTGGCAGTCCTGTCTGGTCCATCCGGAAAACTGAAATGCCTGAGCCCGGCAGGGTTCCCAAGCTTAGGCACTACTGTCACCGGCCCCCAACTCCTGCTTCCAGTCTCTCTGGGCATCGAGGCCCACTCCTTCGCACCACTGCTCTTGTCGATACAGGACTAAGTGGCAGCTTCATCATGGATGACATTGTCAAGCTTCTGAACATTCCTCTTCAGCCATTAGATGTGAATCTCTGCATCACCTCCATTCAAGGAGAAAATCTTCCAGGTCTCATCACCCATTCAACATTGGCTGTCCGTCTTACCTTGGGCACTCTCCACGAGGAGGAGATGTCCTTCTATGTGTTAAAATATTCTACACATCCAGTCATCCTGGGCTGCCCTGGCTCCAGATCCACGAACTGCAGTTCGATTGGCATGCCCTGCAGTTGGTGCAGTGGGGTTCCAAATGCCAGAAGACATGTCTACATCAAGTATCTCCAGCAGTCTCTGTCTTGACGTTTATCACCCTGTCTGGTTTGCCTACCCAGTATATTGAGTTCGAAGACGTCTTCTCGAAGCAGAAGGCGGACACCTTGCCTCCACTACGTAAGTTCAATTGCTTCATAGAACTTCTGCCGGGCATGACACCTCCCAAGGGCAGAACTTATCCATTGTCTCATCCAGAAACCCTAGCCATGTCTGAGTTTCTCAAAGAGGAAAAGGGTTCATTCATCCCTCTGATTCTCCCGCTGGAGCGGGCTTTTTCTTTGTATTGACTACAGAGGGCTCAACGCCATAACCCGCAAAGACCGGTACCCTCTGCTCCTTATCAGTGAGCTGTTTGACCGCCTTCAAAGGCACGGATCTTCACCAAGTTGGGTCTGAGGGGTGCGTAGAATCTGGTACGCATCCAACCTGAAGATATCTGGAAAACCACATTAAACATGAGGGATGGTCACTATGAATATACCGTGATGCCCTTTGGCTATGCAATGCCCCAGCGGTCTTTCAACACCTTATGAATGAAATCCTCCGAGACCTCTTGTACTCATTCATAGTCATATATCTTGACGACATCCTGATCTTTTCCAAAGACCTTGAATCCCATCGAGATCATGTTCGGATCGTTCGCCAACGTCTAAGAGTAAATCACCTTTATGCCAAGTTAGAAAAGTGCCTCTTTGAGCAAAATCGCTTACCCTTCCTAGGGTACATCATATCTGATCGAGGTTTCTCCATAGATCCAGATAAAGTCCAGGGGATCCAAGACTGGCCCCGGCCAGTAGGCCTACGGGCCTTACAACATTTCCTTGGCTTTACTAATTACAGGAGCTTCATTGCCAATTATTCTACCCTAGCTGCTCCGCTCACCGCCATGACCAAGAAAGGGGGCCAACACTCATGTGTGGACTCCCAAAGCACAAGCTACCTTTCAGACGCTTAAAGAAACATTCTGTTCCAGTCCTTGTCTTCAGCATCCGGACCCAAGACACCCATTCTTCGCCGAAGTCAACACCTCTGCAATTGGAGCAGGAGCCGTCTTAAGTCAGTTTTCTCCAAAGGGTAAATTGATACCTTGTTCATTCTACTCCCACATGTTCTCTCCTACAGAGCAGCACTACACCGTTGGTGACTGAGAACTTCTAGCCATCAAGTTGGCGCTCCAAGAGTGGCGCCCCTGGTTGGAAGGGGCGCAACATAAATTTATCATTTTCACCGACCATAAGAACCTTGAGCACCTTATAGAAGCTCAACTCTTGAATCCTAGACAAGCCCGATAGGCACTCTTCTTTGAACGGTTCAATTTCATTCTACATTATCGCCCAGCTTCCAAGAACCTCTGTGATAATGCACTATCAAGATCCTTTGAACCAGAGGATGTTCCTGATGTTCTCAGACACATCATAGATCCTGCCTGCATATCCCTTGCCGTGACCACTACAGTTCCAGTTGGGAAAACTATCGTTCCACGTAGATTACATGAACAAGTTCTGAAATGGGCCCATGATTCCAAGTTGGCAGGACACCCGGTTCATACCAGGACCCTAGAGATGTTGCAGACATATTATTGGTGGCCCAACATGGTGCAAGACTCTGTAACTATGTAGATTCTTGTCCCGTCTGCACCCAACAGAAGCCACCTACCGGATGGCCTTGGGGCCTACTCCAACCACTTCCAGCACCTACCGAGCCATGGTCCAGCAGCTCAATGGACTTCATCAGAGACCTGCCTCCATCCCAGAACAATACCATAATCTGGGTCATCATCGACTGTTTTTCGAAAATGGGTCACTTCATTCCCCTGCCGGGCCTCCCATCGGCCCCAGAACTAGCCAAGTTGTTCCTGAAACACATTTTCCGTCTCCATGGATTCCCATAGGAAATTATATCCAACCGAGGACCGCAGTTTGCTGCCAGGTACTGGCACTCTCTGTGCAAAATGTTTAACATTGCCTTGAATTTCACGTCAGCCTATCACCCACAGGCCAATGGTCAAGCTGAAAGGACCAATCGGACCTTGAAAACATTCCTTCATTCCTACATGAATGACCAGCAGGACACCTGGTCTGATCTGTTACCCTGGGCTGAGCTGTCGCATAATACCCACATTGCTGCTGCCACAATGTATCTCCGTTCTCCATGGTATTTGGACGACAACCTCAGCTACCTTCTCCAGCTGCGTAATCCATGGCCAACACCATTCGACAGGTGTGGAATCAAGTCAAAGAGCACCTTACCCAGGCTGCTGAGCGCTCCAAGCGCACTTCTGATGCCCATAGACGTCCTGCTCCACTCTTCCATCCTGGTCAGAAGGTGTGGTTAAGCACCCGACACATAAGGTTGAGACTCCCTTCTCATCACCTGGCTCCCAAGTACATCGGCCCATTTCCAGTGCTTTGAAGAGTGGGAGCAGTGTCTTATCAACTTCAGCTACCTTGTGCCATGGGCATCCGCAACACATTCCATGTAGCTCTGTTGAAGCCTTTGGTCCTCTCCTGGCTCTCTCGTAGAGGCATATGGGAATACCTCTTAGCCTGGGAGGGTTATGGGGCCGAGGAGAACTCATGGGAACCATCCCACAACATTCTTGATAAAGAGCTCCTCAGGAATTTCCATAGGACCTATCCTGAAAAGCCACTACGCGTAGAGGGAGGCCTAGAAGGGGGGGTACTGTTGCATGCCCTGTCTGCACCTGGCCCGCACATGGGCCTGCTCACCTCGCTAGCTCCTCTGCAAGTCACGGGTCAGCCTCCCCAGTGGCAGCCGCGAGATCCTCCAGGCCTTGGCATCCCACGGCAGCAGTCGACGGGCCTTCCACTGTGCACTAGGCCTCACGCCGGAGTTCGGTGTCCCCAATGGCATTGGCCACACCCCTAAGCACACGCGTGTGGACCGCCAGGCCTCTTGTAGGGCCAGGGCGGGTCCTAGCTCCGTGGCATGCCCTGATTGAACGTACGATATAAGGAAGTCCCTGCCCTGTTCCAGCCTTGTTCCAGCATCCTACTGTTCCAGCCTTGTCCAGCGTCCTTCTGTTCCAGCTTCTGTCTGTCCTGTCTCCCCAGGTAGTACCCTCGGACTGTCTCACTGGTACTGACCTCGGCCTGCTCCTTGACCATTCTGTTTGCTGCCTGGATCCTGACCTCTGCCTGCCTTGTGACCTCGTCTGACCTCTGGATCTTGACCCCTGCTTCGTTGACTTCTCCTCGGACTGATCCTCGGATTATGACCCCGGCTGCCATTGACCACGTCTCCTGATTCTGGCTCTGTCCCTTGCCTTATCATTGCCTACGCTGTTCTGGCTTTCCTTGCTCCTCTAGTGTCTGACCATGCTCATTTGCTGTTCATGGGCATGCCACTCTACTACCTCTTCAGGAGACCCTGCAAGGCCCACCTAAGTCCAAGCGGCCCGGGTCCCTACGGGCTCCACCCGGGGGGACAGCGGGCTTCCAGTGGTAAAGTTCATCCTAGCTTCTGTCTCCTCCTGTACTCCGCCCCCTGGGGGCAGGTGCTTCCTGGTCCCTACCAGGGAGTCGTTCCCCACTGCTCCAGGACAAGGGTCCACCTCCAAGTGCAACATGGATTGATGATGCATGGTATAGCTCACTAAAAAGAACTGACACTTTCAATGAGATCCAAACAATCATGCTATATTTCTTTCCAAAAATTTATGCACACTATAGAGAAAGTAGTAACACATAATTTTAATGGATTTTATCTTCTGAACTGATTGATAACACTTTGGGAGGGAACAACTTAAATGTGGTTTCTAACTTCCAGCAAAATTACTGCTTTCACTGATGAGTTCTTCACTCCCCACTGGTGAAATACAAAACGCCGCCACAACACTAACATTTAGAATACTGCAGTTAAATCTCCAAGCTAGAGGGATCTATCATGATTGATGTCCATAGCTGGGAACTCTCAGGATTTCACTTTGAGACTCAGGGAATTTGCATCAGTTGCAGGGTCTTAGGGAAAACACTAGAAATCTCAGGGCCTCTCTCTATACAGCTCAGCCCCTCCTTTCCTCACTAAGGGGCCGATGCAATATTTTGGCACAGGAAGCGGGCGCTGACCGCTTTCTTAATGTGCCCCCAGGCGCCCCACCTGGGGGCACCATGCAATAATTAAATTAGGGGGTCACATTAGGAAGGAGGTGCTAGGGTTGCTTGCTAAGGAGAGCCCGAGTGCGTCAGTCCTCTGCCGGTTAGGAAAACCGATGCAGAGTTTATCAGGGTCAGTTTACCTAAACGCCGCACAGCCAGGTGTTCAGAAAACGGACGCTTGTCAGTGGAGCTTCCATTTCCTGCACCCGGCTTCAGGTGTTTATTTTTTAAACTTTCTTTTTTAACTTTATTTACTTTAGTTTTTCCACCTACTTAGTATCACAACGATATTAAGTAGGAGGAAGTACAGAAAAGCAGTTTTTTCTGCTTTTCTGTACTGGTTTAAGGAGTACTCAGCTATTAACTCTAGAGATGTGAATCGTGTGATCGATCGTCTTAACGATCGATTTCGGCTGGGGGGGGGGGAGAGAATCGTATCGTCACAGTTTTGTTTTTTTTAAATATTGTGTAAATCGTAAATCGATTTACGATTTACACCCTGACCCTTTAAAATAAATCCCCACCCTCCCGAACCCCCCCAAAATGTCTTAAATTACCTGGGGTCCAGTGGGGGGGGGGGGTCCCGGTGTGATCTTCCACTCTCGGGCACACTAAAACAACTCTAAAACCCACCCCGACCCTTTAAAATAAATCCCCCACCCTCTCGAACCCCCCCAAAATGTCTTAAATTACCTGGGGTCCAGTGGGGGGGTACCGGTGTGATGTTCCACTCTCGGGCCACGGGTGCATTTGATAGAAATGGCGCCGGCCCCATTTTGATTCCTGTCCCCCGACGTCGCGAGTGTAGGAGATCGCTCCCGGACCCCCGCTGAACCCCCAGGGACTTTTGGCCAGCTTAGGGGGGCCTCCTGATCCCCACAAGACTTGCCAAAAGTCCAGCGGGGGTCCGGGAACGACCTCCTGCACTCGAATTGTGTTGCCGTAATGCAAAATGGTGCCGGCCGTATGGCCATATGGTCAGGAGGCCCCCCCAAGCTGGCCAAAAGTCCCTGGGGGTCCAGCTGGGGTCCGGGAGCGATCTCCTATGCTCGCGACGTCGGGGGACAGGAACCAAAATGCACCCGTGACCCGAGAGTGGAACATCACACCGGGACCCCCCCACTGGACCCCAGGTAATTTAAGACTTTTGGGGGGGGGGGATCGGGAGGGTGGGGGATTTATTTTAAAGGGTCAGGGTGGGTTTTAGGGTTGTTTTAGTGTGCCGGTTTTCCCGCCCTCCCCATTCCCCTCCCCCTTCCCCCGATTTACGATTTTTGACGATAAATCGGGGGAATTCCTATTATATATCGCCTCTAACGATTTTTGACGATTTAAAATATATCGGACGATATTTTAAATTGTCAAAAAATGATTCACATCCCTAATTAACTCCTGCTCCAGGCAGGTATTAATTTCTGATTGCTAAATGTGTACCCTAGATGCACATTCTATTTTTGGCATAGGGAATGAATAGCTAATAGGCTCATTCACATGCATTTGCATGTGATGAGTGCTATTAGATTAGTTAGCGCCTCTACAACCCACGTCCAACTGCGGGTTAACAATGTGCTCAGCTGAGTGCACTGTATTTCATCGGCCCCTAAGTCTGCAGAGAACATGAGAAGTAGGGTGAGTCTAGAGCAGACACTGCAAGCAGCATGTGGAGAGAAACGGGAAAGGGGCTGCAACACACAAAAAACTCAGTCTGCAGCTGTGGTTCCAGGACTTGAGACTCACTCAGCTAAGGGTAGAGTGAGGATGCATAAGTCATGGATCTGTAACTTATAGGGGGTGGGAGCAAAGAGGGTGTTTGGGGGGGACATGTGATGGTGGTGTAAGAAAGAGAGAAACTGAGGGGGTGGAAGAGAGAAAGCTGATACATATTATTCCATTCCTATCTCCCCCCCCCCCATCTGCTAATCAGCAACAATCTCAGGGTGACCACAATTCAATAGTTCCCAGATATGTTGATGTCATACCCCTCCCTGGAGTTTAAACTTGCTCTGCAGGGAACTTTATCCTCTGAACTATCAGTGGAAGAGAGCTGCTACCATTCACATCCTTCTCCTTCCACTTCTAGATGATAAGACCCTACTTCCTACTTGTACAAAAAAATTGCAAACACACACACATACACACACACAGAGGAAGAAGACTGCCATCTACTAGCATATACCCACCCCCTATAAGTTACATATACACCCCCTTTAAGTCACAATTTCATCTTTGACTCTAAGGCTCTATTCTCCTACGTTTCATCTCTTACCAAACCAACACCTCCATCCATTCCAGACCACCAAGCGCTCAACAAGGCCAACGAACTTGCCACCTACTTTAAGACAAAAATATCCAACCTTACGCGCTCCCTCACAACCTACAACTCTCCACCAACACCTCTCAGCACGTACCAACTCGAGGCTTCATAAAAGGGGCGTGTCGGGGGCATTTTGGGAATGACGTGGCATTTCGGGGGCGCGCCTGGGGGCGTGGTGCCGTCCAGGGGGCATGGTCAAGGCCTCCGGACCAGCCCCCGGGTCGGGTGATGGCGCGCCAGCAGCCCGCTGGCGCGCGCAGATTTACGTCTGCTTTCAGCAGGCGTAAATCTGCCAACAAAGGTAAGGGGGGGTTTAGATAGGGCCGGGGGGGGGGTGGGTTAGGTAGGGGAAGGGAGGGGAAGGTGGGGGGAAGGTGGGGGGAGGGCAAGCCTAGAGTCCTTCGAACCTACATCCGCCATGGAGATCGAAAACATACTCAAGAAAATCAAACCAGCCGCACATCCCTCTGACCCACTTCCAACAAATTTGCTCACCACCATCCCAAACACCATCGCAAAACCCATTGCGGATATCATCAATACCTCCTTAGCCCAAGGCACAGTACCCAATCAGTTAAAACTAGCAATTCTTAAACCACTACTGAAAAAACCAAATGCCTCGCCTACTGACCCAGCTAACTTCCGACCCATTGCAAACCTACCCCTGATTGCCAAACTGATGGAAAAAGCTGTCAACAAACAACTTTTGGAATACCTCAAAGATCACAACATCCTTTCTCCCGCTCAATACGGTTTTCGAAAATCCTTAAGCACAGAGTCCCTTCTGCTTTCTCTCACAGACACCATTCTTTTGAACCTGGAGAAAAAACAATCATACCTACTGGCGCTTCTAGATTTATCCTCAGCTTTCGACATGGTAAATCACACACAACTCATAGACCAACTAGCAAACATAGGAATCAAAGGTACTGCACTCAGTTGGTTTAAGTCGTTCTTGTCCAACAGGTTCTACAAAGTCAGAATAAACAACAAGGAATCTGAGCCTATCCTATCAGACCAAGGTGTACCACAAGGTTCATCCCTCTCACCCACCCTGTTCAACATTTACCTCCTCCCCCTCTGCCAACTGCTATCAAAACTCAAGCTTACTCACTACCTCTATGCAGACGACATCCAGATCCTCATCCCTATCACAGAATCTATTCAAAAAACCTTCACTTACTGGAAGGACTGCCTACAACCAATCAAACAACTACTCTCCAACCTTAACTTGGTTTTAAACTCCAACAGAACGGAGATGCTACTTATTTCACATGACCCTCGTATCCACTCATCAAGCCCTTCGCAATCCACTACCTTAAACATGGATCTCTCCTCAGACGTCAGGGATCTAGGAGCATGGCTTGACAACCAACTAAACTTAAAAAAATTTATAAATATCACCACCAAGGATTGCTTTTACAAATTACAAGTCCTCAAAAAGTTAAAACCACTTCTTCACTTCAACGACTTTCGACTAGTTCTACAATCCATCATCTTTTCAAAACTCGACTACTGCAACGCAATCCTACTCGGCCTCCCCGCCAACAGTATCAAGCCTCTGCAGATGGTACAGAACGCCGCAGCCAGAATCCTAACAAACACCAATAAAAGAGACCATATCACCCCCATTCTCAGCAACCTTCACTGGCTACCCATCAAACAGAGAATCCTATTCAAAACCCTCACTATTATTCATAAAAAAATTAAAAATAAATAAATAAATAAATAAATAAAGCAATACACAACATCGCACCTATCATGCTCAATACTCAACTTCGTCCACATTCATCCTCCAGACCCATCAGAAGCGCTTACAAAGGCACATTATTTGCCCCTCCAGTAAAAACAATACTAAGGAAAAGAGCACTCTCAACTGCAGGACCCCACCAATGGAATGCTCTCCCCCCCAGATAAAAATTAAAAATAAATAAATAAATAAATAAATAAATAAAGCAATACACAACATCGCACCTATCATGCTCAATACTCAACTTCGTCCACATTCATCCTCCAGACCCATCAGAAGCACTTACAAAGGCACATTATTTGCCCCTCCAGTAAAAACAATACTAAGGAAAAGAGCACTCTCAACTGCAGGACCCCACCAATGGAATGCTCTCCCCCCAGACCTACGCCTCGAACCCAGTCTACCAGAGTTCAAAAAAAGTTAAAATCTGGCTCTTCAGGCAAGCTTTCCCATTTCCGGAATGTAACTAGGTTCCTTATTCTGACTCATTTTCAGGTTCCCTTACCCCTCATTTTCAGGGTCCCTAACCCCCACCCCCTCATGACACGATCCATCCACCTGCCTTCCTTCCCCCTGCCATCCCCCCCTCCTTTCTTGATAACCCCACCTGCAAACCTATGTTAACTTGTACTTAATTGTCGTTTAATACCAATACGATATATATTTATTTAATACTATACTTATTTACTCTCAAGTTATATTTTATTTTATTTCTATCATTCTGCTATTATCATACTCAATGTTTAATTTCGTTAAGTTACAGAATACGGAATCTCTATGTTTCACTCATTAAATGCAATGTTTAACTTGTTAATTGTATAAAATATGGAAACGTACTGTTCAATGTTCCATGTAAAAAGCCCCGGTCGGACCTCTCAGACCAGGGCAACTTATCATTCCATGTAAACCGGATTGATTTGTATCTAATACAGGAATTTCGGTATATAAAAATTAAAAATAAATAAAATAAATATATCCAGAACACATGTGGCTAGACTATATTTTGCCTTGTGCACAAGATGGTAGGAACATATCAGTCTGCCCTGTAAAACTAATAATAGAACTTACAGTACAATAATATTCACACACACTAACACATTCATATACACACAAATACACTCAAACAAACAAGCCCAAACAAATATGCAGGCAAATACACACATGGCCGGATTTTAAATGCCCTGCGCGCGTAAATCCAGCCAGATTTACGCACGCAGGGCCCTCGCGCGCCTATTTTGCATAGGCCACCGGCACGCGCGTAAGTCCCGAGGCTTCATAAAAGGGGCGTGTCGGGGGCATTTTGGGAATGACGTGGCATTTCGGGGGCGCGCCTGGGGGCGTGGTGCCGTCCAGGGGGCATGGTCAAGGCCTCCGGACCAGCCCCCGGGTCGGGTGATGGCGCGCCAGCAGCCCGCTGGCGCGCGCAGATTTACGTCTGCTTTCAGCAGGCGTAAATCTGCCAACAAAGGTAAGGGGGGGTTTAGATAGGGCCGGGGGGGGGGGTGGGTTAGGTAGGGGAAGGGAGGGGAAGGTGGGGGGAGGGCAAGGGAAAGTTCCCTCCGAGGCAGCTTCAAAATCGGAGCGGCCTCGGAGGGAACAGGCAGCTTGCGCGCGCCGACCCCGGATATTATAAGATACGCGCGGCTACGCACGTATCTTATAAAATCCAGCGTACTTTTGTTTGTGCCTGGTGCGCGAACAAAAGTACGCGCTCGCGCAAAATTATAAAATCTACCCCACACTGTATATACATATACACCCACCCACACAAATATAAACCCACATCTCCCCATATATATAACATTTAGTTTTTCAGTACATACTCTCACCAAGTGGAAAATCAGCTAATAGTGTATATCAGGAAATTATTACATTAAATGAAAACAGAAAACTATACAATTTCTTTTTTAAGAAAAAAATTTCACCCATATGAAGAACGAGTAATTCTGCTCATACTGTAATAAACTGAAAGCATTTCAAATCCCTAAACAGGAAACTCAGGAATCTCTCTGATTAATGGGATGATGACAGTACATTATTACTCATGTAAAAAGCAAATAAAGCATCCTCCAATTTAAAATGTGCATGTAGCTTTTAAATATTAATGACAACACTGTTGTCAGTGGACAATCAGTCATCTACAGAAGGGTGGTCGTAATGCACCTAGCATAGCAAACTTTCTTAGCTATGCTTTCATGATGAGTCAGTAAGCAAGGAAACGTTGGTAAGAGACTTCATATTTGTATTACGATTTGCTGGGTTAGTGTCCACTCCTAACTTTTACCTTCATAAATGGGGCTTTGTGTTACAGAAAATCTCAAATTGTTCATTTAGCTCTTAGTATTTAACAGATGTATAGGTTCCAGAGGTAAACTACAAATAGAACTAAAAACACAAAGGGATTTTCATTCCCTATTTCATGGCATATAAGAACATAAGAACATAAGAACATAAGAACATGCCATACTGGGTCAGACCAAGGGTCCATCAAGCCCAGCATCCTGTTTCCAACAGTGGCCAATCCAGGCCATAAGAACCTGGCAAGTACCCAAAAACTAAGTCTATTCCATGTAACCATTGCTAATGGCAGTGGCTATTCTCTAAGTGAACTTAATAGCAGGTAATGGACTTCTCCTCCAAGAACTTATCCAATCCTTTTTTAAACACAGCTATACTAACTGCACGAACCACCAAACATTTGTGCTGAGTAATATTTAAAACTTGGTAATATTGTGGCTACTACTTATACTGATCTAGGATCACATTGACCTTTGATAAATTGAGTATGATCCCGATTGTTCCATGAGGCAATCAATTTTGGGGCATCGTGATCATAATAGGGTTTCCCCAAACTGCCTATTATTAGGGTAGGGATAGTCAGCTATCTGTATCTAGGTTTAAAGTTCAGCTTGTACAGACCCCTTCCATCTTGAATAAGGTTTTGCCAGACTTCCAAGTCAGCTGTAACCTGCTGCAAATCAAAGTCTGAATTGTTACTAGAGATAGCTCAATCTAAAAACTTTGTGATCCACGAAAGAATGTAAGAATCTATACAACATAATGACTGAAATGTGAAATATGCTTTATTATTTTACTCTAATGTATATACTTCTCAACCAGTCAAATGTACAGGAACAGCTCCACTGATAGATGTCAATGCCTAATTATGAATACTACCTCCTTAATCCGTCATTATTTGTCGATTTATAGCTATGAATGTTATTTTTGTAAACCGTTGTGATCTTTTACATAGAAACATAGAACAATGGTATATAAAATGTCTAAATAAATAAATAGGAAATGGTGGTACATGATTCATTTTTTGTAATCCCACCCTGTGAGTTAGAGATCCTGATTCATGATTTTTCAGATTTCAGTTTGTGATTTGCATATGGTTTTGAAAGTTTGTGTGTGACTAATGGCTAGATTTTAAAATGCCAGCACATGTAAAAACACGGAGATCTG
This sequence comes from Rhinatrema bivittatum, assembly GCF_901001135.1. Classification (NCBI taxonomy): domain Eukaryota; kingdom Metazoa; phylum Chordata; class Amphibia; order Gymnophiona; family Rhinatrematidae; genus Rhinatrema; species Rhinatrema bivittatum. The sequence continues at coordinate 164,560,432 of NC_042621.1, forward strand.
CACGTGGCTGTGCTGCTCCTTTAATAGAGTGGACTGGGAGTGAACTGGGCAAAGGCCTGATTGTGTCGCTGTGCGTGTTTTAAAAAAAAAAAACCCCTCCCCCCGCACATGTGAGTGGGCACGCACAAGCATATGTGCGCGCCGATACAAAATCGAGCATGCATGTGTGCGCAGGTATCGGATTTCATAACTTGCAGGTAGCGATGCACACATGTTATAAAATCGACACATCCATGTGCGCACGCTGGGAACCGTGAGCACATGGACGCCCGTGCGACCCTTTAAAAATGTTCCCCTAATTGAGTAGCATTCATTTTTGGACTCTAGCCAAATATAGCAGGATCAAAGTACTTGGGTACTTTTGTACCTGTGTATGTCAAACAAACTTCATGAAGAGAAACTACCTTGGTATTACAGTTTAAAAATGAAACAAATATTTTGGGAACAATTTTCACAAACCGCTGTATGACTGTGAAAACTGCTACTGAAATATTGGTTTTCTTTGTCACTGTATTAGAATGCTTCTGGCTAGTAGAGATGTGTATCGTGTGATCGATCGTCTTAATGATCGATTTCGGCTGGGGGGGGGAGGGAATCGGATAGTCGCGGTTTTGTTTTTTAAAATATCGTGTAAATCGTAAATCGGGGGAGGGCGGGAAAACCGGCACACTAAAACATCCCTAAAACCCACCCCGACCCTTTAAAATAAATCCCCCACCCTCCCGAACCCCCCCAAAATGTCTTAAATTACCTGGGGTCCAGTGGGGGGGGGTCCCGTTGTGATCTTCCACTCTCGGGCCACGAGTGCGTTGATAGAAAATGGCGCCGGCGCTACCTTTGCCAAAAGTCCAGCGGGGGTCCGGGAACGACCTCCTGCACTCGAATTGTGTTGCCGGCCATATGGCCATATTGCCGTACGGCAAAATGGCGCCGGCCGTACAGCAACACGATTCGAGTGCAGGAGGTCGTTCCCGCGGCACGTAAATAACATCACCTCGATTTACAATAAACAATAAATCAGCAACATTCTTTACAGTCAATAAGAAATAAAGTGGACATAATATGAATCAATTAAGAACAAATTAATAACAAAAACAATTCAACCAATGATAATCAAATTCCATAGTTAATGGCAAGTCTAATAATAAACGGGAGATCAGAGACTGATAAAGTAAAATTTAGCAGCGAGAAAATATACTTATGTAGTTATGTACATATACTTATGTAGTACTTTATGTACTTATGTACATATACTTATGTAGTTTCTTTTGCCATCAGAAGTCATCCCCTGATGCACCCTTAATTGGCGAAACTCGGCCGGAGTCGGGCTCTATATTACAATAAATTAATAAATCTTTCCACGGCATAAGGTTGTCTCTTTGTTTTTTTGCCTTATTCAATAAACATGCACACGGTTAATGCGATTCCAACATTGCTCTATGCTTCAACAGCAAGAGGAAATGTGGAAAAAAGGATTTGCATCCACAAAAAAGCAGGGGAGTAGCTTGTTTGTTACGGCGGTTATTACCCCAAACCAAATAAGCCTGATACTTCACTTTCAATGCATATCCAGCATAGCTCTCTGCTTCAACAGCAGGGGGAATGAAGAAAATATTTTTATTCAGACAACTACCAACAAGGACTGAATTACATAGTCTGGGTAAAACAAATAAGCATGGATGTAGCTTGCTTGCTACAGCGGCACTACCCAAATCATACCTGATACTTCACTTGGAATACATATCCAGCGCAGCTCACTGCTCAATGGCAGGGGGAATGAAGAAAAGAGGATTTATATTCAAACAACCAACAAGGACTGAATTGCACAGGCTGGGTAAACAAGCGTGGGAGTAGCTTGCTTCTTACGGTGGTTACTACCCCAAACCAATTAGCTAGATATTTCACTTAGATGCAGCTCCAACACTGCTATCTACATCAATGGTGGGAGTGGAAGGGAAATAGAACCAAAAAGTTACTTAAAAGGGACAAGAGTAACAGATAAGTATGAAAAAATAAGTGTGAAAGCTTACTAGGCAGACTGGATGGACCATTTGGTCTTCTTCTGCCCTCATTTCTATTTTTCTATGTTTCTGAACGCTTAAAATCTTTAATCTGTAATGTTTCTCTGAGGGAGGTTCAGTACAAATTCTTTATGAGATTCTATTATTCTCAAATATGAACATTGTTACATCTGCAGTTCGTGAAAAATGTAACCAAATACCTGGCACTTTTTGACACCAGTTTTAAGAGTGTCCAGTAATTGTTTCTTTTTGGAAATCTGTAGTCCACCATATTGGTCAGATTACAGGCATACAGTTGCCTCTAGATGTGACGGTATTGCTATTTGATGATATGTGAGGGATAGCCCTGGGCCAGAGATTTACCAGCCTTTGGATAGGGAAGGTATTGCTGCTTGCAAAGAAATCTATCCTGCAGTTTTGGGTGGGGAAAGATCCACCGAATTTGATGTACTGGAAAAATAAAATCCATTTAATGTGTATTAATGAGAAATATGTTGAAAAAATTGATTTGACTAGGAAAAGAAAGACTATTCTGCTTATTTGGAATATATACCTACAATCTCTATCGCCTCGGGCTGGGAGCCTGATTGTGAATGATTGCTATGCTTCGAGTTGTTTTGTTGTAAAGTTATTTGATTGTGATATAGGTTGGGGAGGAGGGTCAGCTGACTGGGGAGATTGTTGTTGTAGTGGATGGACATTTCTGGGTACAGTGGAAGAGTCTACGCTTGTACCCTTCATCTATTGTACTATGGCTGTTTATATTCATTTGTCCCATGTGCTTCTGTTCTGAAATTAATAAACATATTTATTTATTTCAAATCTTTTTATTAAATTAAAATCTTTAACATCAAATACATAGCAGGGCAGATGGTTTCTGTTACTCCCCACAACATGTACATAGGTTTACATAACATTGTAAAGAACATAAGAAATTGCCATGCTGGGTCAGACCAAGGGTCCAACAAGCCCAGCATCCAGTTTCCAACAGAGGCCAAACCTGGCAAGTTCCCAAACACTAAGATCAGCCCATTCTACTGATGCCAGTAAAAGCAGAGGTCATTCCCTAAGTCAACTTGATTAAAAGCAGTTAATGGACTTCTCCAAGAACTTATACAAACCTTATTTAAACTCAATCAGACTAACTGCACTAACCACATCCTCTGGCAACAAATTCCAGAGTTTAATTGTGCATTGAGTGAAAAAGAATTTTCTCCAATTAGTCTTAAATGTGCTACTTGCTAACTTCATGGAGTGCCCCCTAGTCCTTCTATTATCCGAAAGTATAAAGAACCCATTCACATCTACTTGTTCAAGACCTCTCATGATTTTAATGACCTCTATCATATCCCCCCTCAGCCATCTCTTCTCTAAGCTGAACAGCCTTAACCTCTTCAGCCTTTCCTTATAGGGGAACTGTTCCATCAAACCCCACCCCTCCCCCCTCATATTAGAGTATTCGGAGATCAGACAAGGGATCCCATATGAATCATGTTTATGGGCAGTTAATTAATTCACTTCTAGCCCTTGGAGATAATTTTTGGAGATAAGGGTGCCAGATGTTTATAAATGTATGTTCACTTTTAAAAGATCTTGTGGTAGTCTGATTTTCCATTTGTATTACCGTGTGAATCTTATTCATCTATAACCAAAAACTGGGAGACTCTGGTTTATATCAATGCAGTAGGATGGCCCGTTTGACAACCAAACACACTTTACGAACCAGGAGACACCTGTCCCCACCCCGGACTTGAAAATAAGAAGCTAAATCGAAGAGCACCCCTTCCGGCATGAAACCACCAATTGTCCAATCAGAGAAGATTCAAAATTTAAACATGAAAAGTTGGTCTGGATAGCATTCTTTCAAGATAAGCTACTCTGGTACTCTACATTGCAATATATCCCCTCTTTAGACTATTTAAGCCACTACCTCTCAGACATATTCACTCCTACTGTCCCTAATTGAAACACACACTCTTCGCTCCCTGTTGCCCTTTGGATGTGGATGACACTTTCTAATTGCCATCGAATGAAAGCTTTTTTTCATTCTTCTAAAAAATATAAAAAATGTACACATTTATAAGTTTGCTGTTTAAATTACTTGATTTAGTTACTCTAATGATTCTTTATATTAAAAATAAAGACAAAGCAACTGGTTTGGGCTAATTGGACTGTCTTTGGTACATTTTCTAATTATGTCCTGACACCTTACCCATGCCAGGAAGAAAAGGGAGGTGAAATATTTCTTCAAAAAAAATAAACACAGGTATGCAATTATGAAATGATAAAAATACTGAAAAATCACTCAATTGCCCAAAAACACGATGTGGCACACAGCTTCCATTCTTTATTTCAGAGAAAAGATATACTGTCATTGACTTTTCTAATAGTGTTTTACAAGAAAAATGGCTCCTTAGGAGTAACACACCAATAAACTATTGACTGACTGATGCTTTTCAATATTACATACACAGTTCATAGAGAGATTCACTATTATTCACATGAAGAAAAATTGTTCACGATACTTACAAACCTAAGCATGCATTAATATTTGTATTTATTTTCCTTATCTACAGCTGTTCAGAGTGCACCAGATTTTTAAGTCAATGGATACAGCATTATGGAGTATTTTACCTCCAGGTCACAGATTCATATTGCAGCTATAGTGGCTAATTTGATTGCTATGAGAAAACATTTGCATGGTATGGAATATCTACTTTAAATATCATCTTCTTCTGGGTCAAGTGGATTTTGATTCTACAAGTCTCACCAGCCTTCTCTTTAGAGGAAAACTGGTTACGAAGCATTGCCAGTGAAGTGCAACAGTAGGCTCTGATAAGGTAATAACTGGCTAAACCTCAATACAAACCCACTAAAAGTCAATGCAACCAAAAAATTCAGGGAAAGTGTTCAAGAAATATAAATTCATACAATAATTTTCAAAACAAAATATATAAAAAAATATATAAAAAATAACATAATCAACCTAATAAATGAAGGTTGACTGACGTGCCGCAAATGCGCAGTAGAGAACAGCTCTACTGCGCATGTGCGGGCGAGCACGTCGGTCTTAGGCAGCGTAAAGAAAAAAAAACATGGCGGCGGCGGCAGCGGGTGGCGGTGGCGGCAGCGGGCGGCGGCGGTAGCGGCCAGTAGCGAGGGAGGGACGGACTGAGTGGGAGGGACGGAGAGAGGGAGTGGGAGGGAGTGACTGAGTGAGAGGGAGGGACTGAGTGGTAGGGAGGGAGGGACAGAGTGAGGGGGAGGGACTGGGAGGGAGGGACTGAGTGAGGGTCAGGGACTGGGAGGGAGGGACTGAGGGAGGGAGAGGGAGGGAGGAGTGGGTGAGTGTGTGGGAGGGAGGTAGGGGGTGGGGAAGAGTGAGGGGAGAGGGAGAATGAAGGAGAGGTGAGAGACAGGGATGTGAGTAAGTGGAAGGGGGAGAGGGAGAATGAGGGAGAGGTGAGAGACAGGGATGTGAGTAAGTGGAAGGGAGAGAGGGAGAATGAGGGAGAGGAGAGAGACAGGGATGTGAGTAAGTGGAAGGGTAAGAAGTTGTGGAGCAGAGAAAAAGGGAGTGGAGGAGGGCTGAGGGGGAGGGGATGGGATTGAGAGAGGGTGGGGAGTGACTGAGGGAAGGGGAGAGAGGTGGGAGTGACTGAGGGAAGGGGAGGGAGGTGAGAGTGAGGGGAAGAAGGCAGTGGGAGACAGAGGGGTGAGTAAGACTGAGTGGAGGAAAGGGGAGGAGTGAACGAGGGGAAGGGGGAGAGAGGGAGAAAAAGTGTAGAAGGGTGCTGTGTTAGAAAATGGACTGAAAACAAAATGTAATGTAGCCCGTTTTAACGGGCTTAACGGCTTGTAAACAATATATAATATTTCTCACATAACATTTCATACAATGATTCAAAAGAATATATTAAAAATGCCCATATATCTATCTACCTCCTCCCCCATAACAACACAAAAGCACAATAAATACATATACAGAATACCCAATAAAATACTCCTGGGGGAAATTTTCCACTCAAAAATTTAAAATTCCACAAAATTTTGCATATTTTATATTGGTCAGAATTAGAGATGTGCTTCGTGTAAATATTTTGTGTCAAGCTTCATTTCGGGGACCCCCCCCCGGTGGGAATTTCATTTTTCCCGTGGTTCAGGGTTTTTTTTTGGAGGGGGAGCCCTGATTTTCGGGTTAGTGAGCACTATCGGGAGTTAGTGTGTGCTACCTCCCGAGAGTGCGCACTAACTCCTGTTAGTGCATACAAACTCAAAAATGAATTTTTTCCAAAATTTCTGAAAAAATTCAATCGTTTTTCAGTTCTCCCGAACCATTCTGAATTGGGTAATTTTGTTGATATTGCCTAATTCGGGAAAAACGATTGCACATCCCTAGTCAAAATAACGTGATAATCATGGCAGTCTTTAAGTAATTAATTTAAAATATAATACAGAAAAAAGTTGTTAAACATGCAGTTTTAAATATTTTGAGCAGAATTTCTCTAGGAGTATCCTGAACATGGTAACTTTTAAACTGGTACATGGGCACACATATGCGCACGTTCATTGGCCCTCGCTCAGAGACACGACCATTTTATAATATACACATATATATTCGTGTATATTCTAAAATAGGATAGCTGCATGTTAATGTGCACACAATTTTAAGTGGATGTGTGCTTAGGGACGCAAATACCGCTTCTACTCCATAAATGGAGAGATTTTAATAGACATGCATGCTGATGTCAATTACCAGTTTTCCCAGTTCGTTCCCAGTTCGGCTCGGTAAGGAATAAGACTTCCAAATACCCTAGTTTATTAGCCTCTCTTTTCCGTTAGCCCCGACCTTTAAAAACTCACTGATCTAGCTAAAATTTTTTGTTTTACAATTTAAATGTCTTCCACAGGACAAGTAAAGTTACGTGGCAGGGGACCCCAGCGCACCATTGTGCACGTAAGTATTTACGCGCTAATTCCAGTATGAAATCCAGAAATGCCCATGCCCTGCCTAGACCACATCCACACCCTGCCCCATTTTGGAATTTTTCATTTGTGCGCATATCTCCCGGTTTTGGTGCAAACTGGGCTTTTAAAATTCACTTTTAAGAGTGTCCCTTTTACCCTCTCCTCCTACTCCCCTGGCCAGTCTCCTTTCACTTTACCCTCTTAGGCCCCAACTCCTCCACCCTTCACTAGCTCTCCCCTCCCCATATAGGCTCAACCCCTTCCACTCTATCTCCACTCCGAGATTGGCACTATTGAGAGAGGGGTCATTCACACATGATTCTTTTGTCCCTCTCTCTCTCTCACACACACACACACACACACACAGGCTCCCTCTCTCTCACATATACACACATCCCTTCACTCAGGCTCTCTTTCTCACACACACACACACACACACACACACACACACACACCCCTTCACAAACACCCTCACATACACACAATCCCTTTTTCATGCACACCAACTCCCAATCTCTCACACATATACCCCCGTTTTACAATCTCCTCACATAGTCTCCCTCTCTCTGGCATACACACACACACACCCATATAACCTCACACACACAAACACACACACACAGCCTTGCAGTCTCTCTCCCATACACATCTCTACACACAGACTCACTCTTACTGAGGCCTGCTTCATCTTCACCGCGAGCAGGCCTTCAACCTTTTTCACGCGAGTGCAATGGGATCCACTCACAGCTGCCAGAAACTGCACCTTCTTCATTGTGAGCGGGATGGGCTCTGCTTACAACTGCCAGGACCTGCACCATCTTCGATGCAAGCGGGATGGGCTCTGCTTGTGGCCTCTGGAGCCTGCACCATCTTCACAGTGGGTAGGATGGGCTCCGCTTGCGGCCTCCAGGACTTGCACCATCTTCACCATGAATGGGTTGGGCTCCACTTGTGGCCACCGGGACTTGCAAGCAAGATGGGCTCCGCTCGCAGCTGCTGGGACCTGTTCCTTCTCCATGGACATGATGGGCTCTGCTTGCGGCACCCTAGGGCCTTTTCCAAATTATGGGCAGAAAATAGAAATTCTGCACAGGAGGGGAATGCTGCACTCCACAGTAACGCATAATTCCACCAGTAGTAAATATTGTATAACGCCACGCACAAACACAAAACCCCTACCCACTCAAGCACTTATCTATGCTTTAACTACCCACTGACCCAATGCAGAAAAAATCCCTTTTGAATTGTTCAGATATTAAAAAAAAAAAAACACCTTAAGACATCATGCCATTCTTCTGCTAAACCATGCCATCTAAAACGAGCAACGAATCAACAACGATCTTCAAATCAAATTAGTTGTGCAATACCAGCGCCATATAAGATGATCTTCCAAACATCAACTTTGCACCGTTTAATGTAACGATACACTTTCACTGATATTGCCCGACATGAGCTCATGTTTTCCTTCAATCCAGAGGCTGCATCAAGGGACTAGATAAAATTGGAAAGGATCATATTTTGTACTTGGAATGAAATTAAAACCTTTTAGAAAGCACAGACATCTCTGCTTCATTAAACTCACGGTGAGATAAGCTTATGACTATGGTGCCCGCCCAATCCATATAATTCTTGACAGCTGATGGTCCACCACTTCATCTGCAGTGCTTGTGATTTTTGCTTCCATTTGGGCTTTCCTGTTCAACTCTTGGAGTTCTGGAATAAAAAAAAGATAGAGGAGAAAGTAGAAGGAACAGGGTCCTGCATTTGTGCATTATCTTCTCCTTCAGAAGAATCCTCAGATGATGATGTAAATGTAACTCTACATAAATTCTTACTATTTTTAATATTCCAAGGAAAGATGGGTCCTTATAGTCATTTTCATCTCTTGTGTATTTCAACATCTTGTACTTTTTAAGTTCTGCATGAAAATTATCAACAGATTTCTTTAGATCCGCGTAATTTGAATTAAACAGCTCCATAGTGCTTTCATTCTTTAAGCTGTTTTCTCTTCATTTTGTACCTTAAGTTGAACAGATAGATTTGTAGTTGTTTCTATAATAAAGAGCCATTAGATCTAATGAGCATTTATTGAGTATGCGGTTCCACCTTTCTACAAAGCTCTTATCATCCATAAAGAGTTTCAGTTCTGTAAGTCATCTAAGTCTTCTCGGATTTCTCTCATTTGTACAATATTCAATAAGTGTGTCATTGTATAATTCTGTACGTATGGCTCGTTTATGTAAATTCCAAATTTCTGTCCATTGAGACGTCGATAATTGTGTATCTGCTGTTTGAAACAAAAGACAGTTCTTGTAAAATGCTATTAACATGTTCAGTATAATAACTGAATGCACTGCACCATGAATGAGTAGACTTATCTGCTGTAAATAGATAAATCAATCAAAAGAGTGAGGCTGGTAACATATTGGTTACCTAAAATATTGTACATAAACTTTTAAAACTACATAAGTAACTTCAGATGTCAGAGACATTCATATCTAAAGATGGGTCACAATAGCTCAAATACAGTATTTTTGGATAAATCTAAATCTTACTTAGATCCAATAAAAGCCTGCCAAGACTACAGTTTACTTCAAGAGACAAAACTGCGATATCAAAACAACACTAACTCTACCTAGGAAAATAGCAATAACGCTACCTTGGAAAGAACAGCACTGCAAATATTACTTCAGGTCCTAGAAGACCAATGCATCTCTTACTGAACACAGAACAAGAGAGACATCTAATGATCTCTACACAGAAACTATACACTAGCAGTCACTCATCTCGGTCACACATACAGAATATAAACCCTTACCATAGACTGAATAAGGGACCAAAACCAATATAAACATCAATCATAATAGTAAAACCATACTAATAAGAATAAATATTTGAAAAACAACTGATGAATAGTGCATCCAATAATTAAAAACACATACAAATATTTATACATTTCCCAAAATATTTTGAAACTTAGACACATCTAATAACATCCAATAATGAAACTAATAAGGATGAAAAAAATCTCCTGCATTCCATACTTGGGAATTTCTTTTTATTTTCAGCCCTTGATGTTGTGATGGATTTGGGGGGAGGGGGCAGCTTCCCAAACTGTATCCTGTCTCTTACACATACATACATACACAGGTTATAATACAACCCCCCCCCCCCCCCCCCAACACACACACACACACACACAGGGCCTCCTTTTCTCTTCTGGGCCTTCTAGGCCCTGCCAGATCTTAATCACTGTTTTTGGCTGCTGTGGCATGGGTTTCATGGTGGCCTGCCAGACGTCTGTCACTGTTTTGGGCCCTGTAGAATGGGTTCTGTAGAGGCCTGTCAGGCCCGTCATCATTCTTTTTAATCATCGTGGGATGTGCTCCATGGCGGCCTTGGTAGTGGGGGGGGATCCACATCTAGAGTGCAGTGCAATTCTGGTCACTGCATCTTAAAAAAAGATATAATTTAATTGGAAAAGGAACAGAGAAGGGTGACCAACATGATAAAGGGGATGGAACAGCTCCTTTATGAGGAAAGGCTAAAGAGGTTAGGGCTCTTCAGTTTGGAGAAGTGATGGCACAATTAAGTTCTGGAATTCATTGCAGAAGGATGTGGTAAAGGCAGTTAGCACAGCTGAGTTTAAAAGAGGTTTGGACAACTTTCTGGAGGAGAAGTCCATAAACAGTTATTAACTAAGCAGACTTGAGGACAGCCATTAATTAACCTTGGTCATTAGCAGCATGGGATCTATCTATTGGGATTTTGCCAGGTACTTGTGACCTGGATAGGCCACTAATGAAAACAGGATACTGAGCTTGATGGACTCTTAATCTGACCCAGTATGGCAATTCTTATGTTCTTATGTTCTAGCTGGGAGACAAGAGGGATGGTGGGGGTCATGGAGGGGAAGTAATGGAGTGTTTGGGAATGTGCATTTCTTCTATCTTTGTTCTTTGCTTATTTCAGGAGTAAATTATTTCTGGTTTCTAGTTATCCAGTTTTCCACTGCAGTGAGTGACTTCTTGGGGTTTCTATTCCAGTTTTTGGCCCCACATTTGTAAGATGTGGTCTTTTATTCTGCATTTGGTGAAAGTCGGTTTGTTTTCTGTCCTGTGGATGACCAAAGTGAGGTATTTTCTAGCATTTAGATATTTGTGTCAGTCTTATATGTTGTTTTCTCAATAGGACATGCATTACTGGTGTATTGCTGCCTTTTTATAGGTAGGGCTATTGCTGTTTGAGTCCTTGGAATTAGTGCTTCTATGGAATGGCAAGTTTGCTACACATGTGCTGCATGTGTTTTTCAGGTTTTGTATTATTTTACAGTGCTCCTGGTAGTAGAGTTTATTGCTGTTCCTGAGATGATACCAGAATAAGAATATCTTTTTTTGTATGGTGAATTCTGCTCTGCCCCTGTGGTTAGGGTGTATGGGTGTTGGGGAGGGATTCTTGTGGAGGTAGACTACATGTTTACATTTAGTCCACGACAGTCCTATGTTCACTGTGGCTTGCATGTCGGCATCATCTGTCAGGTGTGTCCCTACAGAAAAAATTTGAGAACCACTGGCTTAATATATTAATACTTGCATTAAATAGCCTTAGATTACTCTTTAAAAAATGATTTTTTACAGTCCTTAACACAATCCCATTTGATACAGGATATATTATATCTAAACACAGAATATTATGTTTGCTACAACAATAATTAATTCTCATGGTCCATAAGTGCAACTGTCCGCTACTTTACAGAATTGATCATTCAGTTCTAAAGACTGTCTAGAGTCTGAGGAAGTGAGACAAAGAACAAGGCTGAAAATCAGTCACTAATGGCAGCAATGAAACCAACAGAAATAGTTTGGGTGTCTTTGAGAAATTTAGCAAATAGTGATTTATAACCCTAGAAAAGAGGAAAGAAATTGCAGTACTTAAATCTTTATGCTACAGTTATATATATTATTCATAACTTAAAAAAAAAAAGATGCCTGGGGTTTTGTGCATCTGTATTATGACCTCAGGTTTTCCACCTATTTTATTTTCTTGTGAAAGGTCACTTTTCCCATTTCTTGAAGAGTGAAAATCAGGTTAAGCTTTCCCTGGCCATCAGACAATGACCAGCAACACATCTGGTGAGGTCATAAAGAGGCAGAATAAAGACTAAACTAAATAATTTGACACTAAACACAAATAAAGAGGATAGAATATTTTTTTAAACTAAGAAGAGATGCAGTTATAATCTTTTTTTCACACCTTACTGCTGCATCCGACTTCAGTAGTCCTCTGGGTGCTGTGCCATTTACAAGCCATAGGGTTCCCTCTTTAGTTTTATTTCAGCCTGGCCATTGCAGTGATCGTCCTTGGCCAAGAGCATGGGTAGATTGCAGGAAAATATCAGCATGGGGGAGTTTTCAAAACCAGTCCAGGGGCTATCTGTCTGACTCGTGTACTTTCCCTGCAGCACATGCTTCAACAGCTCCAAAAAGCAAGCCAAACTGACCTTTGAGAGGAACATCATGTGACATAGAGCCTTGAAGAATTGAGTCAAAAAGTCTTCAACATGAATTTCACATTTAAATAACTAAGTAGCAGAGCACATCCTAGAGCAGGGGTGAGCAAACAGAGCTGCAGTCACCCTTCCACCCATGCAGTCAGTTGGGACCCCCAAAAGTTTGGTTACATCTGTAATATAATTTAGTGTATATATATATATATATATATATATATATATATATATATATATATATATATATATATATATATATATATATATATATATACTGGATTCCTCGTCTGGTGTGAAAGTCTCTTGCCAATGAATCAACTCTTGGAACCAGTTGCCAAATAATGAAATCCACACTGTCAGCCAGTGTCAGAGAAACACACACACACACACACACACATACATAGAGTCTCTCAAACACAAACATCCACTTTGTCTCTGTCTGAGATTTTGTGTATATGAGTCTCTCTCTCTCTCTGACCCAAAGACACACACACACATTCTTGCTCTTAGTATGTGGGTGTGAGTTTGTGTCACAGAGAGAGAGAGAGAGAGAGAGAGTATCTGTGTCAGACACATACCACCACACACACTTTGTGTCAGAGAGAAAGATACCCACCCATCCACTCTCACAGACACAAAATGTGGTTGTGGGGGTGGGGGTGGGGGGTGTCTCTCTGTCACACATACCCACTCTCTCAGACATGCACATTCCGCTGTTGAGCTGCTACTCATGTTCTCAAACAATGAGTGCCCCTGCTCCAGCAATGTCATCAGTATGCAAAGTTTTTGCTTGCTGCTAGCCCTCGCCAACCTGCAGCAATCCCACCCTTCTTGGCAACTCCACTCTCCAGGAGGCTCAGGAGTTCACAGCCAGCCCTCTCAGAGCTCAGCCCAGCTACCTCAGACAGAAGTAAATCTCTTCAACACTGCACAGGCACTTTCTCCTGGCTCACAACCAAGGGTTCTTTGACTGTAGCTTCTCCGTGCACCACCATCATCACTCCAGGGTATTCCCATTGATTGTGTGCTACACACTCTGCTGCTTTTATAATTTTCCAGGCTTTGTTCTGCCTAGCTACTCCAGCAGAGGAGGCTTTCAAGAAAGAAACATTAAGCCCCGATTAAGGACTGGAGAGAGTCATTGACCCAAATCACAGCTCCAGCCTATGTTCCCAAATGTAACCAGTGCAGCCAAGGCTGATGCAAGAGTGCTGGGTGCCCTAGGTGAACCTTACAGCCTTGCACCCCTCCCACACACAATAACAAATTATGATTTTATAACAGTTTTTACATGGAAAAGGACATTCAAAGTACTTGCTTGCTCACCTGCACTCTCACTCACTTTTCACCCCCTTGGCTTCTAAATTAAAAAGAAAATGCTTTTACTTACACTGGTCAGGGGAGATGCAGACTGGGATACCTGTTGATGATCCTGGAAATATCTCCTTTCCTAGATATATAGGCACTGTGAGCGTCTATCACATACCCATGACTTCTCTCTGCTTTGCTGCTCAGGAGCATTAATCATGTCAGCAGTGCCAGTGCGAGGTTGTCCAGCCACCCTAGGTGGTGACAGCATATTCATATTCTAACCCCCTGCCCCAATGAATTGCAGTGCCTGTATCGGCAGAGCTCCCTTACCTTGCTGAGCGATGCATTCCAACGCACGAGTCCAACAATTTCAAAACTGCTGCCCAACTCCTTCGTGTTAAAAAGAATACCACCCTCATGTCCAGCGACGGCATCCTAAGTGGGCAGGATGCCGTCGCCTAATGCCTTGCACCGGCCCTGGATGTCAGGGATGGCACTGGTATACAGCATCACGCTGCAGCAGCAGGCACTTCTCTCCCCAGTACAAAAATAGGTGCAGTGAACCCATGCTTAATCTGTAACCCCAACACGAGCCTTTAGTAAGTCACATAAATAATCATCAAACACCCATGAATTCGACAATGTGAGAAGCACGTTCACTTTCTTCTGGACAGTGGTGATTTAGCTTTCTTGCAGATGAGGGGGAAGAGTTAATTGAGAAGGGATGATACACTTTAAAAAAAAAAGTGTGAGTTGGATTAATTAGAGCTTGACAGCCTGCCATGAAACTAAAGGTACAACCAGATTCCCCCAAACTGGTTTCATCACAAGGCCTTTAAGATATATAGAGATCAACCTCAATCCAGTATATTGGCAGGTACAAGTAGCAACGCCAGTGTTCACCCTCCATTCAAAGCAGAACCCAAGTCTGAGGACACATTTACAGCAAACATCTCGTGCAACACGGGCTCTTGCTACAAAGCAGAATGTACAGGCAGGAGAGACTAGCAAGTTACAGCAGCAAGCTCCAGTGCACTGAAAGTGTCCCATGGTGTGGTAAGAAGAGGGCTGAAAGACTTGGATGCTGAGAAGATTTTTTTTTTTTTTGTCGTCATGGCCAAGCATAATGGGGAGCCAGGAACAGACATTAGTGCAAAGCCTTCAGCTGGTGATGAAGCAGTGACATGAGAGCTCTGCTTGCTGCCTCCCTCTGGAAGAGGAAAAGACAAAGGCAGCGGTACATGAGGAAGCCTCGAGAGTGCTTCCTGACGATGTGGTGCTGCAGAGGGAGGGGCACCTAAAGAGAACAGGGAGCAGGCCCCAGGCCCATGCTGCCGCAGTGCTGGTTGGGAAAGAGAGCAGGAAGCAGAACTCATACTACTGCCATTAAAATTAAAAAGCAGACCACGGAAAACCTCAGGGGAGTTTCCAGCTCTAAGAACTGCTCGGGGCTGGTGTTGGTCGCAGTGGCTCTGCGAGCATGGGGACACTGTAACCAATACCAACTCCCATGATTGGTCAAACTGGCCCACCGGGACATGGTCTGAAGCCCTGATAGGCCAGTCCACCCTGGCCAAGAGGCACACTCACAGTTCCCATCAAAGCTCGCTGCATATTCACTCTGCAGTAGATAATAGCCCTGTGGGCTGTGGCTGCTGCCTCTGAAGTGTCCCCATCCTAGGTCACTGAAAGGATCAGAATCTGGGTTTAGAATTAATTCTGGATCTCTTGTGCGGCAGTGCTACCAATGGTCCTGTCAATCCTGCAGTCAATCCTGCAGGTGTAACCTTAAAGGCACAGTCTTATATAAGCAAGCCAATTGTGCCAGTTTTGCCAGGGGAGTATACAGGAGTGGAAATATATTTAGAATACCTAGCTACTAGTTAAAAATCATTAGGAGCCTGGGAAAACCTTTTTCCTACTTTTTTCTTGCTTTTTTACTCTTTTGTTTTTACTATTTTCATTATTATTTTGTTTGGCTGTTTTTATATTCCTCTCTTTTTTTTGTTTCTGTTTATATTTTAATTTACTTTTGAAATATTTTTTTTCTTTTCCTTTCTTTTTCTTTTTTGCATTTTAGGCGCCTGATGCCAAATTAGGAAAACAGGTCATCTGGCCTCCTGGATTTTTCCAGCCCTAGGAGTTTATTGATGGGAAATTTCTCCAGAACTTTCAGCTGCATTCAGGCCAATCCCATAAATGTGCACAGAAAATGGGTGCTCAGTGTTGAGTGCCCGCTTTCCTAACATGCGCCCAGACACTTCTCATGGGCTTGCAATTGACTATTTAAATGAGGGGGTGCGCTAAAAATGAGGTGGTTGGAACAAAGGTGTATCCCTAGTGCCTTCTCAGCATTGGGCGCCCAGGAGAGATGGCTGTCAAGCGGGTTGGGGAAACGGACGCTCAATCTATGAGCATTCGTTTTCTCCCACTACCAGCATATACATACACAAGATACACGGCCTGGGCCATGTATCCTGTGCGGGCGTATTGGACGTCCAGAATTTTTTTTAAATAAATCACTCTTTGGTTCCTCATACTTAGTATTGCTACGATACTATTAGGGGGAATCAAAGAAAGCAGGATTTTTCTTTTATTTTTTCAATGCGCCCTTGAGTGTGGCATACCTTAATGCCCTGGGCTGGCATAAAATTTGCCACATTGCAAGGGCACATTGGCTGCATGGAAAATGTATTGGATTGCGGGGATTAGCTCATAGCCTCATCTACGTGAATTTCCTTGTGATGAGCGCTATTCGTGATGTGTGTTTTGGATGCACTCATCCCTGTATTGGATCCAAAACGCATGTCCAATCGCATGTTAAGCCATGCACAGCAGCTAGCACATGGTATTGTATCGGCCTGATTGAGTTGCTACGATGTTTCAATATCTTAATTTGCATGCTACTACATTAATTAATAAAATCAAAAAACATATAGGATAATAAAAATATAAGTGCTATAGTTAAACTCTAGTTACTGTAAATATTTAATAGCTATATTTTTTAATTTATATTCTGCTTTGTGATACGTCAAAGCTTATAATTTAAAGGCTTCATTTACTAAGCTTTAGTATTTTTCCTGAGGGGAAAATAACATACCATGTGGTTTCCTAATCTGCAATATCAACCTCCTCCAATATGTGGAAACAATCTGGGGGGAGGGGGGGGGGAGTGTCCTGTGAGACCTGATACTAAAATACTATGAGAAAAAATACTGTGAGTTACTAGGTTCCCAAATGCCACATGATGGTGGCCCCTTTACTCAGGGCCACCATGGCCAGAGCGGTCTAAACAACCTCCTACAATATGTGAAAACAACCTGTGGGGTCATGTGAGACCTCTGTCCCAACCCCACTGCTCTTAGAGCTGGCTTCAGTGCCCAATTTCAAAATAATTAAAAATGAATGCTCAGAGCAAATGCCCCTTCGTTTTCTTCCCAACTCCACCATTTAAAAACAATGACCCTCACCAGCCTTCTACCCCGCACAGACTTCTGAGTTGCCCCATCCTAGCCTGACCCTTTCCGGTTACACCTTATTACCCCTGAAGGCCTAGTGGGGCCCAGAGTACCTCCCCCCCCCCCCCCCCCAGGCACCAAGTTGTAGCATCTAAAGAAAATTGGCACCGGCTGGCCACATATCTACTTATTCCCCTATAACATAAGGGCAGAAGTAGACCCATGTGACCGGCCGATGATACTTTTCTTCAGAAAGTGCACGGCCTGGAGCCTAGGGGCATTCCAGGCCCTAATAGGTCATCAGGGATAATAAAGGATGATCAGGAAGGGTTGGGCTAGAGTGGGGGTCCGGGTGCCTATGAGGGGGAGGTTGGAGGCCTGGGAGGATCGTTGTTTACAAAGGGGAGGGTCTGGGAAGGAAGGGCAACGGCCTTTGCCATGGGTCTTTATTTTTAATTTTTTTTTAAATCGAGCACTGGATCCGCCTCTAGGGGTGTTGAGGGATTGGGATGGATTTGTTACAAGACCCCCCCCAGTGGGGTTTCCACACATGGGGGTGAGGGTTGCGGGTCATTCAGGCCACGCTGGTCCTATAATTGCCGCCCCAGGAGGAGCATCAGGACTTAAGCGTCCAGATGATCCTGCGGAAAGTTAGCTACAGCTCCAGAGTTGCAGTTCACTTTTATTAAAATAACACGGCTTGGATTTTTCAGGCAAACTGCATCATTTTATTTATACGAAATTGCCTAATAATGAGAAGCTTTGCATTTATTTGCAAAGCAGCTCATTACAGTACCAACAGCTCATTACAGTACCAGCAGCACCGTAGGTAATATACCATATCTTATCAGTGTGTTGAGCGAGTTACCACATAGCAAATGCCTAATGTCTCTTACTAACCCCCCTAGATTCAGCATTTTGCAGAATGATGAGGTGCAAAAACAAATAAAGAAAGGGGGCAGGGGGGCTATAATGGGCACTCGGCCGCATCGTGGCAGTGTGGTTTCACCTGGCGCAGTGTGGCCCTGCCGCACACTATCGCCCCATAACACCTCGGGAAAAGGTGTACTTATTTCCTGTGGTGCTGCCAGGAGATAACTCCGCCCAAACCCCGCCCACACTCCCCCCCCTCCCTTCTTTTAAATAACACCGGCACGTCGCAGAATAAAGAATGACCCTGCATATGAGGCCCTAAGTTTGTACCTGGGCAATGGAGAGTGAAGTGACTTTGCTCATGGACACATGGAGTGTCAATGGGATTCGATCCCTGCTTTCCCTGCTGCTGTAACCACTAGGCTACTCCTCCACTCCTTTTGTATGTATTATTTTACCTATGTCTTTTGACTTTGAAATCCACTTTGAACCTATTTTGTTGTGATGAGTGCAGACACTACATTTTAATACATTTAAATAAAAGTTGATACCTAACAGTGTACTTCATTTGTATGACACTTTGGGCCATGATGTCATGCAAGAAGTATAATAGTTATAAGAAAGTGGCACAATTTACTAGTATTAACCAGAAACTGAAATAAGAATGTATATATATAGTTTAATTTTTATTTCCAACTCTTCCAAGAGAAGAAAAGTAAGAGAAAGTTCTCTAAAGATGTTGAACTATACAGTATCTTGGAAAAATGGCACATTATTTGCATGAGTAAAGTGCTGCATTGAAGTGCTTCCTGTTTCTTTACTAAAGATAATACAAACTGACAGGGGCATAGTTATTTAAGCTTCAAGAACCCCAACATAATAAGTGAATGAGATTGCCCTCCTCATGTTGGCCTGCAATTGCACATTGTTTGAATTAGTGTTTTACTCTTTCTGGCTATGAACTAACACCTCGCTGGTTTGTATCTGTAACCTCTGGGTGGAAGATTCTGGATAACTATCCCCATAGGCACAGAAAAATAAAGCAGACCCTATTTGCCGCAACTCTTCAGGATAGCAGTTAACATCTGAGCGGTCAAGGGCTCAAAGGTGGGAGGAAGCTTAGCTTCGACCTTATGCTTTTATACACGAAAGTACCTTTAAGTTCCTCTGTAAACAGCACTGATGATCTCCACAGTCTATAGCAGTAATTATCATACAGGTAGAGCTGAGTGATTTCCAACTTAACTTTACTGATAGTTGATCAAATGGATGAAAAATGTTCTTTACAACTCCGTGTTGTTAAATTAAATTGGTAGAATATGTTGAAATTTGTGATCTTACTCTTTTAGTCATAATCTTTAACTGACAAAGTCAATTCCTTAGTAATTTATCTCCTTCTCTTTCCAATTATTCAGACTGCAAAGTGTAAACCTTCTCCCAAATCTCCCAAATGTATACTAGATTCTTCCCACTGTGAAATGGTCAGATTAGTAGTCCCAATCACTTAATAAAATGAAACGTCCCAATTCTCATAACTCCTCTGAATACCATGTATCTTCTTCTGGCAGCACCAAGTGGGCATTCATCTCGCAAACACAATTAGGTCCGGGGCAGATTGCAAGAAAATATCAGCCCAGGGGATTTTTTTCAATCCATCCCATGGGATATCTGACTCCCTCATTCATGTTCCCTGCAGCACGTTTGTAAACAGCTCCCAAATGCAAGCCAAGGCAACCTTGGAACCTGGCAAAATTGATCCAAAATATCTCCAAAATAACTACAAATTTTTCCTAAATAACTAAGTAGTACAGCACAATCTAGACCGGGGGGCCCAACCATGCAAACTGGTTGGGCCCCCCTCAAGTTTGTTTATCTCTCTATAAGAGATTAGATAGTGTGATGTGGGGAGTGGGCTGATTTCTACATATAGAGTGAGCAATTCAAGTTATGGGTCTTAGGATTTTAAGGAGGTGGAGTGCCCTCTATACATCAGAGGGTTTGCTATTGCCAGAACCTTCCCTCTCACAGTAAGGAAACGGGGACTTATCCCTAGCATGTGGCTAATCCTTAGTGTCATGAGTTTAGCCCCAGTCTCAATCAATAAGTAAGGCTCCATGCAAAAGACTGAATTCTAATAGTTTCAGCTTAACTGTGCCATTATGAAAACCAATGCCGAGTTTACTGGCGTCGGTCTTCATAACCGGCAGCCGCCGTGGGGTCGCGTTAGCAAGGAGGTGCTAGGGTCGCATATTGCATGATGCCCCCCTTGCGGGTGCCATGCGTGCGCTAAGAAAGCGGGTGCTGAAAAGTCAGCGCCCACTTTCTGCAAAATTTATTGCATCAGCCCCTGAGACAGGTATATAGCACGTCTTAAGGCACCTCAACCTTTTAAGTTTCCAAGGAGATTTAAGCATATAGGGAAAAGTACTGCTCACAGTGCTACTACTCCGGGGCTGACATGCCAGACTGAAAGCATTCCATGCCAGAGCTCCCAAGTGATTGACTGGAGTAACATTTATAGCCCTGGAGTTCTAATTTATATAGCTTACAGCACAAGTTACAGACAAACCAAGGGCTGCAGCCTGGGCCCGAGCACAAAGCCAGGGTCTGGGCTGAGACCCCCAAAATTAAAAAACAAAAAACAAAAAAAACCAACAAAAAACCTGATCTGTTGGGTATCCAATGCAGGCTGAGGCCCAGGCATCGGAACTTGACCTTTGGGATACGTCCTGGCATCGGGCCTGGGTCCAGGCTCTGGCCTAGGCAAAGTTCCAGGCATCAGGACCCATCTTCCTGGCTAAGTCACGCAACGGGACCCAGCTTCCTGGCCGGGTCACGACGTCAGGCCTGGGTCCGAGTCAAGACCCCGGCATCAGGACCTGGCCTCTGGGCCAGACTGTGATACTCGGTCTGGGTCCAGGCTCCAGGTTATGCCCAGCCATCAGGACCCAGCCTCCAGGCCAAGCCGAGGCATCAGCCTTGCATAGGCCAAGGTCGTGGCGACCTACTATAGCCTTGGCTTGTTCAAGGCTGAGGCTTCAGCCTAGTCCTAGACCTTGCCAGCAGATCCCCTCCAGACTGAGTAAGTGGGGGGCTGGGGGGGGGGGCGGTATCCTGGGCCCGTCACTTTTTGGCTGTAATTTTTGGGAAGGGTTATTGTTTTATTTGTTTTTTTTACATGAATCAAACAACCCATAAACCGATATTCATGGGGGGAATAAATTCCCGAAAACGAACATGAATATTTTTCCCCTGCACATCCCTACTTGCTGTTCCCCTCTGGTTCCTTTTATGGGATCTAGCAGCTTATTGGTGAGCTGAGGGAGCCTCCCTCTGACTAAGCCCCTTTTTTGCACCACCATTCTCAAACTAGATGATTTGAATCCTGGGATTTGTAGTCCTGCTAGAGTAGCCCACATAACCCCAGCTTCAAACTGTTCTTGCCTTTAACTTAAAGGCTGTCCTTTTGTGCAGAGAGCTATACTAATATCACTATATCATCACAATAGACAGATCTTTCATTCCTGATCTGGCCAACCAAACAGTTCTTGAACTATTTTAAGTATTAAGATAACTACACTGCCAGCCAGTGTCAGATATACACACACACACTCAGTCACACAAACAGATTTTTAGATTTCAGAAACTTTATTGGCATATACATACTGACACACGCACAGGTACACACGCTCTCTGACACTTTCTCACAAAAACACACACTGTCTCTCTCTCTCTGATACATAGATAAAGTGTGTATGTGTGTGTGTGTCTCTCTCTCTCTGACAGGAAAATAAAACTCTCCTTGACATGCTACTGTTGTGCTTCTGCTTTTCAGCTGACAGGGATGGTAACTTTAAAACAAGCATGAAGGTGCCCATACACATGCTGAAATTTTAAATCATGTGCACAGTTGCATACATATGATTTAAAATATGCCTACCACACGTATGAGTGCTCCTAATTTTAAGCGGTTACACCCACAAAAGTATTTTGCGTATTTTACTTAGGATTTGTCGGCTTTAACGCGTGCAGGTAAGCAGATTTTGCAATGAGCTCACATGAAGGAAATTCCCAATTTTACCAATCATTGCACCAGTTTGCCCAGTCTTTCTTGAGGTCATCCAGACACCTCTGGTTCTTCACCCTGCACTCCTCCTCAGTTGACAGACCCCTTACCCAGTTGTTTTAGGCCTAAAACGGAGATTTATGAAGGCTTACACCTCATCAAGAGCAGAAGGAAACATGGGCAGCTAACAGCCTGCCACAGCCACTGGATTTAAAATACGGATTTATGAGCAGAAATCATGGCCCAACCAAGAACGCCCCTGACTTGTCCCAACTCCGCGCCTTTTTTTTTTTTTTTTTTTAAACTCAAGCACGTGCATATATGTACGTAATTTGTGGCTTTTAAAAAATGTGTTATTC
Source organism: Rhinatrema bivittatum (assembly GCF_901001135.1). Classification (NCBI taxonomy): domain Eukaryota; kingdom Metazoa; phylum Chordata; class Amphibia; order Gymnophiona; family Rhinatrematidae; genus Rhinatrema; species Rhinatrema bivittatum. Next base: position 164,582,994 of record NC_042621.1, read on the forward strand.
ATGTGCAGCCCATATACTAGTGTATATGGGCCTTTTAATGCAAGTAACACTTTTAAAATTCACTCCAGAATGAATGCCCCCACCCCAGCACTACTGCAACTTGGTGTAAAGTTTTTGCTTGCTGCCATCCCTTCCCCATTCTGTAATAGCCCCCTACTTTTCCCAATCCCACTCTCCAAGAGACTTGCTGGTTCCACATCCAGCTGCTCCTCTCAGAGCTCAGTCCAGTTTTCTCAGACAGAAGACTCCCCAAAACTGTCCAGGCACTTCCTCCTGGATTACCCCCTCCCTTCCTATGCCTGTAATTTTCCTCCACTTCTCTGCTACCTTCCTACCACTTCAGTGCATTCCCTTTGACTGTGTGCTACACAATCTGCTGCTTTTATGTTTCCCCAGGCTCTGCTCTACCAACCTGCTCCAGTGGAGTTGGGACCAGAAGTGATCCATACTGTTCCCTGGGCTTATAAAAAGAGAAAACTGAGCCCTGGCCGAGACTGGGGAGAAAGCCACTAACCCAAAAGCAGCACAGCTCCAGATGGAATCCTGCTTTCTTTTGTGGAGTCAGTGCAGCCAGGGCTGGACAAGGATATTAGGTGCCATAGACAAATCTTACGTAGCTTTGCATACACTCCAGCCCCATCCTTCCACAAAATTAAAAATTATGCATTTATGGTGACAGATTTTACATAAAAATGAACATTCAAAGGATAGTTTTCTAAGATAAAAATATCACTTACAACATGTATATTATTTACATGCACTGCTGTAGTACCAACCAGAAAAAACTCTGCAAAAAAACACCTGCAGCCATGTGGTATTAGGCCTATAGTAGGGATGTGAATCGTTTTCCATATCGTCTTAACGATAGAAATTGTGTGGCAGGGCAAGAAAATCGTCTTAGGCACGATTTTTTAGTTAAAAAATCGTTAAAAATCGTTTTTTCCGATTAGTGCTACAATTTGACACTTTTCAGGTCAGTTAAGGTCAGTTTAGGAATGAATATGTATTCCTATTGGCTGCCCTCTTATTTATTCATGTTACCAAGTTTCCTACTGACAGTATATGGGGGATGGGAAATGGAAACAGTTGGTAGCTTGACAAAACAAGTAATGTGATCAGTCAATGTGACTAGAACTTGTGCCCTAACCCTGATACCAGGGGTATTGTGATCTTCCTGCACACAGTGCCCTATCCCTATTAATACCAGGGGTGTTGTGATCTTCCTGCACACAGTGCCCTATCCCTAATACCAGGGGTGTTGTGATCTTCCTGCACACAGTGCCCTATTCCTGATACTGGGGGTGTTGTGATCTTCCTGCACACAGTGCCCTATTCCTGATACCGGGGGTGTTGTGATCTTCTTGCACACATCCCGATATCAGGGATAGGGCACTGCATGCAGGAAGATCACAACACTTCTGGTATTAATAGGGATAGGGCACTGCATGCAGGAAGATCACAACACCCCTGGTATCAGGGATAGGGCACTGTGTGCAGGAAGATCACAATAACCCGGAGGAGTGAGGGTCAGGCAGCTCCCCCCTGTCTGTGAAGCCAGCCTCTCACTAGTAATGCAGGGAGGGAGCTGTCTCAGACTTCCCCACCCCCCCCCCCCCCCCCTTACCCACACACCATTCACTAGCTGGGACATGGGGGAAGTCAGGAGTGAGGGTCAGGCAGCTCCCCCCTGTCTGTGAAGCCAGCCTCTCACTAGTAATGCAGGGAGGGAGCTGTCTCAGACTTCACCATCCACCCCCCCCCCCTCACCCACACACCATTCACTAGCTGGGACATGGGGGAAGTCAGGAGTGAGGGACAGGCAGCTCCCCCCTGTCTGTGAAGCCAGCCTCTCACTAGTAATGCAGGGAGGGAGCTGTCTCAGACTTCACCATCCTCCCCCCCCCCCCCTCACCCACACACCATTCACTAGCTGGGACATGGGGGAAGTCAGGAGTGAGGGTCAGGCAGCTCCCCCCTGTCTGTGAAGCCAGCCTCTCACTAGTAATGCAGGGAGGGAGCTGTCTCAGACTTCACCATCCTCCCCCCCCCCTTACCCACACACCATTCACTAGCTGGGACATGGGGGAAGTCAGGAGTGAGGGTCAGGCAGCTCCCCCCTGTCTGTGAAGCCAGCCTCTCACTAGTAATGCAGGGAGGGAGCTGTCTCAGACTTCACCATCCACCCCCCCCCCCCTCACCCACACACCATTCACTAGCTGGGACATGGGGGAAGTCAGGAGTGAGGGACAGGCAGCTCCCCCCTGTCTGTGAAGCCAGCCTCTCACTAGTAATGCAGGGAGGGAGCTGTCTCAGACTTCACCATCCTCCCCCCCCCCCCTCACCCACACACCATTCACTAGCTGGGACATGGGGGAAGTCAGGAGTGAGGGTCAGGCAGCTCCCCCCTGTCTGTGAAGCCAGCCTCTCACTAGTAATGCAGGGAGGGAGCTGTCTCAGACTTCACCATCCTCCCCCCCCCCCCTCACCCACACACCATTCACTAGCTGGGACATGGGGGAAGTCAGGAGTGAGGGACAGGCAGCTCCCCCCTGTCTGTGAAGCCAGCCTCTCACTAGTAATGCAGGGAGGGAGCTGTCTCAGACTTCACCATCCTCTCCCCCCCCCCTCACCCACACACCATTCACTAGCTGGGACATGGGGGAAGTCAGGAGTGAGGGTCAGGCAGCTCCCCCCTGTCTGTGAAGCCAGCCTCTCACTAGTAATGCAGGGAGGGAGCTGTCTCAGACTTCACCATCCTCCCCCCCCCCTCACCCACACACCATTCACTAGCTGGGACATGGGGGAAGTCAGGAGTGAGGGTCAGGCAGCTCCCCCCTGTCTGTGAAGCCAGCCTCTCACTAGTAATGCAGGGAGGGAGCTGTCTCAGACTTCACCATCCTCCCCCCCCCCCCCCTCACCCACACACCATTCACTAGCTGGGACATGGGGGAAGTCAGGAGTGAGGGTCAGGCAGCTCCCCCCTGTCTGTGAAGCCAGCCTCTCACTAGTAATGCAGGGAGGGAGCTGTCTCAGACTTCACCATCCACCACCCCCCTCACCCACACACCATTCACTAGCTGGGACATGGTGGAAGTCAGGAGTGAGGGTCAGGCAGCTCCCCCCTGTCTGTGAAGCCAGCCTCTCACTAGTAATGCAGGGAGGGAGCTGTCTCAGACTTCACCATCCTCCCCCCCCCCCCTCACCCACACACCATTCACTAGCTGGGACATGGGGGAAGTCAGGAGTGAGGGTCAGGCAGCTCCCCCCTGTCTGTGAAGCCAGCCTCTCACTAGTAATGCAGGGAGGGAGCTGTCTCAGACTGGTATCAGGGTTAGAGCACTGTGTGCAGGAAGATCACAACACTCCTGGTATTAATAGGGATAGGGCTCTGTAAGAGATGACTGTAGTAGATTGAATAAAGATCTGATGTTTCTGCTCTCCTCACACCAAACAAAAACAACACACAAGCAGAGAAGCCCTTCTTACAAAGCTGAGCTAGTGAGTTAAGTAGGAGGAAAAGTAAACATACTGGTGCCAGTGTGGCTACTTAAAAAATACACTTACCAACAATCAATTACATATATTTGAACTGTGTACAGTTCCAGCCAGGACCACCTTTCTAAAATGCACAGTGATTGGCAAATTCAACATGCACTAGCATTTCAGGTGCCTGCTAACAAAAATAATAAACAAACAAGTTCTAGTCACGTGAGTGCTGATCATTACATTACTTTTTTTGTCAAGCTTCCAACTGTTTCCATTTCACATCCCCCCAACCATATTGGTAACATCAATAGATAAGAGCACAGCCAGCCAATAAGAATACATACATACATATTCATTCCTAAGTGACCTTTACTGACCTGGGAAGTGTGAACACTTTGTTTCATTTTCTGTTGGTGTTCGTTAGTTTCCAGTTCCATTTCCCATCCCCCCAACCATCACCTCAGTGGTAACCTTGATAACATCAATAGATAAGAGGGCAGCCAGCCAATAGGAACACATATTCATTCCTAACTGACCTTCAGTGACCTGGAAAGTGTTTATTTGTATCATTTTCAGTTAGTGCGCACTAAATCGAGTTAGTGCGCACTAACGGGGAGTTAGTGCGCACTAACTCGAGTTAGTGCGCACTAACACGATTTAACGATTTTTAACGATAAATCATTAGAATTTCTATTGTATCGTGTTCTATAACGATTTAAGACGATATAAACATTATCGGACGATAATTTTAATCGTTGAAAAACGATTCACATCCCTAGCCTATAGTAAAGCGTATTGGGTGCAGGCTCAGTCCTCAGAGAGCTTTCAGTAAACTGAATTACAATATAGTAAACCTCTCATATGAAAACAGCACTAATTGCCAGAACTCAAACAGTAACAACCCTACCTCTGAAAAGGCAACATTATAAATATTACACCAGACCCTAAAACACCAATATACCTGCTATTAGTAAAACAGAACAAGACCAGCTGTTAGAGATCGCTATACAGAAATTACATGGTAGCAGAATACCTTACCTCAGTTACACATTCAGAACACAGACAGACCCTCACTAAATATAGAATAGAGATAATAAAATAGAAATAGAAATATACAGACAAAACCGGTAACAAGCCAGACTCCATTTGCATTACAACAGTAGAAAAACAGAAACATCACTATTTCTCATTAAATGTCAAGTAAAATAAAAAAAATATAAAACATCATAATAATAAAAACCAAATACTCATAAAAAGAATAAACATTAAAAATATGTAACATTGTTTTTTTTTATTTCCAAATATCAAACTATGTCAAAACAGCAGGCAACAAATAACACACAATAATTAAAACTAAGACTAACAAAAATCCTTTGCTCTCCATATCTGGGAACTTTATAGATTCCAGTCACCCTGAGATTTTCATTGATAGGAGGTATGCCTAAACTCTCTCCCATCTCTTAGATATATATATATATATATATATATATATACACTTTCTAACACACATGTTCATTCTCAAACCTATTCTCTCTCATATACATGCTCACTGGCTCCACACACATATGCTCACAATCTGGCTCACACAAATGTTCAGTGACTTGCTCTTGCTCACACACATGCTCACTAGCTCATTCACTCACACACATGCTCTGGAAACCACAACAAGTCTGAATGTATTATGCAGTGCAACAATGGAAAAACAGGAACATCATTATTTCTCACAAAACATCAAGCAATGATGTCAAAACAGCTAATGAATATCAAATAATTTAAAACATTTGCATAAATGTTTTCTAATATTTCCCAAACACCAAATATTTCAAATCTTCAAACACATGAAATAACACCTATAAATTTAAAATTATAGGATTAAAAAAATCTCCAACTCTCCATACTTGGAATCTTTTGATTTCCAGTCACCCAGAGATTGTTGTGGATTGGCTGGAGGGGGGCCACACAAACTTTACCTTCTCTCTCTCCTACTCACACACACACACACACACACACACACACTGTCAAATACACAAAGTCTCTCTCATATATGCTGTCACATACACAAGCTCTCTCTCTCATACACATACCATTTCTCACACCTTCTGGCTCTCACTCACATAAATATGCAGACTCTCATATGCACATGCAGGCTCTCTCTCATATACATACACATTCAGTTTCTTTCATATATACGCAGGTTCTCTCTCACAAATATGGCACATGCAAGTTCTCAAGCACACATGCAGGCTCTCATACATAGAGAGGCACTCTCTCTCTCTGACATACACATACAAGCTCTGTCATACACATGCAGAATATCTCTCTTACATGAGAGGTTTCCAAGAAAACTAAAAAGTCATGGGTTAGGAAGTGATGTTCTTTTGTGGATTGCAAACTGGTTAAAAGACAGAAAACAGAGTCAGAGAGTAGGATTAAATGGTCTGTTTTCACAGCAGAAAAAGGTAAACAGTGGAGTGCCTCAGGGATCTGTACTTGGATCAGTGATTTTTAATATATTTATAAATGATCTGGAAAAGGGTATGATGAGTAAGGTTATCAAATTTGTGGATGACACAAAATTATGCAGAGTAGTTAAATCTCAAGTGGATTGTGGCAGATGAAATTTAATGTAGATAAGTGCAAAGTGATGCACATAGGGAAAATTAAGCATTGCTGTAGTTACACAATGTTAGGTTCTATCTTAGGAGTTACCACCCAGGAAAGAGATCTAGGCATCATAGTGGATAATACATTGAAATCATCTCAGTATGGTGTGGCAATCAAAAAAGCAAACAGAATGATAAGAATTATTAGGAAGGGAATGGCAAATAAAAGAATGGATGTCATAATGCTTCTGTATCGCTCCATGGTTAGACAGCATCTTGAATACTGTGTGCAATTCTGCTCACCAAATCTAAAAAAAGATATAGTTGCACAGGCCCTCTGCTTTATTTCAGGTGCCTTACAGGGAACAGGTACTCGATCCTCGAGGGCCTGCTCTCCCTGCCTCGGTGCCTGCATTATCTTCTTCAACCTGATGGAATCGCATACTTACAGCAAACATCTAGTGAGTACTCTACCTCTCAGTCTATCTCATCCACAGTACTACATTGCTGGGAAACCTGCTTCAGAACCTCCCTATACCAACTGGGTGAGAAGGGCTCCCTCTGCCGAGGTCCCTGAGACTGCTACTACCAGACTGCCTCACTACTGCCACCTCTGGTGGACTCTTCAAGTTGCATAATAATTTGTGTTTGTACATTCTGAGTCTAGCCCAGTACTGTGGCTCCTCACAGGACTCCTCCCTGTGGGTGTGATCATCTTCCACTGTACCCAAGGATCCACCCAAATACCACTTAACCATAACAGGCAGAACAGAGGCAGTCCAGAGAACAGCTACAAAATAGTGCTGGCTCTGCACAATAAGCCCTAGGAAATCAAACAAGAATCTAACTATGTAACATCTAGAGGAGAGGAGAGAGAGGGTCTTTACAACAAACAAGTTGAAAAACTTCCATTACCAGAGATACTGCATGGAGAAACTCTGGCTTTCTAAGTGAGCTGTAGGTCCCCAACCCACCCCCAGTCGTCATTATTCCTCCTTTTCTTGATGACCTCCCCCACACCTGCCAAATTCCCTCAACTCACTCTGGTGACACGGTAGCAAGATTTGCATTGATCTGCTTCTGCTAGGGATGTGCAGAGCAAAAGTTTATGTCCATATGTCCATATGTCCAAAGGGGGTCCCATTTGCGGTCAATATGGACATAAACAGAATTCAATGAGTTGAGTATATGTCCATATGTGCAAATAAAAATTTAAACCCCTCACCCTCCTTAATCCCCCCCCCCAAGACTCACCACAACTCCCTGGTGATCCAGCGAGGAGTGAGGGCGCCATTTCTGCAATCCTTTGCGAGGAGCACGTGACGTCGGCGCCACGTCGAGTGATGCGGCGTCATGTGATTCCCCGCGGGGTCGCGCCGGTTCGGCGCGACCCCGCGGGGAATCACGTTATGCGGCGTCACTCGACGTGGCGCCGACGTCACGTGCTCCTCGCAAAGGATTGCAGAAATGGCGTCCTCACTCCTCGCTGGATCACCAGGGAGTTGTGGTAAGTCTTTGGGGGGGGGGATTAAGGAAGGTGAGGGGTTTAAATTTTTATTTTGGATCAACAATCGCGATTTCCAACATATCCAACATAGCTATGTTGGATATGTGGGAAATCCGATCGTTTATGTCTCATCACTTTTTTAAGTTAAAAAAAAAATATAAGTAGCGTTTTACATATGCGGTCAATACGAATGCACACCCCTAGCTTCTGCCTCTTCCTCGTCTCTTGCTCCTTGCATGCCGTTGCTCAGTCAATGCAACGGTACACCAAGGCCTGTTTAATGTATGCAGCGTAAACTGCATACACTAAACTAGTGATGCCCATGCACACATCTCAAAAGGGTCCCAGACAAAAGGATGGCAATATGGATAAGCAGGATCTGAATATGAGACATTCTTTAATTTCTTTTCCTGAAGAAGTGCCTACAAATGCAACAAAGAGGAAGCTTTTCCATTGGAAATGAAGCTCTGGAACAAAAGGGCAAGCTATGAGGTTGAAAGGGGCTAGAATAAGGAGTAACATTAGGAAATGCTTGTTCACAGAGAGGATGCTGAATGCATGGACTAGCCCTACCATTGGAGATAGTGAATGCAGAAACATTTAAGAAAGCATGGGTTAAGTGCAGAGAATCCATAGTTGCAAAAATGTCAAACGTAAATTGGGGTCGGAGGTATTGCAAGAGGAGGGAAACAGGGAACACTAAGGGGAAATCTTCTAACAACTTGCACAAGCAAGTTGGCAAATGTGGGCATAAATTGCACCAATTTTCAAAGCAAACGTATACACATAAAGTTTGCTTTGAAAATTAGCTCAACAAAACTACCCACTTGCAATTATACCTGCTAACTTGTCTGCAGGAAATTTTCGGGAAAATGTAAGCACAAAACTTTTGAAAAATCGAAAAGTACTCACATACTTTCAAACTCCTTCACAACTCTGCTCTCAGGAATACCTCTGCTCAATCCTGGCAAATGTTCGCTCATATAGGAAATATGCACGTACGTTTACCCACATATCTCAGGTGGGTGATTCTTTTCTGAAGCCATTTCCTCAGGTAAACCAGTATTTAGTCTGCAGAAATGACTTCGAAAAATAAAACAATTCCCCTCCCTATGGGCTTTACAGTCCTCGTCTCCCATCATATTTTATGAGGTCAAATTCCAAAGGGTTTCAGTGCCTAACTTGGGAGTTAGGATCCTAAATTGACCCTTTTTTAAAATGTACTAGAGCTCCTGTTAGGCTCCTATTTTCTGTAGGCTTGTAAAATATGGGTGGCTACAAGATGAAGGTGGAGAAAATAAGTTTGGTGTTTAGCATAGATTTTCTGCACTTGGCACTTAAGTTAGGGAACTCATTTTAGGTAAATGATTAGCAGGCCTAAATTTAGAGTCCTAAATTACAAGTGAATTTTCAGTTGAAAACTTAGGGCCCTAAGTTTGGCTGAAAAAAACCACTTAATTCAGGGTCCTAAATTTAGAAGTTCAGTTTTTTTGAATATTGGCCTCTATATTTCTGGATGAATATATATACACAGAGTGAAGCACTTATTAGAGTATGGTTGTCAATCTGTCTAGTTATCATAGTTTCATTATGAACTACCATAACTGGGCTCACCTATCTATGGTTCAGTGTACAGTAATTTCTTAAACTGACATTCATTGTGAAGAGTATGGAGAGAGAAGAGTCAGTGGCACCTCATGATGAAGGCAGGAAGAATGACCGTATGCTGGCTTTTAAAAAAAAATGTTATCCTAATTACATTAAACAGTAAGATATCATTTCATCCCTTTCTTTTCAACCTATTTCATTTATAATTTTGCTAGCTATCTTCCTGATGTGCCTCAGAATGAACAGATAATCCGTTCTGATGGCTGGGAGACTTAACCACATTGGGAACAGCTGCGCAAATGAAGCTCCAGTGTAACAAATCATGTAATGCATGCTTGAGAATCTGATGAATAAACTGTTTACAGAAGCAGATTTATTATTTTCACAATGTAGGTATAGAAAGAAACTACACACTGACCACAGATTCACTCTTGACGCATGCACTACTCCATCATCTTCCATACTGAACCACAGGACATGCTACTACAGGACGTGCTGTCATCCTACTGATGAGGTACTGAATCAGGGTTGCCTGATTTACAGAGACATTAGCATTTCAAAGTCAGGTATTTAAAAAAACAATAGGAAGGGATTTCCTGTCTTTTAGCCTTCTTCTCTGCTCCTGGAATGAGAGTAATTCTCTGGAAACAATTAAGCATTCTCTGAAGTCTGACTGGTACTAATGTCAAGCACTAATCAGTTTCTTTCACTGTTGGTCAATTACCGGAGGCACAGGTTTTGTTTCTTAATTTGTGTGTCAGGGAAAAGTAATGAAATCTTTGAATGTCTTTGATGTCCTACAAAAAAAAAAAATGCCAATGAAAAATGAATTTCCTGTAATTGAGGATATAGGTTAAGACAAAAGATTTATTAAAATCACAATGATGCTAGTTTTTTAGTAGCTGATATTCAAAGAAAGCTGAACTAAATTTAAGTACCAAAGTTAGGAGTTTGTTTTCAGCCACACTTGTGACCTGATTTACTACTGCTTTTCTCCCACTCTATGTCTATGGTAAAACGCTTAGTAAATCAGGCACTTAGGTCCCTACATCCTAAAGCTGAAGCTAAATTTTAGCATGGGTTTTACTTAACAAATGGAATAGAAACATGTGGCCTCCATAGGAGGCAGTAAGCTAATGGAATGCAAATGGATACGGAATAAAAAATCCACCCAAAGCAAAACAAAAATGTGTACTGAAACTGGACTTAAAACTATAATGCTGAAAACCGCAGTAAAAATGGCGTAAAGAAATGACGTGAAGCTGAAAGGTACTGCAGTGTTCCCAGCTGACTGAGAAATGTGACCTAAGGTGACCTTTTCTGTGGTTGGTGGCCACACTTTTGTCCATCAGATTTCCTGAGCAGGCCTCTTTGTAGGGAGATAAATGGCAGCTTCTACCAGGGCTATTTTGTCAGTGCTGTGTGGTGTTAGGCAAGCTCTGGACTACGCATTGTAGGTTTTCTGCATTTAGGAGTGGTGATTGTTGCTAGCTGGTACTTTGCAACTGCTGATTGGTGTCTTGTGCTACTTGTTTTTGCCTTGCTGTTTTCCTATCTTGTGAATAAAGGGGGTCACAGGCCTCACATCCTCGGGCCAGAGGTTTCCAGGACTGGCAAGTGATTTAAGGGGATAACAAGCCCAGCATCCTAGGGTCAGAGGTTTTCAGGCTTGTTCTGGAAACCTTTGGCTCAAGAATGCCCAGCCATTGGTTAAAGGGTATCACACCAACAAAGAATGAGACTAGTTTGTCATGAAAATGTTACTTTATTAAAACATTTTAAAAACGAGTACATTTTACTAAAAAACAGTATAATGGGCACATCACTGTTTTTTTTTCAGACATTCATTTTCCTGTTGGTGATGCACAGCATTCTGAGAATAAACACATTTGGGTGAGCTCTCTTGTTCTATCATGGTCTCAAATATTTAAAATGTGTGTGGGGTCACTATGTTTTGTTGGTTCTTTTTTTTCACTGATGTCATAAGGTGGTTTTGTAGAGCATACAGCGCATCACAATAATATCGGCAACATTCTCATGTGAATACTGAAGAGCACCTCCAGATTGGTTAAGGCAATGGAAACACCTTTTCTTTTTTTTCTTTTTTTTTATTATTTATAATTTTAAACAGAAGTATAAAACAGAAATAGCCAGTTTGGTTACACCTGTGTCTGAAACAAAGCCACCTTTCAAAACACAAAACGTATGTTCTACGAGTACCCTGGTGCTAGGGATGTGCATTCGTTCAGGACAAATTAGGAAATTTCAATGAAATTGCCTAATTCGTCCTGTTTCGGGGACAATGAATCCCGAATGAATGTTTCCCGATATTTCAGGAAAAATTTGTTTTCGGGTTAGTGCGCACTAATGGGAGTTAGTGTGCGCTACCATTAAAATATTAGCATGCACTAACGGGGAGTTAGCACGCACTAACCTAAAATTCAGGTCCCCCCGAATTTCAAAGGCCCGAACCGTGGGAAATATGATATTTCCTGCAGCAGGCCGAAAACGTACTTTCTGACTCTTTTCTTTTTTGCCCTCAGTACTTGCACATCACTACCTAGTGCTCATGTGCTCCTCAATAAGCTTTTCTTTGCAGTGCATGGTTTAGATAGGGGCATGAGAAACCATGCTTTGCTGGCGTAACCAGCATCTCCTGCCGACAGAAATTTTTTTTAAATATAATTCATTAACTCACTAGCTCTGCATGTCATGCCATGCCATGCCATGAAACCCAATAACAAACTGCCTATGCCAAAAAGGTATGCATAGAACTAAAAAAGTGCATGCTGTCTGTTACAGTATGCCATCTCTCTCATATGTGTGTGTGATGGCTGGTGGGGGTGAGAGCATCTTGCATATCGAAAAATGCACACCACGTCCTGCCATTCTGTAAGTTGCTGTGGATTCTTAATGTACTTTATGACTCTTTTCATTTTTGCCCTCAGTACTTGACTGAAATACCTTGAAAATGATGGCTGGTTCATTGCAGCCACTGCAGTCACTTTATTCTGGAATGAGCTAGTGACAAGAAAATGTAAGGTACTGAGAAGCTTTACCAAGCCCAGAATAGCTTCAAGAGAGAATTGCCCTGGAGCTCAAGCTGTACATTTTGACCATGTGTCTCCTCAGTAAGCCCAGCAGTATTGTCCTAAGGTAAAATATCAGCTTCCTTTTCTTTGAATGGGTTGAGCAAGAGTGGCCTGTACCTCTAATTCCCTCCTCTATTCTTCAGCAATAAAGTGTTTTCTTTCTCTCTCTTTTCTCTGTTTTTTGTTCTTTGGCTTCTGCCAATCTAATTCTTCAGTTTACCTGCAAAATGTAGCAAACCATCAAAAAAAAAGCATGTAAGCCATATTGGCACAGAGAATCACCTATACACATTACCCCATGGGCACTAATAGACTAAAATGGCCACCAGAAATGTGAGTTAATTTTTACTCCTGCAATGACTCAGGCGTCAAATTTCTCACAGTAGAAAAAGGCCCACTAAGCATTGCCTGGTAATAGCTAATATCTTCAATTACATGTGTGCCCCCCCCCCCCCCTTTTGGTCCAGACTATTAATTATCCCTATGCTTGGGGTGGGGAATACAACATGAGAAGTTATATTCATTAATATGATTTATTTCCGGGTTCATAGACTGAGTAGGGAATGAGAGAGAATACAAAGCACCTTGATACCACAATTCTGTGCCCTTCCCAAACAACTCTTACTTGTGGCACCACAGACCAGATAAAATCATCACACCAGAATAAAACAGTAGTTAACCCTTTTAAAAGCACTGTATAAGAAGACAGTAAATCCAACCAGAACATTAAATGGGAAAAATACAGTAGTAAAGTATAATATGAATTTGCAGTTTTCTTAATTTAAATCAACCAATTCAAAAATAAATCTGAGCATGGCATCTTAGCCAGGGCAACCAACGTACTCATATGGATAGTAAAAAAAAAAAAAAAAAAGGAAAGCACCCCAAGTACTCAAAAGGGATGGGGGGGGGGAGCAGATCCACCCCAATGTCAGCAGTTTATAAAGGGTGCCCCCTGTTCCAATCACAAATTGTATAGAAAAAATACAATCAAGAAAATGAAGAAGTCCCTCTTGATGGTGGAGCTGGCTAGATGACAAACCAAATAGATGAGCACTGCAGTATGTGAAAGGTCTCTCTCTCCTGGGGAGCTTCCCCAAATGGTTTACTTGATATTAAAAGAAAACTGGCCTGGGTTCAGTCTCCTATAGAAAGACCATGGCCCACCAGGTTTTCTTTTGCAGTAAGGGTTTATGCTTGACTTTGGCTGAAAAGTTGTAGCAATTAAGATGAGATACCGAATTTAGGGAGAAAATGCAAGGAAATAAACCTTCTCTCTCTCCCCTGCTAAATTACTCTCTGTGCAAAGTTTAGATTACTTAACTCAGTCTCTTAGGAGGGTGATCCATCCATGTACATCTGGGCCTGGATAACTCTGGAAAGGAAATCTCTCAGTCTCTCAGCTCCTAGTAGCTCTGTCCCTTGTTGGGGCTTTACCTGTAGCTTGGCTATGAAGTAAAAACAATTGTCTGTCCCTCTATTTCCTCACAGTGCTGACTTATTCCTCTCCTTCTTGATAATTAGCTCTTTATGAGAAGAACTGATTGCATCTGGCAGGCTTGCACTCATCTCTTCCTGGCTTCTGGCTTCAACTCCTAGCCATCCCCGCCACTCACACACAAGGGGTGTGAATCGTGTGATTGATCGTCTTAACGATCAATTTTGGCTGGGGGGGGGAGGTAAATCTTATCATCGTGGTTTTTTGTTTTTTTTCTAAATCGTTAAAGATCGTAAATTGGGGGAGGGCGGGAAAACTGGCACACCAAAAAAACCCTAAAACCCACCCCGAACCTTTAAAACAAATCCCCCACCCTCCCGAACCCCCCCAAAATGTTTTAAATTACCTGGGGTCCAGTGGGGGGGGTCTCTGCGCGATCTCCCTCTCTCTGGCCACGACTGTGTTAAGAGCAATGGCGCCAGTGGCCCTTTGCCCTTATCATGTGACAGAGCAAAGGTAGCGCCGGCGCCATTTTGGTTCCTGACTCCCGGCGTCACGCGTGCAGGAGATCGCCCCCGGACCCCCGATGGACCCCCAGGGACTTTTGGCCAGCTTGGGGGGGTCTCCTGACCCCCACAAGACTTGACAAAAGTCCAGCGGGGGTCCGGGAGCGACCTCCTGCATGTGGGCCATATTGCCAATCTTCAAAATGGCACCGGCGCTACCTTTGCCCTCACTATGTCATATGGGCGACGGTTGCCTGTATGACATAGTGAGGGCAAAGGTAGCGCCGGCGCCATTTTGAAGATTGGCAATATGGCCCGCGTGCAGGAGGTCGCTCCCGGACCCCCGCTGGACTTTTGTCAAGTCTTGTGGGGGTCAGGAGACCCCCCAAGCTGGCCAAAAGTCCCTGGGGTTTAGCGGGGGTCCGGGGGCGATCTCCTGCACGCGTGACGCCGGGAATCAGGAACCAAAATGGCGCCGGCGCTACCTTTGCCCTCACTATGTCATATGGGCGACGGTCGCCTGTATGACATAGTGAGGGCAAAGGTAACACCGGCGCCATTTTGAAGATTGGCAATATGGCCCACATGCAGGAGGTCGCTCCCGGACCCCCGCTGGACTTTTGTCATCTTGTGGGGGTCAGGAGACCCCCCAAGCTGGCCAAAAGTCCCTGGGGGTCCAGCGGGGGTCCGGGGGCGATCTCCTGCATGCGTGACGCCGGGAGTCAGGAACCAAAATGGCGCCGGCGCTACCTTTGCCCTGTCACATGATAAGGGCAAAGGGCCACCGGCGCCATTGCTCTTAACGCAGTCGTGGCCAGAGAGAGGGAGATCGCGCCGAGACCCCCCCCACTGGACCCCAGGTAATTTAAAACATTTTGGGGGGGTTGGGAGGGTGGGGGATTTGTTTTAAAGGTTCGGGGTGGGTTTTAGGGTTTTTTTGGTGTGTCGGTTTTCCCGTGCCCTATTTAACGATACAATACAAATGCCCCCGATTTATCGTCAGGGGCATTTGTATTGTATCGTATCGTGCACTCTAACGATTTTGGATGATTTTAAAATTATCTGACGATAATTTTAATCGTTCAAAACGATTCACATCCCTATCACACACAGACAGAGCCAGCCAAATTGCACCTTTTCTTCCTTAAATGGTCTCCCAGAATTCCTTTGGCTTCCTCCTCTGCTGGCTATGCAATACTGTTCTCTGGGCAGGCTAAACAGTACAGCCCTTTTCCCAACTTGTTAACACTGAGAGTGCTGGATGCTGGTTCTTGCAGAACATTTGCATTCATAGGAGAGCACTCGGGTTTTTGACTTATTTCTATATTCCTTCACCTTGACTGTGGAGGCTTGCAATCTCTGTAGGATTGAAAACCCCTTTTTGACAAGTCCAAAACACATTACTCAGATCCAGATGCAGCTTAGTCCACATTGTAAGGCTCCAATACATAATCAGTTGATTTTAAAAGGGTTGTGCATATCTCGCTGCTCACAACGATACGTGCTATCTTATAAATTATATGCATAGGTTGTAAAATACTCTTCATTTGCATGTGTCTGCACACATATCTTATGTGTGCCTGAGAGAGAGAGAGACTCTCTTTATAAGGCTCAGCCTGGTACTCTATATATGTACCATTATAAGGGGGCACTTTGATTTGCAGTGAGTTTTCGGGAGGTGGTTTGGGGTTTGGGGGTTAGTGTTACAGACACATTCAGAGGTATTCCTTGTAAAATTGACATCATTCAAGAATTTTAGACCTTATAAGGGATGAAAAGGGCTTGATTTGTACAATGCAGCTAGCAGAGACTGCAGTGTACAAATCAACTCCTATTGCCCCTCAGGTTCCTAGTGCTAAGCACCTACCTTATTTTCTTGCCTTAACTCTAGTCACCCACTTTTTAGGCCCCTAAATTTAGCTCTAATAAATTTTTAAAAGGGTCAATTTAAGTGCCTAACTCCCAAAGTAAGGCACCCAAACCGTTTGAAAATCAACAGAGATCGATATTGAAAGGATTTGTGCAGGTGAATTTTGATGACTATTTCCCCTTGCTGACTGCATAAATTTTGTGAGCACAATTTAAGTCATGTATAGTTTCATTCAGAGAAATCAGAACTGTTTCTAGCTTGATTCAAATCTCCAATCCCCTGGTTTCAATCATTTTTCCAAGTCTAGCTCTAGATTTAACAGAATTTTTCTTATATTTTTCATACTAATAGATTTCTATCATCTTGTAAAGATCTGCTTTCATTTGAAACGAAATAGAACAGAGGTGGCCAACTCTGGACCTGAAGAACCACAAACAGATCTAATTTTCAGAATAGCTACAATGAATATGTATGAGATATATTTGCATACAATGGAGGCAAAGCATGGAGTTGGCCATCCCTGAAACTGAACATTTCAATTACATTTCCTATTTTGCTTTATTTTGGTTTTGAAAATGAAACAAAAGAAAATGAATAAAATGTGTATTTGTGTTTTGTTACGGTTTCAATTGTAGTAGATGGCAGTCAGCCATGGTGATCAATCCTCTGCTGAAAAAAAAATCAAAAAACCCATAAAGACCTACAAATTTATAAAGGTCAAGTCCTCATCCATCACCCTTCTCACCTGGACTCTACCATCATGCACCTTATCCTGTCCATGAGTCCAAATAGGGTAGGAGTGATCCCCTGTTGCTCCTGGCCTACTAATGCTATATTTCAAAACAGTGCAGACCTCTGGGCCAGCTGGCATCATTTTGAAATACAGCACCTACAAGGCAGGTGCAAATAACTTCTGTACAGTTTAGATCCATGGCTGGGGTAAGATATGAGGAGGGGAGGGCCCAATGTCATAGGTTGGGTAGTCAAGGATCCCACACCAGATGCTATTTTGCCTTTTGAAATTTCTTTTCATACAAAAGAAAAAAAAACGAAAAAAAAAAAAACATGAGGCAGCAAAAAAATAAAAGAAAAGATTTTTAAGTGCACAAACCTAATTTGAATCTGTGAGTATTCAAATACATTCAAATCAATCTGGTTAAATTGGATTTTTTTTTTAAATTAGCCAGGTTCTAATTGTTTCAAAATTCATTGCAAATATGTACATACTTTTCTGCAGTTAAAATCTGGGTTTTAACTGAGATGGGGGTAGTTTGATCACACTTTAATCAGTCAGTGCACCCAGTTCACCAAGACTTTAACTTTTAAACTGGTGCATGGGCACACATGTGCGCACGTTCGTTTGTCCATACCCAGGGATGCGGCCATTTTATAACGGATGCACGTATATGTGCACGATATGAAATAGCCTGACCGTGCACACATGTGCATGCAATTTTAAATGGACACACATCTATGCACACAAATGCCACTTTTAACATGTAAGTTGGAGTATTTTAAAAGAAACACATGCCAATGCCATTACTAGTTTTCCCAGTTTGTTCAGAGTTCACCCAGTAAGGGTAGGCCTTCCAAACCCCACTAGTTTAATAGTCTTCCTTCTCCCCTGTTAGCCCTGACCTGTAAAACCCCACTGATCTGCCTAGAATTTATTGTATTACATCTTCTACATCATCGTCCCCTGCACCTTCCAGATAGGAACTGCTATGCAAAAAAAAAAAAAAAATCTTCTTGCAAATAACCTGCTAAAACTGCACCTATATGTTAACCAAATGCGTTTTACTATGGAACCAAATTGCTCTCCCTCTAGTTGAGTTTTGTATGCTATCAAATCAAACTGCTATCCCTCTAGTTGAATTTGTCTAACTTTTTCTTTTTTTTTCGAACGTCCATGTTTTTTACACCCCTGGTTTTTGTAACTTTGTTTTCCTTATTCCGTGTTAATTGGTTTTCCCCTAGTTGTACTGTAAACCTGTACGATAAGACATTGTCTTGAGCATCGGTATATTAAAATAATTTAAATAAAAATAAATTAAATTAATTCATTAAATAAAACAAATCTAGAGTAGAAATAAACTTTTGAGGCAAGCGACTCCAACGCTCGCCAGTGCGCATAAGTATTTACATGCAAATTTCAAATCTCCCCCCTTTTTTTTTTTGAACTTTTCATTTTTGCATGCAGCAGCAAGTATGTGTGTATCTGGGTGGCTTTTAAAATCCACCAGTGTTGGTGCATTTCCGGGTTTTTATAAATTCAGCTTCAAGGGTTGTATCCCATTCTTTTGTAAAGAAAAAAGCAGTAAGCACTTGAAGCGGTAAACAGTGGTGCTCTTCAAACAAAGGAATAAAAATGTTCTGGGGAAGGTTTATGAAGACATAAAGTAAAGCCAAATTTAAGAAGCATGGGACATAAAATATCTCAGCAATGTTGATGAGGATATCTTGGAGAAAGTTGGAGAGCTTAAAGATGAACTTATTTTTAACTACCTATTGAACTATGTAATATCTTTTTTATTTTTTAGCGCTATTACTTTTAATAATGTCCATGGTGACCTTCTCAAAATACGATTCCTAATTGTTCAGTCATGCGATGGGAATGTTTGGAACATGAGGTTGTAAGGAAGGTAATGGCCAATCTTATGTTCTTTTGTTTTAGCCATCAATCCAATAATTTCACTATAATTGTAGTTTTAAAGTTCTGGATAAACATACTGCATGGGTTGTAATGGTAGGTACATGAAACCAGAGAGACAGACGAAAGAACGGAAGAGGTCAAATTTATTTATAGTTCTGAGCTAACTCATAGCGCTATAGGATCAGTTTCACACACTGGAATCATTAGCTATTAATGCTCCCAGTGAGATTTAATGAGACTGCATGATTTTTTTTTTTTTTAGTGGTCACAAGCAAGACAGCCAACCAACGTTTCTAGTCTACAGTTTCTTTAAGAAAGGAAAGGAGAATGAAAGAAAATGGAATTTTCCTTGACGTCAAACTAGCCATGAAAACAGCACATCATGAAACTCAAATTAATTGTTTGGTTTACATAAGGAATTCTCAAAAATAAGAATGAGGGGTCAAGGGGAAAAAAATCAAAACTTTCTACATGGATAAACACCCATGCATAAAAATCCAGTTTGATTATTGCCCCTCTTCTCCCACTGTTCACAGAATGCAAACGTTTATCCACCTTACAAATAAATGAAGGGCAGGGATGGGTTGGGGAGGCAAAGTCTGCATGGAGATTGCATTTTACTTTCTAGCATGTACTCTACTCTTATTTCAATACAGGTGCTTTCGAGTCTTCGATCAAGTATAACCTGTGTTATACTCGGTCGTAGGATTGTGAAAAGGTAGCCCCGTAAGGCATGGTCCTTTCAAAATGAGCTTACAGCTCAACCAACTTCCTCTAAGGTACTAAAGTGCACTAAAGCGTTTATTGCACTATACATGCCTTCAGCTATGTACTAACCATTTACTGCATCTGTTAAGACTCAGTAAATGATGTTATTATAGCAACAATAAGTATTATTATGATTATCTATGTAAATGTGGTAATAATGGGTATGGTAATAGAGAATAATGAGCTGTTTAGATAATCTGCTATAGGTACTAAGGTACAATAAGTGGTGCTGTTCTTACTGTATGAAACTGAATTTAGAAAACTGCTGACTGGAGGGTGTTTTCAAGGCAGATTACATGAGGAAAATTCTAGATCTCACACAACTTTGTGTTTCACTTACAGCCTCTTTTTGTGCTGCAATATCAGCAGCACTGTCAAAGGAAGGAAAAAGTAAAAGAAAGAGAAACAGAGAAAAAGAAAGGAGAAAAGGAGCAAAAAAAAAAGAGAAAAAGAAGCAAGAGAATGAGGGAAAGGAAGCAGAGATAAAGAAAAGGAGGAAAGACAGAAAGGAAAGAAAAAACTCAGGAGCAGCAAGGGAGGCATGAAGAGAGCCCTCAGCCAGTACCATTGCAAAAGAGGCCACAGAAGCATCGCAAGCCAGGTCCTTGAGCTCTGTACTGGGCCCCACTGCTGGGCTCACCACTGGGGCTAGATTTCAGCACTGGGGCTAGGGCTTGGGGTTTACTAGGGGGTATTTTGGCCTGAGAAAGACAGCCAGAGCCGCTGGAGGCCCTTTGTTCTTTAGAAGTTTAGGGGGGGGGGGGGGTTGTTTAAGGGTTTTGGAGTTTTGTTTTTTTTTTCATTTGGAAAACAAACCAATCCCCCGCCCCCCAAAAAAAAACAATTAAACAAACCAAATAAAAATTAAAAACAGTCCTAAAACAAAAACATAAACAGAACTAAAACTGTTGGGACTCTCATCCCATCCGCTTACTTGACTGAGGAATTGATTTTTTTGCTGTGTGACAACAAGCTCCTCTCCTGTGATTCCTCTCTCTCTCAAATTTTGGAGCTGTTTCCTTCATGGAAAATAGAGATTGTTTAGTATTGAAGCACTACATATGGAACATTTGCTGATCTATTTATTGATATTTCTACGTTTGGAATAACTATTGATTATTGTAAACATATACAATATCTCCATAATAATGAAAGTTGTCTGTTGATAACGTTATCAGTGATATTATGGGGTCCATTTTCAGCTGCTATCAGGCTAGCAAAGTTAGCCAAATAAACTTATCTTCCTAACTTTGCAAGGATATTCAATGATGCAGCTGCACCACTGAATATCCTTAGCTATCTTAAGAGTTAGTCAAAGAGGTTTATACATCTAACTTTAGGACAGCACTTTGGCTATGTTATCCAACAGTGCTGAAAATCTGTGTTTAACTGGCTAACTTAGCCATATAGCTGACTCCACCCCACTAAGGGGCTCATTTTCTAAGCCTATTGCACGCGAAGAGTCCCTTTTCGCTTGCCGGGGGTGGAGTCGGGGCAGTGAGGAGGCAGACGCGGCATTATCTTCACTGGCGGCAATAAGGTAAGGACCGTTTTCGTCGCCAATAGCACGCCCAATAGCACCACCTTTCACAGTGACGCTATTGGGTGCGAAAGCCGGCTTTCGCAGGCCCGTCCCCGTTACCGCTGGATTCACCATTCTCTGCGAGAATGGTGAATTCAGGTGTTGTTATCACGTGTGTTTTAGTGGATCCTTGGGTGCTGTGGAGATGACCACGCCCATGGGGAGGAGCCCCGTGAGGAGCCACAGCACTGGGCTAGACTCTATACACAAAACACCAGGATTAAGCTCTTTATTTGTACAGCTTGAAGATAGCCAACAGGTGGCAGTGGTGAGTTGTAGTCTCAGAGACCTCAGCAGAGGGAGCCCTTCTCTCCTTGGTGATGTCAGGAGGTTCCGCAGCAAGGGTTACTATGGATGAGACAGATGAGATGTTAGAGTACTCATTTGATGTTAGCTGTTATGGATGCAATTCCACCAGATCATTGTTGTAGGTACAGACACTAAGGCAGGGAGAGCAGGCCCTCGAGGAGCGAGTACCTGTACCCTGAATGGCACCTGAAAATAGAACAGAGGGCCCCCGAGGAGTGGGGGTACCCAAGTTAGTAGTAAAACCCCAAAGGGCAGAAGGAGAGCTTCTTGCGGCAGCAGGGAAGTGGCAGAGTAGCGCAGACAGGAACAGTACTTGACCATTTGAGCCTTTGCCAACTCGATGAGCTAGCAATCTTGAGAAGTAGATATACCCAGATTGGCTTGATGTCAGCTGAGGGAATGATCTCAAAGTTCACGCCACTGGGCGTACTTAGCCGTGGGTTGCGCACACACGCACACCCTAGCAAATACTTGGGAGGAGCAATGGCGTATGGCTACACCATAGCCATTCCGGGAACGCCAGAGAAGTTGGCTTGACGACGCTGCAGTAGCCATTTTGCCCAGGTAAGCGGGAGGAGCCTAGATAGGGGTGCAACAAGCGGGCAAAACCGCCAAAGACCGACGGATGCAACAGTACCCCCCTTCAAAGGGCGTCCACGCAATGACCTACCAGGTCTAGATTTTTACGGATGTAGATGATGAAAATCCTGTAGCATCTTCTTATCCAAGATATTGGACATTGGAGTCAAGAGTTGTCTTCTGGGCCATAACCATCCCATGACAGGAGGTATTCCCATATTCTGCCTCATTTTCTTACATCGAGAACTGCGTCAACTTTGTATTTGATGTCTTCCTCTGCATCTACCGGAGTAGAATTGGGTATCTTGTTGGAAAATTCACTGAGTATCTCTGGTTTCAATAGTGAGACATGGAATGCATTGTGGATCTTTAGAGTACCTGGTAGCTTCAGACTGTAGGTGAGGTTGCCCAGTCGTCGGAGAATGGGAAATGGTCCAATGAAGCGAGGAGCGAATTGAGCTGAAGGAAGTTTGAGTCTTAAATGTTTTGTTGAAAGCCAGACCTTGTCTCCAGGATTGAAGTCTGGAGCCTTGCAATGATGAGCATCGTATCCTTTCTTGGCTCGTATTCCTGCTTTCATAAGCATCTCTTTAGTCTGAGTCCAGAGTTGATGGATATCTGTAGCAGTCGTTTGTGCTGCTGGGGATGACACTGATAATGGAAGTGGCAGTGGTGGTAATGGTAGTCGTCCATAGACCACTTCTAATGGTGTTGATCCAGTGGATGTTGCTGGATGCGAGTTTATGGCATATTCTGCCCATGGCAACAGTTCGCTCCAATCATTCTGTCGGGTGTTCACGTAGGCATGAATGAACTATTTGAGTGTCCTGTTCATTTTTTCTGTTTGGCCGTTGGACTGAGGATTATATGCCGATGTGAAGTCGAGAACTATATCGCTTCTTGCATAATGCCTTCCAGAAGTTAGCTGTGAACTGAACTCCACGATTGGAGACTATGTGCTTAGGCAAGCCATGCAAGCGGAAGATGTCTGTGATGAACAATTGGACGAGCTCCATGGCGGTGGGTAAGCCTGGGAGAGCTACAAAATGTGCCATCTTCGAGAACCTGTCAACGGTTACCCAAATGGTGTTGTTCTCTCCTGATGATGGTAAATCTACCACAAAGTCAGTGGCAATATGTGTCCACGGTTCTTCAGGGACCGGCAAGGGTTGGAGGAGACCTCATGGACATCCTGTTGGCGTCTTCTGTTTGCCGCAGTTTGCACAGGAGGCGACATAGGCAAACGTGTCCTCTTTCATGGTGGGCCACCTTTAAAAGGTTTGCAGTTTAGACAACATCCTTCGTTGCCCAGGGTGTCCTGAGAGTTTGGAGTCGTGGGCCCAAGCCAATAGCTTTTTCCTGAGGTTCTTGGGTACGATCGTCTTTCCTGCAGGCACTATATGGGTAGCTGCCAATATGACCTTCTTGGGGTCAATGATGTGTTGCGGCTCTTCGGGTACATCCTTGGAGAGGAAGGAGCGTGAAAGAGCATCAGCTCTGATATTCTTGTCTCCTGGACAATACTTGAGCACGAAGTTGAATCAGTTGAAAAACAGTGACCATCTTGCTTGTCTATGGTTCAGTCACTGTGCGTGGCAGAGATACTTCAAGTTCTTATGGTCTGTAAAGACCGTTACTTGATGTTGCGCTCCCTCAAGCCACAGGCGCCATTCTTCAAATGCCATCTTTATGGCCAGAAGTTCCTTGTCTCCAACTCCGTAATTTCTCTCGGCAGGAGAAAAGCTACGGGAGAAAAATGAGCAAGGATGTGGGACCTTAGAATCGCCAATCTGGCTTAGTATTGCCCCTACGCCAAGGTCTGAGGCATCGACCTCTACGTTGAAATGTTTTGAGGGGTCTAGATTTCGAAGGCATGGCTTGGTCAAGAAGGCATCTTTCAGCTTTTGGAATGCAGCAATCGCTTCAGGAGACCAATTAGCCACATTGGCACCTTTTCGTGTCATAGCTGTCCACGGTACTGTGAGTGATTCTTGATGAAGGTCCTATAATAGTTGGTGAAGCCTAAGAAGCATCTGAGAGCCTTTAACCCGGTGGGTTGTGCCCATTTCTTGATACTCTCCAGCTTCTATGGGTCCATTTGAAACCCTTCTTTTGAGACAATGTAGCCCAGGAAAGACACTGATTCCTTATGAAATTCACATTTCGATAGCTTGGCAAAGAGATGGTTCTCATGAAGCCTCTATAGTACTCTCTTGACATCTTCTTGGTGAGTGGTGATGTCTTGTGAGAAGATTAAGATGTCATGTAAGTAGATAACCACACATTTATACAGGAAATCTCGGATTTGAAAGACGGCTGGAGCATTGCATAGGCCGAATGGCATCACTAAGTACTCAAAGTACTCAAAGTGGCCGTCTCGAGTGTTGAAGTGTCGAGTTCATCACCAGCTTTAATGCTAAGCAGGTTGTATGCTCCTTTCAGATCCAGTTTTGAAAAGATCTGGGCTCCTTGTAGTCCATCAAAAAGTTCTGAAATCAGAGGCAAGGGATAACGGTCCTTAATAGTTATTTTGTTAAAGCCTCTGTAATCTATGCAAGGACACAATGTGCTGTCCTTTTTGCCCTCAAAGCTGAAGCCTGCGCCTGCAGGAGATTTGGACGGTCTAATGAAGCCCTTGTTGAGATTCACCTGAATGTATTCAGACATGGCTTTGTTCTCTGCCACAGACAAGGGGTACACTCTGCCCTTGGTTGGCTCCGTATTTGGCTTCAGATGAATGGCGCAGTCATAGGGTCTGTGAGGCGGAAGTATATCTGCAGCTTCTTTCGAAAAGACATCTGGAAAAGATGTGTATTGAGGCGGCAAGCCCGGCATTACTGGAGTGGTAGGCATACAAGGTAATGACTTAACCTCAGTCAGGCATCGCCTATGGCAGTCTGGACCTCAACTTGACAGTTCCAGAGTGACCCAATCGATTTGGGGCATATGCTGTTGTAGCCATGGTAATCCCAGTACTATGGAGTGCATAGCTTTCTCTAAAATAAAGAAGGAGATGGTCTCTGTATGGAGAGCACCGGTACGTAGACACACTCCATCCATGGAAAACCCGGCAAGGGTTCTCCTTGGATGGATGAAAGAAGTAGCAGAGGCGACAAAGTGGAAGTGGGGATCCGCAGATGTTCCACTAGTCATTGAAGAATAAAGTTACCTCCTGCCCCTGAGTCCACTAGGGCAAGAGTCTGGTACTGTAGAGGACCACAGATGAGAGATACAGGGAGAGAGAATGGAGGAGAAGGAGTGGTGAGACCTAAGAAGAGTCCTCCCGCAGGACTTAGGTCTGTCCGTTTCCTGGACATATAGGGCAATTTTGGACAGTATGGCCAGCTTGTCCACAGTACATACACATCCCTAATTTCTTTCACATTCTTCTCTCCTTTGACGTCAGGTGGCTGCAGCCTAATTGCATCGGTTCCTCTTCGCTGGCTGCTGGAGCGTAGGGGCAGCCCTGGATGTAGTCTTGACTTGGACTTCACTCAGAAAGGGTCTCCTGGAAGCCTTGGTTTCTTGAACTTTATCTCGAAGCCGGCGATCGATTCTAGTTGCCAGTTTCACTAGTTCAGCCAAGGATTCAGGCATCTCTCTGGCTGAGAGTTCATCCTTCGGGCGAGAGTTCAGTCCTTCGAGGAAAAGCATCTTCAGGCATCTTGGGTCCCAGGATAATTCAGACACCAGTGTCTTGAATCAAATAGCGAAGTCAGCTAGGGTCTTGTTCCCTTGCTTTGGGTGAACCAAGGAAGATCTTGCAACAGAATATCGGGCAGGGTCATCAAAAACTGATTTAAACAGTTCAAGGAATCCTTCAATGTTGTGAAGGATCGGGTCCTCGCGTTCCCACAGCGAAGATGCCCAGGACAGGGCTCGTCCATCTAGGTATGATAGGATATACATAGTCTTCACATAAGCTGTGGGGAAATGTCCAGGTTGTAACGCAAAGTGCATGCAGCACTGGTTAATGAAGTCTTTGCATCTCCACTTCTCCCGAGAAGTGGGTAGGAGCTGCTAGAGGTACAGTCGTCTTGACTGTCACCTCTCATGGTTTAGCCTCTTCTCCTGAGGTGGAAGGGGAGTTCATCTGTTTGTGTAACAAATTAAATGCAGTTGTCAGTCCTTCCAATGCAGTCTGCTGTTCGGCGATCCGCTGGGCCAGGCCTGGAATGGCCTGCAATGCTGTGAGCTGAGCCGGCTCCATGGAGTTGGCAATCTGTTATCATCACGTGTGTTTTAGTGGATCCTTGGGTGCTGTGGAGATGACCACGCCCACAGGGAGGAGCCCCGTGAGGAGCCACAGCACTGGGCTAGACTCTATATACAAAACACCAGGATTAAACTCTTTATTTGTACAGCTTGAAGATAGCCATCAGGTGGCAGTGGTGAGTTGTAATCTCAGGGACCTCGGCAGAGGAAGCCCTTCTCTCCTTGGTGACGTCAAGAGGTTCTGCAGCAAGGGTTACTGTGGATGAGACAGATGAGATCTTAGAGTACTCACTCTGTGTTAGCTGTTATGGATGCGATTCCACCAGATAGTTGTTGTAGGTACAGGCACTGAGGCAGGGAGACCAGACCCTCGAGGAGCAAGTACCTGTTCCCTGAATGGCACCTGAAAATAGAACAGAGGGCCCCCGAGGAGCAGGTACCCAAGTTAGTAGTAAAACCCCAAAGGGCAGAAGGAGAGCTTCCTGCAGCAGCAGGGAAGCGGCAGAGTAGCACAGACAGGAACAGTACGTGACCATTCGAGTCTTTGCCAACTCGATCAGCTAGCAAACTTGAGAAGTAGATATACCCGGAGTGGCTTGACGTCAGCTGAGGGAACGCTCTCGAGGTTCGCGCCACTGGGCGTACTTAGACGTGGGTTGCACACGCGCACCCTAGCAGGTACCTGGGAGGAGCAATTTCATACGGCTGCACCATAGCCGTTCCGGGGACGCCAGAGAAGTCGGCTTGACGACACTGCGGTAGCCATCTTGCCCAGGTAAGCGGGAGGAGCTGAAATAGGGGTGCAACAAGCGGGGCGAAGCCGTCGAAGACCGACGGATGTAACACCAGGCCTAAATCAGCTGGTCAGTGCCACGGAATTTACAAATTCTACAGTTTGGCTAAATCCAAACTTAGCCAGACAAATGGTTCTTAATACAAACCTTTAAAAATATAAACATACTTTCTAATTCAGTTGATATTGGAAATCAGTTATAATGCAAGAATAGATGGCTTAAGGAAGGTAATTTTATATCTCTGCATGGTTGGGTAGAGTCTGTAGGTACTTTTCATGCAAAGACTTTACCCCAGATTTTCTAAGTAAAGTTATATGCATAAGATCACTTTGAAAATTTGCATTAAAGTGTCATGGAGCATGCACAACCTCACCCACACAATATTATGCTTGCTCTAATGCAGGTTTAACTGTGCAGGTGAATTTACACGCATGTTTCTTAAAAAGTATGGGGCGGATTTTCAGAGCCCTGCTCGCCTAAATTCGCCCAAATTCAGGCGGATTTAGGCGAGCAGGGCCCTGCTCGCCGGTGAGCCTATTTTACATAGGCCTACCGGCGCGCGCAGAGCCCCGGGACTCACGTAAGTCCCGGGGTTCTCCGAGGGGGGCGTGTCGGGGGCGGGCCCAGTCGTCGCGGCGTTTAGGGGGCGTGTCGGCAGCGTTTTGCGGGTGGGTACGGGGGCGTGGCTACGGCCCAGGGCGGTCCGGGGGCGTGGCCGTGCCCTCCGTACCCGCCCCCAGGTTGCGTCCCGGCGCGCAAGAGGCCCGCTGGCGCGCGGGGATTTACGCCTCCCTCTGGGAGGCGTAAATCCCCCGACAAAGGTAAGGGGGGGGGCTTAGACAGGGCCGGGGGGGTGGGTTAGGTAGGGGAAGGGAGGGGAAGGTGAGGGGAGGGCAAAAGGAAGTTCCCTCCGAGGCCGCTCCGATTTCAGAGCGGCCTCGGAGGGAACGGGGGTAGGCTGCACGGCTCGGCGCGTGCCAGCTATACGAAATCGATAGCCTTGCGCGCGCCGATCCCGGATTTCAGCGGCTACGCGCGTATCTACTGAAATCCAGCGTACTTTTGTTTGCGCCTGGAGCGCCAACAAAAGTACGCCTATTCGCGGTTTTTGAAAATCTACCCCTATGCTCTTAGGCGTCGATTTTAAGACCCGCACGCACACGTCCATGTGCGTGCAGTTCCCGACATGCGCACATGGATGCTCCGATTTTATAACATCCACATGCTGGCACGCACATGTTATAAAATCCGATGGCCGCAAACATGTGTGGAGGGCCCGCGACTCGCATGTGCAGGCAGGGGACTTTACAATGCAATGCGTGGCGATGCAAGTAGGGCTTCCCCAGTCCCCTCCCATTCCGCTCCAATTAAGGAGCGGACTGGGAGGGAACTTCTCTATACCCCTATTTAACCTTCCTACCTTTTCCTCTCTCCCTCTCCGACCCCTACCCCCAACCTAACTCTTAAATGTTTTTTTATTTTTTACTTTGCTGCTCCTTTGGAGCTAAAAAATGAAATGTTTTCCCAGAAAATATATAGACATAGCCAAAAATTGGGAAAAATCACTTTTTCAGGTACAGTACCAGGACTGGCAAAGGTCAAATCCAGGCGGCGGTCAAACATAGTCAAGTAACAGGCAGAGGTCAGTACCGAGAAGACAGTCCGAATGGTACTACCTGGGGAGACGAAGGAACAGGAGGACGCTGGAACAAGACACTGGAACGTAGGAGGCAAACTTGCTATCACAACGTGATCGACCCGATTGCCAAGGCAGGGATCATGGGTCTGAGCCCTGCCTTATATACTGTGGATCGGAGATGTCATCGGGGAGCATCAGATCCTGGTTTCCCGTGCTTGGCCCTTTAAAGTTCGTGCTGCTGGCCGCACGCGCGCCTAGGGGGCAGGGCTGAAGAGATGCTGGACGCGGAGCCCCGGCGGGAGTGCCGCTGTGAGGCCTGTGATACCGCTGGAGCCGCAGCAGTTTGGGGAGAGCGTCGGGGATGGCCGGGACCCGCAGAGGAGGAGAGGCCTGGGCTCGTGGGTGGCCAGGAGAGGTGAGCAGGCCTGGCCACGGAGCATACGCGGCCGGGAAGCGCAACACTTAATATGGCTTGGCATTTTGAAATGCTGATGTTTTGGTTTGTTTCTCTATTTCTTTTTCATTATTTCAGGGTTAATTGCTTTTTTTTTCCTTCTTGGTTTCCCTTTTTTTCTTATAATTATTGAGAGAAATGTGCTGAAATTTTACTTTTATTTTCTTATGTCAATCTGATGCTGAATAATGTATTTGGTTTGGCATATCTCTCTTTTTTTTCTGGTACAAGTATTCTTGTGTTTAAATTGTAAAATTCATAAATAAAATTTAAAAAAAATTGGGGGCATACATACGTACGATAGGAGTATTTTAAATCATACGCACATTCCTGTGTATGGGCGCCCATGCACTCGTTTTAAAGTTACCGTCCCTGTGTCTATGAAGGTAAATGCATGTCAGTACTTAATATTTATTTATTTTTATTTATTTATTATTTTCATATACCGACATTCGATCTCAATTGAGATAACACACATACTTTGAACTGTCATCTTCTTGTGATGTCATTTGCACAATTTCAGGCTTTTGCATTTTGTTCTGCATAATCTATGCTTTCTATGCTAAAAAGAGATGACCATGTAAAGATACATATTTATTTAAATATTTTATTTAATTTAGAGACATTTTGCATTTCACCTTTTTCCATGAGTGGCCTGAAGGGGAATTATAAAAAGTTTTAACTAATTGATACAGTACATTGGTTGAAGGTGATTTACAATCCAAGCTGAATTAAATCTGCAATGGGTAGCAAATAGAGGCCAGGTGTATGACTTATGACAAGAATAACTGACTGATTTGTGTTATAATTTAGCAGTATTTAATTATATGCACAGGTGCTCAGAGTTTGAAATAAAGGCTTAATATGGTATATATAATATAAAGACAAAATTAAGGACAGCTCATTACAGAGACCACAGTTAGATCATAATTTTTAGTAATTTTGGAACATACATGGTCAAACTTTGCAAATACAAAGATGATGGCTGTGACTGTACCAATGTAACTGAGAAATGTTAACACTGTTTTCTATTCAGTTTTCTAGAGATGCAGACTGTGGAAAATTTTTTTTTGAATATAGCGCTTTCCATGATCAGTGGCTCCCGTAACAGTGCAAAGGATTGACTAAGCACACTTACTCATGGGAAACACGTAAATGGAAAGATGGACCAGCCAAATTTATCAGGAATAGGAAACAGACCCAATAAAAAGGTAAAAAAAGCAATCATTTAGTAGAAATTCAGAGAAGATAAACTGGCATTTGCCTCTACCATCTGGCAAACTACAGTAGCATTGAGGATTTGTTGGGAGTGGAGGAAGAGAAGAGTTTGCCAGGGACAAATATCTATCCTGTAGTGACTACATTGATTTTCATGGAGTTGACTATAAATTACTTCAGCATTCACCATCAGATCTGTCATTTTATAGAAATAAAATCATTGTCTATCACATAAGAACAAAAATGGGTAAACGGATCTTGATCCACCTTTGGAGAAGAATATGTCTGTTAGCTCCTTCATAAAAATGAGGTTTTTGTTTCTGTTGTGACTAGTCAGACAGCCACTGATCTAAAAAGAGATATACCTATTGATGGCAAATCTGTGTATTGTAACAGAAATAAAAACATCTTTTTTGGTAATCTGTATATGGTAATATTTAATCCATTGCACTGTGAGTGTAAATCTGCGCTTAGGAAAAAGTGAGGGCTGCTAATGCTGAAAATAATAGGAACAATATTTCATTAATCTGATCTTTACATGAATAGATTATTTTTTGCTCCCTGAGGCAGACTTAGGAGAGAATCTATCATGATGAGTCAAGTCCCTAGTTTCTCATTAAAGATTACAAACCATATTTTCAAGAGTTTTGCCAAAGGCCTAACAGGACTCAAGCATCTTTAAGCATAAGGCCACTGTCAGTTGTAAAGTAATCCCAAGGTGCACTTATTTCAAGGTATTTACATCAGATATCCCATTACATAAGAGTTCGACTCCTTTCATATTTTTTGCTTTAACATACAATATCCACAGGAACTAGAGGAATCTCATATAAATAAATACAAAAATATTAGATAAAGTAATTTAGAAGCAGAAGTACTCATATCTGGGTATTTTAGATCACAGAGTTTAATAAAATAAGTAAACCGTGTTAATCTTTGAAAGGACTTTGATAAATTACTGTCTTATGAAATTTCTATGAGATATATTTGCACATGACATCATTCAACTGTGACTACATTAGCACGGTACAATTACTGCTAATCAAATTCGATCATGTGCAGAGTTATTTTAGAAGATTTATATCAGTAAAGCACACCACTCTATTTGGAAAAGATGACCGAATGTTAAGATTTTCTCTTGGCATCTTTCTAAGCAGAGTTATGCATTCAGTATAAGCTTGTTTGGGATTTTCCTTTTTTTTTTTTTTTTTATTACACTGGTGTTTCTCTCTTTTCTCTTTCTCATGTTGTTTCTTAGTGACAGATAATTTCAGATAGGACAGATACTTTTGCATTTTATATTAAAAACCTAAGGGCTCTATGTACTAAACCTATGTTACCTCTAGCAATGTTTAAAAAAATAATATGCATTGCAAATCCTGCTTTGACATGGCAAGCTTGGCTGGCTGTTTTACCTCAACTTGCAGATCTTGCAGTAAATTTGCCTGCGTAGACAAGTAAACTTATTGCAGGCAAGTAAAAACCATAGAATGGCCAATGAGTTGATTGCCCGGGTATTTACTTGTTTTGCATACACAGCTATGCTAAAATTTAATTCATCTGAGTTATCAGAGTTTTATGCACGTTTTCAAGGGTAAGTAAATATTGTATGTTATGATTAATAAGTTCATGTGTGTATAGTAGTTACACATCTACCTTGAGATGATTGCACATTAGGACCCGGATTTTAAAAGGCCTACGTGCACCGGGCCTATTTTAAAAGTCACGGCCATGCGCGTAAATCCCGGGGCTTCAAGAAAAGGACGGAGAGGGGGAGGGGTAGTGCAGGACTAGAAGCCCCCAGCACAGAGGCCATTTGCCGATGTGCCAGGGGATCGCATGTCAGCAGTGTGTCGGGAACGCATAACCTGCGCCTGCCCCGAGGCAGGTGCAAGCGGTAAGTTAAACTTTTTTTTTGGGGGGGGGGCTAGGTTAGGGCTGGGGGAGTAGATTAGGGGAAGGAGTAGAAAGGTTAGATTAGGGAGTAGGGAAGTTCCCTCCCAGGCCGATCCTAAATTGGAGCGGCCTGAGAGGGAAGGCCGCAGGCATCGGCGACTGCAAGTTGCACAATTGTGCATCCCCTTGCGCGCGCCAACCCCTGATTTTAGAACATGCGCGCACTGGCTCACGCATGTTATAAAATTGGGTGTCCATCTGTGCGCACCAGGTAACGCACA
Organism: Rhinatrema bivittatum; assembly: GCF_901001135.1. Lineage (NCBI taxonomy): Eukaryota > Metazoa > Chordata > Amphibia > Gymnophiona > Rhinatrematidae > Rhinatrema > Rhinatrema bivittatum. Next base: position 164,615,492 of record NC_042621.1, read on the forward strand.
CACATGGACATGTGCGTGCAAGTTTATAAAATCTACCCCTAACTGTAAAGTTAAGTTCCTAGTTCTTTCAAAAAATTACCCCATAGTGCACTGTAGCATGTTACATATTTAAGGATTTTTTAAATAGTTGCTTAACCAATATTTGAGAATTGACCAATTCTTATGCCTAAACAGGAATACAGTTCAGAGTAGGAAGCAATTTTTAGTGAACATGGGAATGGTAGATAGCAGAATAGATTATTGAGGGATATTGAATTTGGACATATAAATAACCTCTTTCTTGCTCTCATATACCCCTTGTACATTCCATGTAACCCCTGGTTGGGATAGAACCCAAATACTGAGCCCAGGAGCACACAGAAATTAAAGATAGACCCTATCTGTAATCATTTCTGCATGGATAGTTTTTCACTTCTGAGGTCCAGGACTCCCTGTGGGAGGAAACATAGCTTCAAGGTCCTTGTGTTTTTTTGTAAATCTTATTTATTGGATCCATGCAAACAACAATACGCAGCCATGAAAAGCAAAGAGCCCACAACAAGGGAAAGAAAACAGAGATCCAAAAGTTTACTAATTTTTGTTCCCCCCCCCTCCCCCTATAAGTTGACACACAAAATACAAGTCCCCGGCTCCACAGACAGCACTAATAATCTCCACTATCTTTAGCAGCAAAAATCACGCTGAGAAGCAATGTCGTTTATAAATTCTTTACTGATTGCTGTTAAATTGACTGGAGAATATTTCAAGCACTTAGAGGTCGATATTTAAAAGCTAGATAGCTGGATAGGAACTTATCCGGCTATGTAGCAGCAGCTGAATATCCAGTTATGTTCGGTGGCCACTACATAGTGGGATAAGTCACATCTGGCCATCTGAATTGCCAGATAAGTTGTGGGCAGGCGGATCAAGGCAGCATTACTTAGCCGGATAAGTAGCGATATTCAGCCTTAGGTGGATAACATATCTGGGTAAGTTAGACCTGCTCAATAGCAGGTCTAGAACGTTAGGGCCTAATTCACTAAGGCATTTCTACCTTTCTGTGTCTATGGGATAATGTCTTGATGAATCAGGCCCTTAGCTGGATATGATTTATCCATCTAAGTAGAGCTTGCTATGGGGATATTCAGCAGCATATCTATGCTGTTGAATATCTTAAGTTAGTTGGATATGTCTATCCGGCTAACTTTAGATAACATGCTAGGTTTTGAATATCTACCTCTTAGATTTTAAATAAAGTTGATGAGCAATAATGAAGAAGAAAGATTAATACATTTGTGACCTCACTCTTCTAGAAAAGTCATCTGAATTCTGAAAGCCATTTCCTTAATAATCTCCATTTTCCATTTACTCAAACAGAAGAAAGTGGAATCCTTCTCCCAACTCCCCAATTTATCTCAACCTTTTCTTCACTGTAGAATGGTTAAAATTTAGTCCCGTTACTAATCAGAACATAACAAGTCCCAATTCTCATACCTTTCATGTAGCCTTCTTAAATATCCCAGATCTCCATCTGAAAGCACCAGTGGGCACGCTCAAGTGCAGCACATTTGAGTCAGTAGAAAAAAACAGAACTATAATGAACAATACCTTGAACTCCACCCCTCTTGCAATGGACAGGGATCCATTTTTTTTCAGGTGACTCTACTTCTCAGACCCTTCCGAGGTGAAAGACACTTCATCCTCCCAATGCATTGGAGACTGATTTCCTGGTACCAAGGGTACTCAGTTCCAAAAAGAACAAAATCAGAATTTGACTCAAAAGGGGAGAAAAAAACCAAACCACAGATAGGAAGTGTGGAAAAATGAGGAGATAGTTACTAAAGAAAGACAACTCAAGGTTGAAACTCCACTGCATTGAGTCACTGACTGATCTATTCACTGAAGATGAGACAGAGCAGCAGAATCTTCCCTACTGCCTGATCTAAACTTACCCAGGAACGTCCCAATCCTCTCACATGGAAAATCTCCAAAAGTGGCTCAAAAAGAGTAAACATGGGCAGAAATAGGTCAGTCTAAAAAGGCTGACCCACAAAGAGTAAAACAGCAAAACCCTCTCCAATAACTTAGATACAGAAGACAGATACATACCGCCTTTAGGAAATCTAACTAAAACTTCACACCCTAATATGGGGGCAGGGGGTTTATAAGCTGCTAGAGCACACCATCTGCAGCTACCACATGTGGGAGTAAATCCCAAACAACTTTTCACTAGATTTCTGAACCTCCCCAGCTAGTTAGTATACACGTTCTGGTAAGGAAACCAGGAGTTCCTTAGATTCCATCTTCCCAAAAGAAATTTGCATAAACAAGGGTTTATCAACCTGTATAAGCTACAAGATTCTTATACCCTAAATTAGAATGGTTCAACAAGTTTGGAAGCTTTTGAGATTCTTCGATGCCTTATAGTGTTCATGTGCACTAACCAATACCAGTGGTTTTTAATCCTAGAGTATTTTTGCATGTAAGGCTATATCACTATTAAGGACAAAATGTAACTGTTATTCTCATGTTTCAAGCTCCATATTATGTCATTAATGGATCTGTTTTATATGATAAAATCCATATTTCTCAGCATACTATGGCTCTCATCTATCAGAAAGCAGTCAATTCCAGTTTGCAGTATATAGTTTTAGGGGTGAATTTCAATAGCCTGGCATGCGTATCTCCTGGTATGTGCACAATTTTTTTTTTTTTTAACAAAAAAAAGAGGCAGGGCATGGGGTGGTGTGGGCGGGGCCTGAGCATTCCAGGATTTATGCATGAAATCAGCATGTAAATAATTACGTGCACAGGGGTCCCCTACCGCATGACTTTACTTCTGCAATGGATGGCGTTGTAAGTCCTAAAACAAAACAAAAAAAACTAGGCTAGTCAGCGGAGTTTTAAGGGTAGGGGCTAACAGGGTAAATGGAAAGCTAAATATCTAGGGGAGCTAGGAAGTCTGATCCTCTATCTGGGCAAACTAGGCACGAACTTGAGAAACCGGTAATTGTGTCAGTGCGCGTCTCTACTAAAATCCCCCTACTTTCGTGACAGAGGTGGCATTTGCGTGCAGATGTGCACGTCTATATAAAATTGTACACACGTGCAGCCAATTTTATACCATGTGCACATATCTTATAAAACGGCCACGTCCTTTGGCGTGAGCCGGCATACGCACGTACATGTGTGTCCACATGCCAGTATCAAGGTTACCATCCCTGTCATGTTTTGCTACACAATTTAGCTCATTAACGCTTTGGACAGATATTCATTTTCATCTTGAGAAAATGAACGATGGAGCACAACATTGTACAAAACTGTGAAAGTGAATTTAAGGATTTATCAGAAAATGCAACCGGAAACCTGTGAAACTGGATTATAAATCTGCAAAGTCTAATGGAACTGTATGGAGTTCTCTCCCTAATAGAGACAGGCAATAATTGTATACATATTTTACTGCAAATGTTTTATTCTGCCATTTTTATTTTGCTTCACTTTAATTGCTTTCCCTTTCTGCATCTTACGTGCAAGAAAGACATGTATAAGGGTAAACGGGATTTTCAGAAGGCATTTGATGCCCCTTATGAGAAGCTTCTAGGGAAATTGAAAGTCATTGGATCAGAGCAATGTCTTATTGTGAACCAATAACTGATTAAAAGACAGGAAACAGAGAGGAGCTCAGTTTCCCCAGCGGAGAGAGGTAAATAGTTTGGTGGGCCCCAAGAATTTGTACTGGGAGCACTACTGTTTATTCATTAATGATCTGGTCAAGAGAGAAATGAGTGAGGTGGTCACATATTTATTTTATTTATTTATTTAACGGTTTTATATACCGACATTCATCAATGATATCACATCGGTTCACAGCGAAACAAGAAACTAGTGCCTGTGGCGGCGCTTTACATCGAACAAGTTTAACATAATACAATTAGAACATATTGAAACATAATAATTAGAGAGTAAGGAAAGGTAGGGGAAATAAAGCATTAATCTAAAATTAAAATAACATGAATACAAGAGGGTAAAAAGAGAAAAAAGGAGGAAAAGTGACAGAAGAATGAAATTAGATTAATAAATTAGTGTAGGCAAAGATTGCAGGTATATACAAAATGTACAATTATAGGGAATAACATGAAATATCAAATGTGAAGGGAAGGGGTGAGGAGAGGGGGGGAGAAGAAGGGGTAGGGAGGGGGTAGGGTAATACAGAAGGGAGTGAGAGGAGGAATGATGTATGCTTAGGGAGAAACCAGTTCGAGGGGGACTCATCCGCATTTAGTGAAAATCTGGGTCAAGGGGGACAGAGATGGGAGGGCATAGATGAGAGAAATGAGAATTTAAGTGTATGCTTTGGTGAAGAGCCAGGTCTTAAGCTTGCGCTTGAAAGTTTTTGGGCATTCTTCTTGGCGAAGTTCAACTGGCATTGTATTCCAGAGAATGGGCCCTGCGATTGATAATGCACGTGCTCTCGTGGAGGTTAATTTGTAGAGTTTAGGTGAAGTGGTGGGCATGGTGGCGAGATGAATGTGTCTAGTGGGTTTATTGGCTTGGTGAAATCGGAGGGAGTCATTGAACCAATTCATTTCGGGGTTGTACAAGGCCTTATGAACGAGTGAGAGAGCCTTATATTGTATACGGGAGGCTATGGGAAGCCAATGTAGATCTTTTAGTACCGGTGTGATGTGATCGTGTCTGTGTGTGTTGGTCAAAATCCGTGCTGTAGTATTTTGTAGTATTTGAAGGGGGTGGATGGCATTGTTGGGGAGTCCGAGGAGAAGGGAATTACAATAGTCTGTTTTGGCAAAGATAATAGTTTGTAGAACCGTACGGAAGTCAGGGGGATGAAGTAAAGGTATGTAGATATGATATGTAGATGATACAAATTTATTCAAAGTAGTTTAAATACAAGAAGATTGAGGAACTGCAGAAATGGAAGACTTCTCTAGTCTAAAGGACAGATGAAATTTAAAGTAGACTGGTACAAAGTGATGCAAATATTATTTTTCCCTAACTGTAGGTACACAATTCTGGGTTCCATATCAGGAGTTAACACCTAGGATAAGGACCATAGAGTCCCTGACCTGCTGAAACCTCACCCCCCACCCCTACCTCCCATCCCTTCCTGATGCCTCCAGTCTCTCCCTTACATTCTTACCCACAAATATTTTTAAAATCTGTTTAAATCTTCACTGGGGGAAGCGATCTGAAGTTGCTCCTGCACCACTGCTGCTCTTGCAAATGACACTTGCAGACCGAGACTGGTATCTGTATTTCTTTGCTTTGCACATAATTGGAAATCAAAGACTTGGTGAATCAGGCTTTTAATCCAATTAACAGATGACAGCCAAACAGAATACTAGGTTTAATGACTAAACATTCAGGGGGTTCTGCCTGCATTGCTGTAGTCATATCTGTGGAATTTTCACCAGTTTTAAAAATGAACTTTTGCACTTATGTTTGCTTGAAAATAAACTGCAGGAAAACTGCCTGCACATATTTACACCTACTAATTTGTGCAGTTAGGATTTTTGTGGGAAAACACATTCATACTTTTGAAAATTCAAAAAGGAATGGACTCCGTGCAAACCCCTTTCCAACACCTCTACTCACTGCAGGTAAACGTTACGTTCATACAGGACCTGCGTGCATAAGTTTACCAGCGTTTTGGAGGGGGAGGAGGGTGGAGAGGGGACAATTAGAGGTATATAGAGACCCATTTCTTCAATAAAGCACTGTTTTACCCAAGAAAAGGCTTTTAAACATTACCCTCCCAATACCCAACAGTTACCCTGCACAGTTTGGCCGCAGGCTGACAATAATCCTCTGCCCCACCCTGTATTTTAAGATGGCATTTTCTATTAAGTCAGGCACATCAGGAGCATAAGCACAGCTGATAATATCTGTTGTATAAACATTTGGGAAGCATAACAACTCCGCAATGTTTCTAAACAGAAACAGTTTTCAAAGTGGAAGCTTTTGAAATTATGCTTTGCATATCAAATGAAACACCCAAAATAACCAAATACAAATATTATAATAAATAATCACACACTAGATTCTTTGCAGATTGTGATACCTTTTTTTTTTTTTTGGACCAATGTAAGAATTTTGAAAGTCGGTCTAGTACGTGAGCTTGCTTTACAAGACGACACAGTTTCCTTCTTTAGGACTGTGCACTAATAATGTCAGTCTTGGCAGTAATCCTATTTGTCTGAATGCATGCACCACATTAGAGAAAAAGAGAAAAGCTTAAAAAAAAAAAAAAAGTCAGGTGAAGAGGAAGGTTGCAGACTAATGAGCCATGACCAAAGATGTGACAAAGAGGCCACGTCTTTTAATGAAGCTTCCGCTGCTATTGCTTTAATGAAATAACTTGTTCTGTTTCAATTTCCCCCCTTGCATCATTCCCCTTTCCTTCCTGTGTTTTTCATTTACTGAGGATTTTCAAAGTGAACTTACTTGCATATTTTTGCTTTAAAAATCCACAGGTAAAAAAAAAAACCCAGAAACATGATGGCAGAAAAAGACCATACAGCCTCAGTCTGCCAATCCACACCAACTACTCAGCTCTAAAATCCCTAAGACTCCCTCAGAGATCCTCTGGGGGTAATTTTCAAAAGGATTTAAACATGTAAATGTAATTACTATTGTAGCAGTTTTCAAAAGTCATTTATCCATGTAAGTGCACTTACGCGGGTAAATCCTATGGACAATTCAATGACATATTGTAGCAATTTTCAAAAGCCCACTTACACGGGCAAACTGCATTTACCTGCGTGAAACCCATTTTTAAGTGTGCAAATGCTTTTGAAATCAGGCCCTATGTGTTTATCCCATGATTTTTTTGAATTTAAATAGTTTCCTTCTCTCCACCACTTTCACTAGAAGACTGTTTCATCCATTCACCACCATCTCCGTAAAGAAATATTTCCTAAGATTACTCCTGAATCTAACCCTTTTCACTCTTATCCTATGAGTCCTTGTTCCAGAGCCTTCTTCCTATTGAAAGAGGTCCTTCTGCTGTGTAATGATACCTTGCAGGTAAATTTCTCTATCCCCCCTTTCCTCTGGAGCATTCATGGCTAGGCTGTGGCATCGGGCCATTTTAGGCTGTTCCTTTTTTAAATGTAACAAATACAAAAATACCCCAGAAGTTGGTGTATTTTCATTTGTAACATTTTATGCATTCATTAAAAACGAATGCACAACCCTACTGCAGAGTAAGTGGCACAAATTACTGCAAGGAAAGTGGCACAAATTTGCAGAATACTTGCATGAATTACCTTGCACAAAGCTACACCTGTTCTGAGCAGGGCAAACTTGTGTGTGATAACTTACACACATAGGGTTGAATTTGCAAAACATTTTGGGGTAAACAGCACTTTTGCAAAACATTTTGGGGTAAACATTAGCACTTTATAAAAGTCTAAATATGTGTGCATTTTCACTTTTGCACACACATATTTGCACATAAAAAAGGGGCAGTCTAGGAGTGTTCAGGGACAAGGCCAATATTTACACATGCAAGCTGCTATTTTAAAAGACATGCAAGTAGATTTGCCAATTTACTCAAATTTTACACTTACTAATTATCTGGCGTAAAAAGATTAAACATGTTTATTGTGTGGTGGTGAATTTGTGGGAGTTCAGGCTGAAGAACATGGAGGGTCTTGATGACCTGAAGAATAGGTATGTGCATTCATTTAAAATGAATGCACAAAATGTGACAAATACGGACAATTTGCTTCTTTTGGGGGGGGGGGGCCCAAAACAAATCAGGAGCCCCCGAATGAAATGAACACTATTTGTAACATTTGTTTTAAACTTAATGCATCAGGCCTAGGCCTAGGCCCAAAGCCGGGGCCTCGCCTAGGGTATAAGTATAAACCAAAAGCAGGGGCCAGAGCCTACACCTGAGCATGACGTGGGAGCTGCAGCCTAGGCCCCAAGCCAGGGTCTTGCCTAGGGCATAGGCTGAGTCCCAAAGCAAGTGCCATGGTCTAGGCCCGAGTGTGAAGTGGAGTCTGGGTCAAGGCCTGGGCCAATGCCGAGGCTCAGTCGAGGCCCTGAAATTTAAATAAAATAAAAAAAACTTGCCTGATCTATCGTGTAGTTGGCAAAGGCCAGTTTCTAACACCTGGGCCTCAGCCTAAGCCTAGACTCAGGCCAGATGCCGCTACCCATACATCAAAATGGTGCTGTCCAGAGGACAGCATCAGTTGGCTTCAAGAGCCGAAGAAAGAAGAGGTCTGGACCTGACACAGGGCCAAGGTCCAGGCATTGGGTCTTCGCCTCCGGGCCGGGGTGCGGCATCGGGCCTAGGTCTGGGTCGAGGTCCCAGCATCAGGACCTGGTCGCTGGCCTCCAGGCTAAGTCCCCAGTGTCGGGGCCTGGCCTCTGGGTCAGGTCGTGGCATCAGGCCTGGGTCCAGGTTGGGTCCGGGCCCGGGTCTGGGCTCTGGCCTAGGTTGAGGCTCAGGTTTCAGGATGAAGCCTCTGGGCCAGTTTGCGACATCGGGCCTGGATCAAGGCCGAGGCTCAGGCTCCAAAACCTGACCTTTGATCTGGGCTAAGGCATCGGCCTTGAGTAGGCTGAGGTCACAGTGACCTACCATGGTCTCGGCCTGGGCCAAGGCCTCTCTGGCAGATCACCTCCAAAATAGGGTAAGTGGGGTTTGGGGGGGATCCTGGTCCCGGCATTATTCCGGGCAGGCTGGTATTTGAGAGGCCTCGTTTTCATTTTTTGGCTGTTTTGAGGGTTTTTTTTTATTGTTTGATTTGTTTTTTTCTACACGAATCAAACAATCCATGAACCGAAATTCATGGGGGAAAAAACTCCCAAAAACAAACCAAAAACTAAAACAAATGTTTCCCCTGCATATCCTTATTAGAGAAGGACTGAGCAAACTGGTAGACTAATTGGTAAAACCAATAATTTCCTTGACGTAAATATTTTAAAATACACTGCCTTACGCATGCAAATCCCAATTAATGCAAGTAGTTCTACATTATTTTTGTACATAAAATGCACACATTTTTTAATAGGTAGGAAAAGTAAGCATGTTCAATGCTTTGATATACGTTCTTTTAATGCATCACACGTGTAACCCTACTCATGTGTATATATTGCAGAGTACAGATATGCATATTTTATAAAATGAACATATATCATTCATGTGAGTTATAAAATACTACCGAAGATTTGCTTGTGGCCATGTGCATGTGTATATGTAACTGCATACGTCTGATTTACAAAAACAGACTTATTTGCATAAACCTTGGCTTATGCACATAAATACTTTTGAAAATTATTCCCCTAACAACCACACTAGGAGATTTAAACCAAAGACCAGACTATAAAACATGCTGGCCGAAACCAATTATTTTTTGATGCAGCTCGGACAAACAAAAATCAACATGACTACATTATACAATGCAACCGTGCAGAAATCTCTCTGCTTCATGAGAGCTTACATGCATCTGAAAGAACACATCAGCAAATGCAGAAACATAACATGAACATACATTTTTTCCCTGCCTTTTCAAGTGTCATTCAAATATGCACACTACTAAACTCACCATGATTAAAAGAAAGCAAGCAATTTAACTAACATACCCCTAGATTATTTTCATCAATAACACCTCCAAGGAATGCTTTTACAAGTTGCAAGTACTCAGAAAACTAAAACCACTCCTACACCTCCGGGACTTCCGCTTGGTGCTCCAATCAATCATCTTGCCAAAAGTTGATTACTGCAACTCCCTTCTTCTGGGTCTACCGGCTAACACCATTAAACCCTTACAGATGGTCCAGAACGCGACCGCCAGGATACTTACCAACGCCAACAAAAGAGATCACATCAGCCCCATCCTTCAGAACCTTCACTGGTTACCTGTCAAATTCAGGATTCTCTTCAAAGCCCTCATAATGATCCATAAAGCCCTGCATAATATCGCCCCCCCCCTCAATCTAACCTTCCAACTACGGCCTCACATCTCAAACAGACCGATCAGAAGAGCATACAAAGACACTCTTTACACCCCTCCTGCTAAAAACTTCATTAAGGAAGCGTGCCCTGTCCACAGCAGGTCCCCCCCCCTTTGGAACTCCCTCCCTCCGGACCTCCGCCAAGAACCCTGCCCCCTGGTTTTTAAAAAGAAGCTGAAAACATGGCTATTCAGCCAGGCCTTCGTGGAGAGATAATCCTCCCACTGTTACCGCCCGCTAGCTGATTCAGCTCTACCGGTTATCCTTCAGCTACTCCAGTATTTCCCATTAGCATAGCATTCCCCTAAGTTCATTTTGAGGTTTCATCCTATATAGCCCTTATGTTTATATTATACCTTAGTATTATTTTAAGGTTTCATCCTTTATAGCCCAATGTTTATATTATACCTCAGTATACTTCTATTGTACCTAAATGTTCTTTGTTGCCTTTTTTGTTCTTTATGCCTCATGTTCTTTGTACCCGCCTCACGGCGATTGTTCAGTTTATATGTAAACCGGTGCGATATGTATCCTATACAGGAACATCGGTATATAAAAAGTAAAAATAAATAAATAAATAGATTCATCAAAAAGTTTTAATAATGCAATGATAATGCCTGCACTAACTAAAAGGGGCAGTTTAGGGAAATTTTGGAGATACTGCACTGCACTGTACAATAAATCCTACTTTTTGTATCCTGTGCTGGGAGAGGGAGAGAGAGAGGGAGGGTGAGAGAGAGAGAGAGCCTCTCAGGTAGGCCTCACTGTGTGCACCTTTTTAAATCTCTATAGGAGGGCCGCCTAATAGGCCGAGGTGAGGTGTTAGTGGTGGGTTCGGATTTAAGGGGCCAGTTTCGTATGTACAGTGAGACATACGAACAGCACAGTATACCTTGGGGAAGATTTGACATCATTTTGAGTGAGGAAAGTCTAACAAAGATGAAATTTGTACTATGGTCTCTCACCCTACTTTGATGGATTCTATAACAAGTAACCATCATGCTAGGCAGCCCTCCTATAGAGATTTAAATAGGAGCACTCAGTGAGGCCCTCCCCAAAGGCTTTTTCTCTCTCTCTCAAAATGGCCAAAATGCAATTCCAAAAATTTGTGAATTGCATTATGGACATTTTGGGCATATTGCTCAACTTAACGCCAGGGAAAAAGCTGTAGTTATTTCTGGTGTTAAGAGCATGCAATATGTCACAGGTGTTAAGAGCATGCAATATGTCACAAGTTTTCTACTCCTTGTTAAATGTAACTTTGCCTTATTCACCTCTATTGTTAATTACTTTAGTTATTGCTTCAGTTATACCCTGGTTCTATGTAAACCGATCCGATACGGTTATTACTATGAAGGTTGGTATAAAAAAGTGCTAAATAATAAATAAATGTCCCCTAATTTTACTAATTCCTGCCCAAAACTCCTCCCAATCCTGCCCGCCCCAAAAAATTTGATTTGTGCCGTGCGCTACAGCATTTTTCACATGCGTTATGGCATTAACGCATTATCACGTATGTTAACGCCATAACACATTTTGAAGAATGATGCAGATAGTATAATATTGATTTAATGTACTGAAAAAGAAATTTACTACCACTTGCCTTAACATTTTCTATGCAAATTAAAAACATGCTATTAGCATACAAATGTCCATATGACATACTGAAGGCAATATTATATCACCCATTATTACTTATGCATTGCCAAACTGATTAATTTAGTTCTGCCAATTTTCAAAGTGAAAACCTTCTAAGTTTGCTTTGAAAATTATCCCTAAAAATGTGAACCAATTCATACAAAGTTACACCTGCTCTTTGCAGGGTGTAACTTGTGCATGTTAATTTATACATATAGAGGTAATTTTCAAAAACATGGAGGTTATAGGCATAAAAATCACCATATATATGCATAAATAGAATGTACATACATATATTCTATTTTATAACTCTCACAAGTATATGTACTTGTAGTGTTGCATGTATGGTTAATATTTTGTAAACAGCATATGTGCATGCATTACTGAACTTGTCTGTACACTTTTACACCTATTAATTGATTTTCATAATTGAAATTACACTTCCTTTGTCCATAGTTTTTGAGTGAGAGGGCTGGGTGAAGTGATGGGGGTTCAGTGTGAAGAGCTAGAAGGTTTGGGCGAACTGGTGATTCCAAATATCCCTGCAAATAAGTATTTTCAGAAGCAGATTATGCAACAGTGACCTGTTTGCAGCAGTGTCAACCATCCCAGCAGGTTTATCTATGTACTGAGTATTGTTTTATTGTCACTTATGTTCATTTTTATTGTAAGCTGCTTAGAACATTGGATAGTGTGACCCATAAATATTTTTAAATAAATAAAATAAAAAATTCCTGTCTCTGCGATTAATTCTGGGATGTTATGAGCAAAATGTTACAATTATTAGTAGCATAAAATATATGCTTATATATTTTATAAAATGGGTAGAGAACTTATGCATATTCCTGCATTACAAATAAACACACATACTGAAACATATGTGCATACTTTCAAGGCAGAAATACTTGCTTTTTATAAAGTTTACAGCTCTTCCACACAGTTTATAAAATACTGGCAAAAATCTGTGGGACCATTCACACACACACACACACACAAATAGCATATTGCTGACAGTTTTGAAAGTTGGAATCATACTTTTAAATCAAAAGTATGGGTGCAATTTTCAAAGGAGATACGTGTGTAAGTGTAACATTATCGTAGCAATTTTCAAAAGCCATTTACTTGAGTAAAGTGCACTTATGCCAGTAAATCCTATGGACAATTCAATGGTATATATTGTAGCAATTTTCAAAAGCTCATTTACTCGAGTAAATGCTTTTGCAAAATCAGGCCCTATGCGCGTAAATCCCAATTCAACCCACCCACCCAGCTCCAGCACGCTTATTTGTTTCTGCGCACAAAAGTATATTGAAAACTGTGTGATATGCATACTTTTATGTCAACAACTCTCATGCAATTTTATATTGAAGTCATTTATGTGCAGTAACGGGTGTTTATGCATGTAAATGGCTTTGAAAATAACCCCCAATAGAAACACAAACATTTGTAATACGGAGCTTCTCAATAGGAGTATAGCAAACACATTCTCTGTATATCTAATGAGTAATGTTGTGATCCCATTAGTCATTTTCATGCAAGTAAATTCAATAAGCACTCAGAGTAACCATAGATACTGAAGGTTAGAGATGGGGCTGTTCCACATTTGTGATGTTCAATTAGGTTCATATTCCCACAGCCTATTTATTTGAGATTTGAATTCTTTTTTTCTTTCCAGTCTTCTGATTATGATATAAATTGAGGATTACTGAACATAATTAACACTAGGAAAAAATATTTTGATGACAATAATGGTGCCCACTTTAATTTTTTTCATTTTGTTTTGTCTTTATTTTTCATTTTGTTTATGGTTTATTTTGTTTCATTTCATTTCATCACCGACGTGATGTCTTTGATGAGCGGCGGTATAGAAAAACCATTAAATAAATAAATAAATAAATTTATTTGAAATGAAACAATTACAAAATACTAAACAAAACAAAATAAAAATTGCTAAAATGCGGGGGCTGAAATCCCCCTTCCCTACACCAAAAAAGAACCCAGTGCTGGCACCCCAAAATTTAAAACAAAGCCCCCCAAGATGTTCCCCACTACTCCCCCTTCACCCATCTGTGGGTCTTACCCCATCTATGGGATCCATAAGTCCAAATGGGTGGCAGCAAGCCCCAGATGCCTTTGCCCCCAGTGTGTCAGTATTTAAAAATGGCTCTGGCTGGCCCCATTTTGTCATGTGGAAGAGCCTCTATATATTTGAACAAGAAGATGTCGCTAGCCTCAGGGGTTGGTCACAGCGCCAGAAAACAAATTTAAAAAAAATACAAGTTTATCTTCCCACTCCATCTCTTTTCTGGATTTCCATCTTCCTTGTCAAGGCCTTTCTTCTGTTTTCGATTCCCCGCACTGTACACCTTGGGGGTTTTGATTATCTTTGTGCCGTTTGTCATTCCCCACACTGTAGGCTTTGGGATCAGTACTCTTAAGCATGTATTAGCTCTACAGTCATCACAACTATAAAAGTAACAGATGGAACCATAAGTGATTTAATGAGCCATTCACAGTTTCTCCATACTGGCTATGTGTATATAACATGTGCATGGCTCTATCTTTACAGTTGGATAGCTTAGGCTGCTCCATTATTAGGATCAACCACATTCTCCTGCGACAAGCTTCCCCCACTCCAGCTGCCTGAGATTCTTTTCAAATCCCCTTCCCTTATAGGACGTACTGAGTCTTGCTTTTTTCCTGGCCTTCAGGCCTGGATTTCCCAATAGGCGCACTAGGCCTGTGCCTACGGCAGCAAACATCTGGGGCAGGGCAGCAGGCCCACATAAGATCTGCTGCCTCCCACTCATCAGAAAACAGCCTATTTCCTGCTCCTCCTCCCCCCGTGGAAAGAACTGCAGGGGAGGAGTGAAGCCGGAAGAGACAGAGCAAAGACAAATTGCTCTATTCCCTATTCCATCCCCTCCTGGTCTCTACAGGGAACAGGAAGAGAAGGGTGAGGCCACAGAAGATAGGGAGCAAAGAAAAGCCACTCTACTCCCTAATCCTGCCATACCCCCACCCCTCTGCTCCCTTATCAAGCTGCACCCCCACCCCTAACTCTCCTCTTGTTATTTAGGGAGGGGAGAAGGTAAGCCTGAAGCAGAAAGAGCAGAGCAAAAAACCCTCTGCCTTATACCTTCTGCTCTATTGTCCCTTGTCGGCGGGGGCGGGGGGGGAGGGGTTGACGATGGCGGCAAGGGGAGTCAGCACTAACAGTGCCTAGGTGTGTCAACATTTTAAATCCATCACTGCTGCTCGTTCGTTGCTTTTCACGCTTGCTGCACCACTCCTCAGGCCCTTCATTGCATTCCAGGTACTACTGCCCTTGTTTTTTTATTATCATTCCTCCTGCTGCCCCAGCCCTTGAAGTACATTTTGGGGTTTTTTTCAGGTACAGTCTTTGATGTGTTGCTCTGCTCCTACCATTTCAGTTTTTGAAACATGAGTACCACTGCTATCGCTGTTGCTCCAAGCCAGTCTTATACCTTTCGGTGCTTCCTCCATTGCTTCAGTTGTTTTCTTGTTCTTTCCAAATCCCATTCCCCTACAGTACTTGCTGACTCTTGATCTTTTCCTGGCCATCTACTGCTTTGCATGCTTGCTAAACTATTACTTGAGATGTGAAACCATTCATCCTCCTGCCCTCAAGTTACACTTTGGGAGTTTCTCGGTTACTAGGAATGTGCATTTGTTGAAAACAAATGTGCAAAACGTGATAAATAAATGAATCAAGGGCCCCCCAAATGACATTAACCTTATTCATTGCATTCATTTTAAATGAATGCATCAGGCCTAGGCCTAAGCCCAGGGATGGGGCCTTGCCTAGGGCATAGGCTGAGGCCCAAATCAGGGGCTGAGGCCAGAGCATGACACCGGGGTCTCTGCCTAGGTCCAGGCTGATTCTGGGGCTACAGACAAAATACAAGCCCACCCCCTCAAACAATCACTTGATCTGTTGGGTATCCATGGAAGCAGCCAGGCTGGGTCCTGATGCCTGGGTTATTATCTGGACCCATGCCCGATGCCAGGGCCCAGACCGGAGGCCTGGTCCCAATGCTGGGCCTCGGCCCAGGCTGGAGCCTGAGCTCATGCCTGATGCTGCAGCCCAGCCTGGAGACCAGGTCCTGATGCCTGGGCCTCAACCTAGGCCAGAGCCCAGGCACAGGCCCGATGACATGGTCAGCCCTGGAGGATGGGTCCTGATGCTGGGGCCTCAGCTCGGACTCAGGCCTGATGCAGGGGCCTGACCTGTAGATTGGGTCCCAACACCTGGGCCTTTCCCTAGGGTCAAGCCAAGTCTGGAGCCCAGGCCTCACAGCAGCTCCAATGATGTCCTCTTCTTTCTTCTTCAACTGACATCATCTGATGGGGTCACACCAGAGTTAATTAAATTCAATACATTCACCCGTGGATGGTGCTACTTTGATGTAGGTCATTGTATGTCCGCTGGGATGAATGTGCCGGAGTTCATTAACTCTGGTGCGACCCCAGTGGATAGTGTCAGTTGTAGAAGAGAAGAAGAAAGGAGAGGATGTTATTGGAGCTGCTCCATGGCCTAGGCCTGACCCTAGGTAAATGCCCAGGCATCAGGACCTGGCCTCCAGGCTGGACCACTGCACAGGCTCCGGCTAGGCTGAAACCCAGCCATCAGGACCCAGCATTGGGTCTGTTTCCAGGTTGAGGCCCCGGCATTGGGACCTGGCCTCATGCTGGGCTGTGGTGTCAGTCCTGGGCCCAGGCCCTGGCTTTTATCCAGGCATTGGGACTCAGCCTGTTTTTAAATCACTAGCACAACTGCTGCTGCTGCTGCTCCAAACCAGTCTTGGTAGCTTAGGGTGCTTCCTCCTCTGCTCCAGCTGTCTTCAAGCTTCTTTACAAATTGCCTTCTCCTTCAGTACTTGCTGACTCATGGTCTTGCCCTGGCCATCCATTTCTTTGCATGCTTGCTGCGACACTCCTCGGGCCCTTTATGTCTCTCCAGGTATTGCTTTGCCCCTTCTGGTGTCTCTGGCTTTTGAGTCTATTCTTCATCCTCCTCCCATCTCAGCCCTTGAGGTAAATCTTGGGGCTTTTTGGCTAATCTTGTTGTGCTGCTTTGCTCTTACCACTTCTGTTTTTAAATTACCAGTGTCACTGCTGCTGGCACCACCACTCTAAGCCAGTCTTGGTACCTTAGGGTACTTCCTCCATTGCTCTCTTCATGGTGCTTCCTAAATCCTCTTGCTCATTTTTGGACTTGCCCTGGCCATCTGATGCTTTTCACAGGCCTTACTCATCCAGTTATCTTTAACAGTTTCATGCTCTCTTGGACATTTTCTTCAAACTCTTTTCCCTTATGGTTCTTGTGATTTTTAGACTCATTCAGCATTTAGCCTTTGCTGTGGTATACCACAGCAAAAGGTAAGGGCTGCAGAAATGCTGTGCACAGAACCAGGGCCATGGTCCTCCATGATTACTGCATCTGAGCTAATGGAGGTAATATTTGTAAAAATTGATTCAGAAGAATTGTGTCCTAGATTCTCTAAATTATATGATATTAAACATCTAGTGGCTAAAGAGTATTAGGTACCTCTAGTCAGTACCATTTTAACCTTCAGTGAAGACCAATTCCAAAAATCAACAGCCAGCTTCTTTACCTAATGATGCCATATGAAAATGATATCAGGCCTCCTCCAGAGATTCTCTTTGACTTCTCCCTGCCTAGGGCTTTCTATCAATTTCATTAGTGCCCTTTGACCCTTGTTTAGAACCTTGAAGTGTTCTTGCCAACTCTGGGTGCCTGCTTTATGGCTCTCAAGATGCTTTTAGGTCTTCATGCCACTCTTTTAGTTGCTTTCACCCTCTATCACTGCCTCAGGGGGAGGGGGCGGGGAAGAGATTCTATGGAGTTTTGTAAACCCTTAATGGTGCCTTAAGCTCTTCATGTCACACTTGGTGTCGCTTTGCCTCTCTCATTCGGCCTTGGGAGGCTCATGCCATTGTTGGTGCCCATGGCCCATTTTTGAAGCCTAGAGTTGCTTCTGTTTTGCTCCTCTGACAATGCCTTTGAGAACTCCTGCCACTGCTGGTACCATGTTGCCCCCATTACAGGTCATTGGGCTATTCATTCAACTTTTGGTGCCACATTGGCAGTCTTGATGTTGTATCTACTCACCACTTTAATTAGAAATAATTAGAAAATCCTAATTTGGAAGTGCAAAATAGGCTGCATTGCTTCCCCCATTCACTATTGTATTTTCAACATTCAACATTGTATTTTCTGATCTTGTTTTATCTTGTGTAAACCGATGTGAAGGTTTGTCCGATGTGTCGGTATATAAAACCTATTAAACTATAATGGTAAATGAACAAATAAAACAAACAAATGAACAATTTTTTTTTCTTTTGAAACAAACCTAATGAGTGTTGGTGGCCTACAAAATGAAAGCATGAACTGAAACAATTTTTTTTTTTTACTCAGTACATCCCTATTATGAGATCTGCTGGATGCTTGCAACCTGGATTGGCCACTGTCAGAGACCAGATGCTGAGCTCAATGGAACTTGGTCTGACCCAGCGTGGCATTTTTTTATGTTCTTAAGAGATATAGCAAGGAAGGGGGTAATGAGGTGCTTTGAGTTCTTTTTGAAAAAGAGCAGGTTATAAACACAAATTAAATGAAATAGGAGAGTGCAGACATCCTCCATCTCCCACTCCTCAACTGCAGCCCTGAGAGGGACTCTCCTCCTCGGCTCCTGGTATAGGCAGGAGCGTTAAAAAAAAAAAAAAAATCTGCTCACCCTTGTTAATATACGCTGCAACATAAATCCTAATTAGGATCCTGCTGCCTGGCAGCACATGAGAAAATAAATGATTGCATATATACACAACTTGTTCCTTTTCCAGGTTTTACCTGGCTCTTTTTTCTATTTCTGACAACTGCCCTGAAAAGCAAACTGTACTGTTTGCACAAGGTTCCCTGCACCTGCCGCTTCACCTGGCTATCAGGCCTCTGTGGCTGGGCCTCTCAAACTTGAGATCTTTTGTTCTTGCACTTTCAATTAAAAGGAGATTTGTTAGTGTGTCTGTAACGGGGGACCAGAGGGGTTACTGCTGAACCACCAGAAGGGCTTTCCTTCCTCGTGGTTATCATACTCAAATAATAGCTGAAAGCAAACATGAAATGCCGTTAAGCCCACTAAATCCAA
Organism: Rhinatrema bivittatum; assembly: GCF_901001135.1. Taxonomy (NCBI): domain Eukaryota; kingdom Metazoa; phylum Chordata; class Amphibia; order Gymnophiona; family Rhinatrematidae; genus Rhinatrema; species Rhinatrema bivittatum. Next base: position 164,634,289 of record NC_042621.1, read on the forward strand.
GAGGCTTCCAAATGAAATGCCAGAGCAAGACTGGAGTCGTTTCCTAGTAATGGGGATCAGCAAAGTTCAAGGGCACGTCCCTTATCCCTACTAGTGCAATTTACTGAGACCGCAGATAGCACATGAGCATGAAGCTAAAAAAAAAAGCGTTATGTAAATTGGAATAGATAAATGAAATGCTAGAGTTTTTCAGGAATGCAGCAGTCTCTTCTGGTTTTTACACCATTTTACAGCAAAGTCAGCTGAGATCCTAGTGACAAGCAAGCAGATGCAGTACTACAGAGAAATACGTGTGTACGTGTATGCTGGACACATGGTAGCAGACATACAAAAGGGTTGAATTAGTACAAGTTTGAAACTTGTAAGAAGGAGCACCAATTGTCCAGCCTTCAGCCCTAGTTTAGCTTCATTACCTAAGTCACCTAACCAGCTAACTTTTTTTTTTTTGTAAAAATGCTAGCCCCCTTCCCCTTCACTCCCTGGATAATCACCTTCCCTGGAGGTCTCCCTTCCCCACTGATATTTGAACACTCTAAACAGCAGTCTACAAAGCTTCTAGACCAGTGCTCTCAGCCCCCGTGGATCCAGGATTTTTTTTTAAGGTAATTGAATTATGAATCGTTGTGAAAAATAAGTGAAAAGACAGCAGCTAAGGACTTACTCCTGCTCCTCACAGTGGAGCGGTCCCTTCTGCTGTCCCACTGTGTGCAGCAAGGCAATGCTGTATGAAGGTGAGGTAGGGAACATGTCACCCAAATGGAGTTACTTGAATACTACCTGGTGTTTTATTAAAAAAAAAAAAAAAATTCAAGTACCTTATACCTTGCATGGCCACAGAGTCTGCTAACAAAACAGCTGTCACCTCATAATGCCCCCATCACTTTCATAAACTCATTCTAACACGTTCTACAAGCACAACAGATGCCTGGGATACTCTTTCTCTGCATGATGAATAGGATAATTTTCAAAAGTATTTACCCAGGTAAAATGACCCGACTGAAAATTCCCCTCCTCAAATAAAGCTAACAGGATATAGTAATATAATAACTGATGGCTGATAAAGCCAAAAAGGCCTGTCTAGTCTTCCCAGCACGATTTTAGGTGCATTTACCCAAAGTAGACCAAATTCCCCCATGGAACTGAACTCCCAGTCCTGTGGGTTGCAACTGTCACTCCATGCAGGTTTCCCAGTGCCATCCAGGAAGCACAATGCAGCCATATCACTGCTGCCCTGGGCTGGCTGCAAATGTCACCCAGTGAGGGCTGCTCAGTGTCTTCATTGCCATTCTCTTGTCACTTGGGCTCCTCTGTGCTTAACCCATGTTCTCTTGAAGTCTGTCACCATCCCAGTCATCATCATCACCTTACCCATGAAGAAAACACCTCCTGACTTTGCTCCTGAGTATACTCTTGTCACTTCATAGTTCTACAGCTGCCTTTCCACTGAAAAGACTTGGCTTCCTGCAGGTGTTTAAATATCTGTATCACATCCTCCCTGTCTTGCCTCTCTTCTAGGGTATATATATATATATATATATATATATAGACGGTAACTTTCAAACCGTAGTGCATGCTCACATTTGCACATATACATTGGCCTGTGGCCAGGTACGCGGCCATTTTATAAGATACACATGCCGTTATGAAGGTCTCGACTGATATGACGGTATAGAAAACCAAATAAACCATAAACCATTACTATATGTAATAGAAAATATATGGTTTATGTCCTCTAATGTCAATGTTAGATATTCTATATTGGCAAAACAAAAAGAAAATTGAAAACTAGGATGTCAGAGCATAGGAGTTATGTCAATAGGAGAATCATGAAAGCACCCATTGCTGAATATTGTGAAAGATATAACCATGTATTTGAAGATTTGCAATTTGTGAATTGAAGTTAATTAAGTCTAGGCAGTGATAAGGATTTGTGTTTGATAAGAGGGAGCCAATGAGTTAGTCATTTCTCAGTTCAATAAAATACATTCCTATGGTTTAAAACTACATATTGATTATTTGTTTTTTCTGTAACAACCAAGCCCGCAGGACACAACGTGGTGAGTGAGCCGCGCCCCTAAGCAGGCATCAGGCCAATCAGAGGGCGGCTACTGCTCCCTTTAAACCCCGGCGCATCCCGGCGGCATCCTTTTCGGCGGCCCACAGCTCGGCGACCACCCGCACCCAACCGCCGCCTCCTCCCTGCCGAGGCTTGCGCGATCGGCGCGGCCCATCCGGGGCAAGAGCCTGCTCACTAGCCTCCGCGAGGTGAGCCGTGCAGGAGAGACAAGAGGCAAAGGAGAAACGAAAGCGAAACTAAAACTATTGCCGCTCCCGAGCCGAGAACCAAGCCCGCAGGACACAACGTGGTGAGTGAGCCGCGCCCCTAAGCAGGCATCAGGCCAATCAGAGGGCGGCTACTGCTCCCTTTAAACCCCGGCGCATCCCGGCGGCATCCTTTTCGGCGGCCCACAGCTCGGCGACCACCCGCACCCAACCGCCGCCTCCTCCCTGCCGAGGCTTGCGCGATCGGCGCGGCCCATCCGGGGCAAGAGCCTGCTCACTAGCCTCCGCGAGGTGAGCCGTGCAGGAGAGACAAGAGGCAAAGGAGAAACGAAAGCGAAACTAAAACTATTGCCGCTCCCGAGCCGAGAACCAAGCCCGCAGGACACAACGTGGTGAGTGAGCCGCGCCCCTAAGCAGGCATCAGGCCAATCAGAGGGCGGCTACTGCTCCCTTTAAACCCCGGCGCATACCGGCGGCGTCGCGCGCCCGGCGTCGCGCGCCCGAAGGAGCGCGACCTAAGGGGCCTGCCCCTTAGCGCGCCCCTTGGAGCGTCCCAGAGCCAGGGCCGTTACTCATCCCTATCCATTTATACAGCGACCACCCGTCCACTCACCCAGCCTCCATCAGCACTCATCCAGTCTCCAGCAGCACTCATCCTGTCTCCAGCAGCACCCATCCAGCCTCCATCAGCACTCACCCAACCTCCAGAAGCACTCATCCAGTCTCCAGCAGCACTCATCCTGTCTCCAGCAGCACCCATCCAGCCTCCATCAGCACTCATCCAGCCTCCAGCAGCACTCATCCAGTCTCCAGCAGCACTCATCCAGTCTCCAGCAGCAATCACCCAGCCTCCATCAGCACTCATCCAGTCTCCAGCAGCACTCACCCAACCTCCAGAAGCACTCATCCAGTCTCAAGAGGCACTCTTTCAATCTCCAGAGACATTCATTCAGTCCTATCTCCAGAGGCACTCATTCAGTCCTATCTCCAGAGGCACTCATTCAGTCCTATCTCCAGAGGCATTCATTCAGTCTTCAGCAGCATTCATCCAATCTCCAGCGACTCTCATTCAATCTCTAACAACACTTCCAGTTCAACAGCTCTCATCCAGCACCAATCCATCCTTTAACAATAATGCAATACCGCCCACGCACCTACAAATCACTCATCCCAATCATGATTTCCCCCACTACACAGTTCCTAGGTCTCTCCCTATTCACCTTAATCCTATTCAACGCCCAATCGCTCACCAACAAATCTCTGATACTCAACGACATACTACAGGACACAACCCCAGACTTTTGCGCCATAACAGAAACATGGCTAAAATCCACAGACATCGCACTCATTAACCAACTACCAACACAGACTTACGATTTCTTCTCCATCCCAAGACAAAAAAAAAGAGGAGGGGGTATCTTCCTAGCTGCTAAAAAATCCTTAAGGTTCACATACCACCCCATCAGTACTGCTACTAAACTAGAACTAGGATTGTTCAAATCAGAACATCTCCAAATCCTGCTAGTCTATGCCCCTCCAGGCTTACTAGAGTCAGACTCCTCACCTATTATCGAAACTATAACTTTGCATCTCAATCTGGACTCCCCTGCTATAATCCTGGGTGACTTTAACTTACATGTTGACAAAGTCCCCCTTTCAACAAACTGTGAAGCTCTCCTCACCGCACTGTCAGCGATGGGTTTCAGCCAACAAATCAACAAACCCACTCATAAAGCAGGCCACACGCTCGATCTCCTATTTACAAACTCCGGTATTTCTCTTACAAAACAACCAAATTGCAAAAAAGTCCCATGGTCAGACCACTCTCTAATCTCCACCAGCTTTTCTTTACCTCGATCAGACTCTAACCTCAACTCAAGACCCGCCTTCCTATACAGAAAACCTTGCACCTCGGAACAACTCAGCAAACTTCTAACCTCAGAGCTACCACTCATTGATGTCTCTACACCTAACTCTGCCCTCCAATCCTGGTCCAAAATAACAAAATCTATAGCAAACACTTACTGCCCACTGACAACCAAATTAAGGTCTTCTAATACATCTAAACAACAACCCTGGTTTAATGATGAACTACGAAAGCTCAAACAACTACTTCGGCAAAAAGAAAGAAAATGGCGCAAAGCCCCTTCACCGGCCTCTCTCTCTGATTACAAACGATCACTCCATCTATACAAAAGTACCACATTGAAAACCAAAAGAGACTATTATGCCCGGAAGGTTCATCATCTCATCTTTGACTCAAAAGCCCTATTCGCCTTTGTTTCAAGCCTAACCAAACCTATCACTCCAGATATCCCACCCGAACAAGCCCAGACTAAAGCAGATGAACTGGCCCTTCATTTCAACAAAAAAATATCGGATCTTCTCAATCAGCAGATTCCAAACTCTACTTCTCCAGATAACACATTTTTCCCCCAAAACAAAGACATCCAGCTTAAGGCTTTCGAACCCATAACAATCACAGAGATACAAATGACGTTAAGGAGAATGAAACCGTCATCTCACCCATTTGATCAAATCCCTTCTAAAATGCTTCTTCTCATCCCTGACACAATAGCAAAAACCCTAGCAGATATCATAAACTGCTCTCTAGCACATGGTATCTACCCAGATGACCTAAAAACTGCCTCAATCAAGCCACTACTAAAAAAACCAAATCTAAATGCATGTGATCCCAACAACTTCCGCCCTATTTCCAACCTCCCTTTCATAGCCAAAATCATGGAAAAATTGGTAAACACCCAACTATCCAACTACTTAGAAGACCACAGTATTCTGTCCCCAAACCAATATGGTTTTCGCAAAGCCGCAAGCACAGAAACGCTACTACTCTCACTCACGGACTTCCTCCTCTCTGGTATAGATAAAGGCCAAGCATATTTACTAATCCTCCTCGACTTCTCGGCGGCCTTCGACACCGTCAACCACTCCCTCCTTCTAAAACAACTGGCAAACATTGGTTTAACAGGTGCCACATTAAACTGGTTCAAAACATTTCTAGGAAACAGAGGATATAGAGTCAAAATTCACAACAAAGAATCCCAATACCACCCATCTAATAGAGGGGTGCCGCAAGGTTCATCACTTTCACCCACACTCTTCAATGTCTACCTGCTACCACTATGTCAATTACTTACAAAATTAAGCCTGAAACACTTCCTTTTCGCAGACGACGTACAGATCGTGATCCCCATAAAAGAATCAATCTCAAAAACAATGGAATACTGGGACACTTGCTTATTAGAAATTAAACTTCTCCTCAACAGTCTAAATCTTGTGCTCAATGCTTCGAAAACAGAATTCCTGCTCATATCACCGGAAAACAATAACATACTTCTAAAACCACCCACACTCCTTCAAACAGCCCATGTAAGAGATCTAGGAGCCATACTAGACAATCGTCTCAACCTCAAACCATTCATTAATCAAACCACAAAGGATTGCTTCTACAAATTGCATATTCTGAAAAGAATTAAACCACTCTTCCACGCTCAGGACTTTAGAACAATCTTGCAAGCTATAATCTTTTCCAAACTAGATTATTGCAACTCGTTACTACTAGGCCTCCCAGCCTCTTATACTAAACCTCTACAAATGGTTCAGAACTCTGCAGCCAGAGTCCTTACAAATTCCAGGAAAATCGACCACATTTCCCCTATCCTCAAAAACCTCCATTGGCTACCAATCCATTATAGAATCATGTACAAAACCATCAACATCATTTACAAAACTATCAACCAACACACGCAAATATACCTACAAATACCACTTAAAAAATACACTTCCGTCAGACCCATCAGGGAATACTACAAAGAGTCTCTCCAAATTCCAAAGGCCAAAACCTTCCAACATAAATCCCTGAGTCTCAGAGCCTTCTCATCAGCAGGTCCAGCTCTCTGGAACTCTATCCCACCAGACTTAAGACAGGAGCCATGCTCTCTAACATTTAGGAAAAGACTAAAAACTTGGCTTTTCAAAAAAGCATTTCCAAGCCCTGAATAAAACCTTCACGCAACAGCACAACTGGATCTAAATTCTGTGTTATATTTATTCATATTCTGTGTCATACTTAGCCTTCTAGATACATAGGTTCCATCTCACAGTGATATACCGCCACATTTATTCGCATAGTCTTATTTACTCATCTTGTTACTCTTTTACATTAATTGGCTGAAATGTAAATATTGCTCTGTTCCTTTATCTCCCCTCTTCCAGTTCCAAGTTAATTTTCCCTGTTTTTTGTAACTTTCTCACATCCTTTTCTGATTCCCTGTATTTAAAGTTCAAGGTTTTTATTGAGAATATTGTTTATTACGCTACGTTATGCCTTTCACACTTTGTTAATTGTAAACCGGGTTGATGTGATGCCTGTCATGAAACTCGGTATAACAAAAACAATAAATAAAATAAATAAATAAATAAATAAATATTTGATGGTTTTCATTATTATTTTTGATGCTTCAGGAAAATGTTTTATCATTTATTTTTAGTTTTATGATTTTATTTTATAATCAATTTATTATTCATTTTTTAAATATGGTTTTATTTGCATCTGCTTTTTGTTAAATTTTATTGGCTTCTCTATTTTCAGGCCCTCATGGGGCTTGAGTCAATGACTATTGGCATTTGAGGTATGCACTCTACCTAGTGAGCTATACTGAAACCCAACTAAGAGTTTCCTGATACTCCAATTGAATTTAAAATTTTCTGACAGTTTATTTTGGAGGAAAAAGCTCTTTAAACAGGGTAGTGTGGGATTGCTTCTGTAACATTGACTTCATTTATAATGCTGGAGTCTCTGAGCACAGAGGGGTAGATTTTAAAAGGTTGCGCACAGACGTACATGTGCATGCGCTACCCAGCGGGTGCATGTTATAACATCCGGGGTCGGCGCGCGCAACGGGGTGCACAATTGTGCACATTGCATGCGCCGAGCCGCACTTCTTTCCCCCGTTCCCTTACTCCCCACCCCACCTTCCCTTCCCCTACCTCCCCCGCCCTTTCCCCCCCTAGATTTTTTGTTTTCTTTTTGTTGTTTCCAAACTTACTTCAGCCCTGAGGCTGAAGTAAGTGGTGCGAGCCAACCGACTGCTGGCATGCGATCCCAAGCATAGCAACAAATGGCCGCTGTGCCTGGAGCCTCGGGCCCCGCCCCTGGACCGCCCACACCCCGCCCCTTTTTGCAAGCCCCGGGACTTGTATGCGTCCCGGGGCTTTACGTGTGTCACTGGGCCTTTTTAAAATAGGCCCGGCGCGCATAACCTTTTTAAAATCCGGCCCAGAGTGTCTTTCATTGTTTGCAAATATGGTAATTGAATTTATATGTCTTATATGTTTGACGTTTTAGTGTTTCTTTTGAAGTTCCTTTGTTGTTTATATTTTTTAAAAGTTATTTTAAGTTTTTACAAATGTATTTTTTGTATGTTCTTTTAGATATATTTTTAGGATTGTCACCTTTTAGCCTTATTGGTAGGTTTTATTGTACTTCTGCCTGACATGTTCACAGCTTTAATTTGGGTTTCTTTTGTCTTTGCAATGTACATAAAAGATTCCTTAAAATACATTATTGTAGCAGGAGATTATGAATGAACATTTTTTGTTCTTAGGGACTTATGCTCATGGGATTTTTAAGGCTGCATTTTATATAGGACACATTTCTTTCTAACACATTTTTCCCTTGCTCTTATCTTTGCATGTTTTAAGTATGTGTCAAGAGTACATGAGATGACTATAGGTTTTGGAAAGATTTTTGCATTGGTTGCAGCTATATAGTCAGCCAACTTTGGAGACACAGCATAAGGTGATTTTCTTTTTATGTTTTATGATTCTCATTTTTAGTTAATTTTAATTTGTCTTTTTTATTTATACTCATGATTTTTTAACATTATTTATATATTCTTTATATAATTTTTAAATATATTATGAGAACATACCATACTGGGTCAGACCAAAAGGTCCATCAAGCCCAGCATCCTGTTTCGAACAGTGGCCAATCCAGACCATAAGAACCTGCAAGTACCCAAAAACTAAGTCTATTTCATGTTACTGTTGCTAGTAATAGCAGTGGCTATTTTCTAAGTCAACTTAATTAATAGCAGGTAATGGACTTCTCCTCCAAGAACTTATCCAATCCTTTTTTAAACACAGCTATACTAACTGAACTAACCATGTCTTCTGGCAACAAATTCCAGAGTTTAATTGTGCGTTGAGTGAAAAATAATTTTCTCCGATTAGTTTTAAATGTGCCCCATGCTAACTTCATGGAGTGCCCCCTAGTCTTTCTACTATCCGAAAGAGTAAATAACCGATTCACATCTACCCGTTCTAGACCTCTCATGATTTTAAACACCTCTATCATATCCCCCCTCAGCCATCTCTTCTCCAAGCTGAAAAGTCCTAACCTCTTTAGTCTTTCCTCATAGGGGAGCTGTTCCATTCCCCTTATCATTTTGGTTGCCCTTAATAGTATATATTTCATATATGTTCTATTACATATTTTTTGTTTATATATTCCTTTGGTGATTTGGAAGGTATATATACTGTATATATATATTTTATTTATCCTAACTCCAGAGCCTTGGTTCCTAGCCCTGTGGCACTTCTGTGCCTACTTGTGAGGAATTCAAGTGTTTCCCCTTGGGAAGGTCCTTTGGCCTTACTTGGTCTGGCAAAGTAGGTCAGAAAGGCTCCTCATTTGCTATATATATTTTATTATTTATTTTTATATTACTTTTTATTATGATTATTACTAATTTAACCTTTTTTTTATTGGCTATGGAACCACAAATCGTATACTATTTTTTAAGGATATACAATTCTCCTCTCTTTACTAATTTAAAGCTGGCTCTTCTCATATCTGTTTTATATATTTCTTCTGCATTGCCTTGCGTAATGTATGAAGTTTGTTATGAGTTTTTTTTATTGTGTGTAATCTGCTTGTTTTTACAGGCACTCTCACAGTATGCCAACATTATTAGAATGCTATTGTATATACCCCTGAGGCAGGCGTTATGCTAAAACATGATGTCAGGTTTTTGTTAAGATGTATTTTTGTGTTTGTATTTTTATGAATAAAGTCCTTTTTAACAGATATATGTTAAGTAACTTTTTGTGGGATTTATATATATATATATATATATATATATATATTTGTGTGTGTGTGTGTGTGATTTCATACACACAATTTTAATTTATTTTTTTTGTACCACTCCTTTTGTTCCTTTGTGGAACCACTGTTGTATTTTTGCCTCTCTTCCTTTAAAATCACGAGAAGAACCAGGAATGTTCAATAAGATATAACCTCTTTTTCATTCAGAGTCACTTTCCTAGCCGTGAAAACTCTGCCAGCATGGGATATGATTAGTCTTGGATTGTGGGCTGGGGGCAAGTTAATCTGCAGGGCTAAACTGGTCTGAGGACACACACACACAAAAATACACTGTCCACACAGGGATGGTAACTTTCATAGCAGCGCGCAGGTGCACATGTATGCACATATGGCAGCTCGCACCAAAAGACGTGGTCATTTTATAAGAAATGCACATATATGTGCGCACAGTTTTATATGGATGCATGCATGTGTGTGCAAATTCTGGCTCTACCACGTGAATGGGAGAATTTTATAAGGGACATGCACTGACACCATTATCAGCTTTCCCAGTTCATTCCAAGTTTGCCCAGTTAAGGTATAAGACTTCATACCCCCTCTAGGTTATTAGCCTTCCTTTCCCCCTATTAGCCCCAACTCATAAACCCCGCTGACTAGCCTAGTTTTTTTGTCTTATTACTTATACGCCATCCATAGCAATAGTAAAGTTACACAGCAAGGGACCTCAGCGCGCACTTGTGCACGTAAATAAGTTAGGTGCACATTTCATTTTAAAGTCCCGGAACACCCATGTCCCACCCTTGGCCCACCCAGACCACACCCACACTCCACCCCTTTTTGGGCGCTCTCACTTATGAGCGTACCAGGAAATACATGCGTATATAGACAGCCTTTAAAATCTGCTCAGCATGCACCAGCCGGACACACTAACAAATCTCCCAGTTTTGGTGCATGCCGGGCTTTTAAAAATCACCTACAAGGAGAGGGTTGGGCAAGATGGTGGTGTAGAGCGGCTGCTGAATGCAGGCTGCCCTAGAATTTTTATTTCCTGGACCTTTTTGCCTAATATGCCATCTAAAAGGAAGGGTTAGAATTTTCCCCCCAGAACCCTTACCTTCTCCTGGGCAGCTGGATATCCTGCGGTTCATGAGCCAGCCAGTGCAGGAGCGAGCCGGTGAACCTGATGTCAGTCTCGGCAGGGGAGAGCGGGGATCTCCAGTGGAGGAGGTGTCCCTCAGTCCTGACCTCGGTCCGCCTCCGGCGCAGCACGACCCTGGCAGGGACGCTCCCCAGTCGCAGACCAATGACGCGGTTGGAGTGACTGGGGTGGAGGGAGCACTTCCTTGTTGCACGCTGAGAACAAAGGAATCTCCCTCAGCTGGAGTGGAGCAAATCTCCAGCGCGGGAGAGCTAGAGGCAGACCAGCTTAGGGATTCTCCAGGGAGGAGAATTGAGGAGGCTCCCGTGGCTAGTAGCCAAGCTTCTACATCGATCAGCGGCATTGGTGAGTCCCTGCAAGTTTCATCGAGACCAGAGGCGGT